>NC_056744.1:61788987-62141487 GCF_019279795.1 Protopterus annectens | reverse complement strand
CTCAGAAATCTGACAAAAAACACATAAACAAAGATAAAAAGGACTTCTATAACAAACCTCCCACAGCCCCAAAATCTAATCCTAAAAAATTCTGGAACTCTACTAACCAAATATTACATCATGGTAATCTTAGCTCCCCCAATCCATGCCCAGACAAGACATCTGAAGAGACTGCCACTATCTTCAATACCTGTTTTATCGATTCAATATCTAAGCTACTGAACCCTAACCCAAACTCCTCTACTACTAACATCTCCAACTTTTCTGAACCTACTCCTACTCCTAATGCTATCTCCTCAAATACCTTCTCCCTCAAATCTGTACCTACTAGCTACATCAAAACTCTACTCTCTAAATTAAAACCATGCTCAGCATCAGCTGACAATATTCCTTCCACTTTTCTTCTACTAGCAGCTGACCCACTTTCTCTCCATGTATCTGTCCTAATTAATCGCTCTATCTCTGAATCTAAAGTCCCTTCCATCTGGAAACAATGCTACACTCTACCTATATACAAAGGAGGTAACTTCTCTGATATCTCCAACTTTAGACCTATCGATATCCTCTCATCTCTCTAAAGTACTAGAAAAATGTATTCATAAACAAGTTATGCAGTCTCTAATACAGGAAAATCTGCTTACAGCCACTCAACATGGCTTCAGACCCAAACATAGCATCACTACAGCTCTATTATCCTTCCTCAACACTGTCTCTGTAGCCATGGCTGACCATAAACTTATTTCTTGCCTATTCTTGGACCTCTCAAAAGCTTTTGACACTCTCGCACTCTATTCTGCTGCACAAACTGCATAACCTCAACTTCTCCTCTGGTACTTTTGCATGGTTCTCCAGCTACCTCACTGATAGATCCCAATCAGTGAGATGGCACTCTGCACTCTCCCTTTCTCTCCCTGTCAAAATGGGTGTACCTCAAGGGTCTAACCTAGGGCCTTTACTTTTTAATATCATTACTAATCAGCTCTATACCTCCTGTCCTCAGTCATCTTTAGTGCAATATGCAGATGACTCTACAGTCATCACCACAGCCAACTCTCCCTCTAAGCTCTTCTCAGCTACTCCGGCATCTTTTAACTTAGTTGAAACATGGCTCTCCAACAACCAGCTCATCCTTAACCCTGAAAAACAAAGCTGTTACTCTTCCTACCTACAAAGTTCAACAATATTAAACCCTTCTTCTCCATACAGTGCCTTAATAACACTCCCATTCAGGTAGAATCCAGTACTAAGCTCTTAGGTGTAACCATCGACAATCAGCTTAAATTTGACTTGCATGTTAATAACTGTATCAAAAAGACTCATTCAAAACTAGGGCTCCTTTACGGTAACAAGAAAGTTCTTACCTCTGAAGCCATGATTACTCTCTCTCTCTCTTACCTGCCTTCTACCCAGCCTAATGTACAATTCTCAAATTCTCACAAATCTTAACTCAGCACTCCTGACCAAACTCAAATCTACCTACAACAAGGTAGTTAGATTTGCTGCCCAACAAACCTACAAATCCCATCACTGTCTCTCTCTAAAATACCTAAAGTAGCTTGAATTACCCCATCAGCTTCTTCTCTCTCAGCTCCAGATCATCCGTTCTATCCTATACCAGCCTTCCTACTGCCCAGCACTATCCCCTCTCATCTCTCATTATTCTCCTTCCAGACCTCTCAAAGCTCTAACCAAGGCCTACTACAAATCTACAAACCCAAGTCTAAATTTGGATGCAACATGTACAGCTATCACCCCACTGTTGCCTGGAATAGGCTCCCACTAGAAATCAGGACCCTTACACATCCTAAACAATTTAAGACAGCCACCAAAGAGCACTTTAAAAGTCACTGGTCCTGCCACTGCACTCTCCCTCCTTAAGATCCCCTACTTCTCATACGTTAATCTACTTTCTGCCCTTAACTCACTCTTCTCACCAGCTCTCTCTAATCTTCTTTGACTATTCTTTCTACTGTCTTCTAAAATCTATTAAGCATATTGCCTCAGAGAAACATTCTATTGTAATTGTCTTGCCTAAATGCTACTACATCATGATAAAACTGGGTTTTTGTAACCACTTACCCCAAAAACTATACTCAACTTAATAATATATTTATGTTTATACATCTTGAAATAGTTATGCTACAGTCCTGATTATTGACACTGTATAACTTTGTATTGCTACTTAATGCCTTGTAATTATCCTATAACATTGCTGTTTAATGCTAATTTATAATGAAAATTGTATAATATGTTGGAGCTTTTCTCCCCAGGCCTCCGCTGAAAAAGGGCTCTTTAGCTCATTCGGACAATCCCGGTCAACAAATGTAAAGTAAAATAAAATAAATAATATATATATATATATATATATATATATATATATATATATATATATATACATATATATATATTATGCCAACTCCAATATCACACAACAGCAATTAAAAGGAAATACTTCCTTATCACCTCTGTTAATGATCTCATACAAAAATGCTTCTAACATGGTGAAGAAAGGGGAATCAATAAAACATATCAACAAGTCCTGTTTTGACAAAAGAAATAGTGCAATCATGTCCACCATGCCCACATATGACAGCGTCATAGATACAAATATATACAATCACCTATAGTTTTACATAGTTTCCCTTTCACATATTATTTTTTTCAAATATCAAACAGAAGTGCAGAGACATAATTCATAGCTCTTTCCTGTCCCTGATTTTCAGCAATATCTCTGATAGTGGTATTCTGTTCTTCAGAAAATGCAAGTTTATACACTAATGAATAACTATATATAAAATCGTGAATGATCTGTGGTCTTTGACCCTTAATATTTGGGGCTTTTATCCCTTATTTTGAGTGAAGTCCATTGAAGGCTACCTTCTTGATGGATATGACATCCAACAGCCTGGGTTTTCCCTAAGTGAGATTGCCTCAGGAATAACAAACGCTGTCAAGTATGGTGTTTAGTTAAAAGCTAGTGTTCTGATTTAGAACAGCTGCTCACCAGTTATAAAGGAGGTGAGCCACTATAATTGCTGCTATTTAATAATAATAATGTCGGATAATTGTCTCTGAACCCCGAAAGTATTCTAACTCTGGGGTGCTGCCTGATTCCCTTAGGGACCATCACTCTATAGTCACCAATAAAGAAATAACCCACCAGATAAAAAAAATCAATATATAACTACGTAAAATCTTTCTAACTTTCATCCTGTCATACTAAATTATTTATTATTCCTTTAACTGGTCTCTACTCAAAACCCTACTACTAGATGAAACCAGCAACAAATTCAACAATATATTTATGTATACTTTAAATACGCTTGTTCCTGCCAGAAAAAAAAGAGAGTAAAAATTATTCAAACCCCATACTCCATGGCTGACTCCTTTAACTAGAATTCTAATGCAAAAATGTGAAAGAATGGCACAAAGATAAACCCCCTCAAACCTTACATCTGTTATACAAAGAGTTGCATAACTTCACCAAGAAGCTACACAGCTACAGTTATCCCACTCCACAAGGGGGGATCCACCTTGGATCCCGGGAACTACCACCCCATCAGTCTGACAAGCCTGATCTGTAAGGCCATGGAGCGTATTATCATGGAACTTATAAACAAAGACATTGGCAACCTTAAAACACTAGCTGGGCATTAACCCCTACATCACTCGATGGGTTGCCAACTGGCTTACTGACAGAACTCACACTGTAAAAGTAGCTGACTCCAAATCCATCTCCAGACAAGTGACAAGTGGAGTACCTTAGGGTTAGTCCTGGGACCTCTCTTGTTTGGCATCTACTTCTCTGAAGTACAGGCCACTAAGGGACTCTGGCTAACAAAGTTTGCAGATGACCACAAACTGGGAGCCATTATTAAATCCCCAAATGATGTTGATACTCTACAAAAGGGTCTTACAGAAACCGATGCTTGGTGCCAGAGCCATGGGCTCAAGCTCAATGCCAAGAAATGTATAGTTATCTTCTTTTGGGAAAAAACATGTACCCGTGAATTACCACATAGGTGGCAGTACACTAAACACTGAAAGTGTGATAAGAGACTTAGGGACACAGGTGGACAATGATCTCACCTTCAATAACCACATCGCCACAACAGTCAGGAAATCCTTCTATGTGGCACAACTCATCACTAAGAGCTTTTCATCCAGAAAAAAGGAGGTCATTGTCCCACTGTACTCATCCCTCATTAGACCCATTATAGAATACAACGCCCCATTTGGTATGTACCTCTCAAGACATCTACAACAACTGGAAAGGCCACAGAAATACCTTACTAAAAGAATCATAGGCCTAAAGCAGATGCCCTATGCTGACCATCTTAAAAAACTCCAGCTATACTCTGTCACATATTGTCTACTCTGAGGTGATCTCTGCTTAACATACAAGGCCATGTCAAACCCAGAGCTGATAGACAGGCTACACTTAAAGAAATCCCAATCCCTCAGAGCCACATGCTCCAGGGATCTAAACCTTGTCATCACAATAACATGCTGGAGGGATAGCTTCCTGACCCAGAGACTCCCCAGACTCCGGAATAGACTGCCCATACATGTCAAGCAGAGCACCTCTTTGGCCCTCTTCAAAGGAACCTTGATGACTGGATGGGAGAAAGGAAATTCACCCCAGGGATTATGTCAGTTACTCTGCTAGACAGGGGTCCAGGGAAGTAAATACTGTGGAAAGAAATAGCCAGGGAATGGTTATGGTTAGGCTTGTATAGACCCTAGGGCCGATAGTCTAGTACCAACCCATGAACCTATGAACCTAAGTTCCAGTGCTCAGTTAAGAAAATTCTTCACCCTGGCTCTCCTTCCTCAACAAACCCCTATCTAGACTTATTCTCCTCATGGACAGTTACCAAATTTAAAAGCCCCTCTTACCTCCAGCTCTCCCTGTCCATTTAATCAACCTCAAAGCTCTACTAACCCTGACATCCCTGCATTTTATTTCCAGTCTGCCTCCACATCATATGTCAGACAGCTACAAAAGAAACTGAAACCTGTTCTCCTTCTGCTGATGATCTCCCTGCTGAGTACTTTAGGCTCACTACAAACTGTATTACATACCCGGTCTCAATTCTCATCACAGTTTTTTGAAACTAAAAGCAAACTTTTTTTATGTAATTTGTTAACTTTTATTATTATATCATTACAACATTATTATTAGAATATTTTACTATTTCATATAACTTATGTTCACATCTTAGGCTTGAAGTTTTAACATTATTAAATATCTTAAGAAGTGCAACATGACTTGTGGTTTTGTATGTAAGAAAAAGGGAGTTTATATAAACATAAATGGTGTTCAACACACATCTGTTAATGATGCCTTTGTAATGAGTATTTAAGGAGCTGAGAGGTGATACTCTGTTTTTTCTGAAGAAGTCAACTGTAATTTGTGACGAAAGCGCTCAACATTAAATTTTATTCTAGTTCCTGTGGTGTCAGCTCGCTTTGTGGTTTCCTAGTTTAGTACTGTTTTGTTTGGTTTTCAGTATAGATTCTTCCACGCAGAGCAGAGGGAGCACCAGGGTCTTGCATGATGAACTTACCACAGCTATAAACAAGCTGACTAATCTTATACTGGCTCTTTTAATACCCATATTTCGGGTTTGGGTCATAACATCGATTCACTGGTCAATGATAATGCTCAGTCTAAGCCTATTTGCAACAATGGTACCCAGGACTCCCTTCTTACTATTCCTTTAGGGCAAAGCAGCCCTAACCGACGAGAAAGCACCAGTACTACAAGTGCTTTAACTGCTTCACAACCTGGCACTTCCGTTTCTTTTGGATTACAGCAACGGAGGGCACAGATACAGCAGAATGCTAGTTTTCATTCGGATTCAACTAAAGCGTCAAATTTATTGGAATGGATTAACAGGGAAAGCATGGGGTTTGCTCACAATGTGAACCTTTCAAACACACAAGGTACTGTTGACATTATGTTAAAGAATTTAGAAAAAGAATATCTCAAGCTGAAAAAGTTACAAGTAGAAACCCAGTACCTGAGATAATGGCTTAGGTGCGAACAAGTGCCTAAAGGTTTAAGATATTGGCGTTTTCTTAATGGCTTAACTTTTAACAGTGACCTACATAAAGATTTGATTGCATTATTTAACCGCCAGGGATGTGAATGTAAATAAATTAGATTTTTGTATTAAAAATGATGTGAATTTTCCAGATAAACTTAATGAATATAACACTGTTTTTGTGAATATTGATAAAATTATTGATAAAATCAAAGACAAAAAGAACAATAAGCTAGCAAGGGATGCCAAAGAATATGATAGTGGTTCAGCGTAACCTTTAAATGCTAATGTTCAAACTAACATTGGTACTGCTACATCTTTTAGTAACAATGATGTATTTATGGATGAGAGGATGGCTGAAACAGACTATCATGGTAACAACAACCCTGGTCCCATCACTTTAGAACCATCCCTGAGAAGGTCAGAGATAATTTGGCAGCACAGTTCAGGAGACCTTCGAACTTGACATATCAGGGGGAACAACATGCTTATCCCCCACAGAATCAACAAGGGGGAGGAAGAGGGAGGGGGATACGGGAGAATTGGCACTGAGTCTCAACCTGGGACCTGACATTATGAATGGTGCACTGGAAATAATAGAAAATGACCACCATGACTATAAAATATATAATTTGAGTAGTACAATAGTAACTAAGGAATGGGCAAACCTCTTCCAAAGGGGGCTTAATTTTGTACCCTTGAGGAAATTCAACCTAGAAAATACATTGCTAGATATAATGTTATATACTAGGAAGTTGAATTTCAGAGTGACCATGGGGGAAGGTAACCAAGTAAGTAACTTAGGTGGGTTATGTAGGAAGGCCAGTACAGTTAACCCTCCTTTGCACCCATCCATTCAACCTTTTCAAAGAATATGCTTGAATGATATCAGGAACCTTTCCAAGAAGAAATCTTGTACCACACCACTTAATTTAACCCATGAAGAAATCTCCCTACTTAACAGTATTTCAAACAACAAAACATTCCTGGTTATGAAACTGGATAAGGGAGGAGCACTAGTGGTTATGGACCAAGAAAGATACACTGAAAGTATATTAAGTCCTTTATTGGGGGACGGGTATCAGCAGGTCTCCCGGAATGAGTTAAATATCGCATATAGACATGTGGATATAGTATTAATGGATTTGCTTTTGAATAATCAAATTTCAGAAGCAGAATTCAATTATTGCACCCAAAAACACCCAAGGATCCCCACTATCATTGGGATCCCCAAGATCCATAAAGATATCCAGTATCCACCTTTAAGACCAATAGTGGATGCAAAATTTTATTTATTTATTTATTTATTTAAATTTGTTGACTGGGAGTGTCCGACTGGACGTGGGTCCATTTTCAGCAGAGGCACGGGGAGAAAAGCTCCACAGTAAAATAAACAGACAGTAGTTACATTGGATTACATAGCGATTAACAATTTAACATAGAAATTACTTACAACATATTTACAGATGAAGAACATAGTACATCAGTAGACAACTAGAATCTTTATCTGTGAAGTACATAACAGGCTTTAACAAATGTAACAATGAGAAGTTCCTGCTGTATAATAAGTACTAGGCTTATGAGCATCTGAGCTTGCTATCATCAAGGTAGTTAGTGGAGGTGAAAGAAAGGTAGTAGTTGGATGGGGTGGATGATATTAGAGTGGGAGTTGCAAGGGCATAGCCAGCATGTTTTAGGTGTGCTTTTAATAAAGTTTTGAAGTTGGTGCATGATGGTACGGAGGTAATTGTGGGTGGGAGTGAGTTCTATAATTTGGCTATGGCACAAGAGAATAGTGCTTCACCAGCAGAGTTATTGGCTTTAGTGATCTGCAAGTGATTTTTGTTGCTGGATCTTAGTGGTCTGGTGGTGCGATAGGGTTGGAGTAGATTCTGGAGGGATGGGACATTTAGTGGATGGTTTACTAGTTTGTGGGCGAGTGAGAGTTGATACCACTGAAGGAGGTGAGGGAGTTCAAGCCAGCCCAGTTCAGCAAGTGAGACACAGTGGTGACTACGGTAGGATGCCCCTGTGGCGAATTTGTTGATTTTGCTGTAGCAGGTCTCTAGCTTGTTTAGATCACATTGCCTTAGGTTGGTATATACTGGAGAGGCATAAAGTAGGGTGGAGATAAGGTGGGAATTTGCTATTGAAATCTTTGCTGCTTTGGTGAGAAATTGTTTATTTCTGTATAATGCTCCTAGTTTTTTGTGGACTTTTTTTATGGTCATGGATATGTGAATGTCAAATTTTAGTTTATTGTCTATTTCCACTCTTAGCAATTTGGTGTGTTCAGTTGGATATATAGTGGTGTTGTCTTTTGCTGTGATGTTAAAGTGAGAGTTGTTTTGAGTATGTTTGGTGGGTTGGAAGATGAGTAGTTTAGTTTTGTTTGGGTTGAGTATTAATTGGGCATCGGATAACCATGTTTCAACAGAGGAAAAGGCTTCCTGTGTGACTTTTTGCAGTTTGGGTAGGGACTGGGCTGAGCAGATGATGGTTGAGTCATCTGCGTATTGGATGAGTGTGCCATGTTTGGTGGCAGAGGCTAGATTATTGGTGTAAACAGAGAAAAGTAGGGGTCCAAGGATGGATCCTTGGGGAACCCCTATGGAGACAGGTAGTTGGGGAGATATGTCATTCTGCCATACAACGGATTGTTGGCGGTCAGACAGGTAACTCTGAAACCAGTTGGTGACTGATTGTGAGAAGGATAGGTTCTTGAGGACAGAGATAAGTTGTTTGTGTGGGACCATGTCAAATGCTTTAGATAGGTCTAGGAAAGTAGCAGAGGAGAGATAGCCATTGTTTTTATGCTGAAGGATAGTGTTAGTAAAGGAGAGTAAGGCAGTGGTGGTGCTATGGTTTGGTCGGAAACCATGCTGAGTACTGGAAAGGAGGTTGTTAGTAAGGAGGTAGTGTGAGACCTGAGAGTGTATGCATCTCTCTAGTATTTTGGAGAGTGGAGAGAGAATAGCTATGGGGCGGTAATTGGTTAGTTCTGCAGAGGGTCCACCTTTGTGGAGGGGAATTATATGTGAGACTTTCCACAATGTAGGAACGTAACTTTCTGACAGAGATCGGTTGATCAAGATGGATACTGGGTAGGCCAGAGCATCAGCTGCAATTTGTAGGTATTCACTTGGGAGGTTGTCTGCTGCTAATCTGGTGGGCTTAAGTTTAGTTAAGAGTTTTTTATGTTGGAGGTAGGTACAGGAGAAAAAGAGAAGGCAGTGGGGAGATTACTAGTTGAAGGTGTGGGTTGGAGGGGAGGGGGGTTGTGTTGTTTAGCTAGTGATAGTATGGTTTGGGTGAAGTGTGTGTTGAATGAGGTAGCAATATTTTCTGAGGAGTGAGGGATGTTAGGTGGAGGGGTACTGACTTTACCTGGGTGGAGGATGGAGTTTATGGAAGACCAGAATTGTTTGGGGCTGTGTTGTGAGGAGTCTAGGGCAGACTGGTAGTATTGGAATTTGTCCTGTCTTATTAGCTTTTTGACTCTATTGCGTAGTTCTAGGAATTTCTGTCTAGCTGCAGGGGTTTTGGTTTTGCGCCAGTGCTCCCAGGCTTTATCCCTGTTTTTCATTTCTGACTTAGTGGTTTTCTGTAGCCATGGGGAGGGTTGTGCTTTGGTTCTGGAAAATCTTATGGGGGCATGGTAATTAAGGATGTTCAGGAAGGTAGTATTAAAAAATTCAACTGCGTCATCTAGACTGAGGTACTTTAGAGCATGCCAGTTACATTCTTTGAGTGATGAGATGAATGTGAGTGGGTTAAAGTTTATTTTTTTACGTATTTGACGATAGATGACAGGTTTAGCTTGGTACAGGTATTTTTGAGTAGGAATGTTGGGGAGTGATCACTGAGGCTATCTGATAAGCAGCCTGTTATATATGACTGGGGGTTCTTACTGACTAGTATCCAATCCAGGGTAGTGTGCTTGCTGGAGTTTTTATTTATCCTTGTTGGTGACTGGACTAGTTGGGTGAAGCCATGAAGGTGTACATGATGGGTTGGATTGTTGCCAGAACAGGATTGCCAGTCAATATTGAAATCACCTAAGATGATAGTTTCTTGGGGAGATGGTGGGTAGACCAGCTGAGGAGGTTTTCTAGTGGAGGGATGTTTTGGCCAGGTGGGAAGTAGCATCCAATTATGTTGATGGTTTTGTTTTGGTTAATTTTGAGGTTGGTATATATTATTTCTTCATTGCCTATTTGTGGAGCTGAAGATTTTAAGATCTGGATGTTTAGATGCTGTTTAAATATTATAGCTACACCACCTCCTTTTTTGTTTAGCCGGTCTACTCTTAGTATGCCGTAACCTGTAGGGAGTATTTGCTCACTGGTAATGTGAGGTTTTAGCCAGGTTTCTGTCAGGATGACTATATCTGGGGAGTATAAGTCTATGGTGGCATGGAGTTCATGAACTTTGTTGGATATACTTCTAATATTTAGGCTTAGTAGAAGGAAGTCACTTGGCTTTCTATTGGCTATAATATGGGGGAAGTTGTGGTTTCTAGTCTGATTATGAAGATTGGGGTTGGAGATGGTAGGGCCAGGGTTGGGGTGGATGTCTCCACTTAGGGCTAGTTTTGATATGCATGAGATTATTAGTTTTCTCAGTTTTTGAATGTGTTTGTTTATAAGGGAAACTTTATGATTGTGCTCTGTGGGTAATAGGTATGGTGGGAGGGTTACTATGTTAAGTTGTAGGGATGCTTTACGTTTGAGTAATATAGTTGGTAGAATATGTGGGGGGTGCATAGGGATGGTTCTTGAGCTGGTGGGAGGGGAGCTGAGTATGGGTGAGACATGGGTGGTGGTGTGAGTAGTGGTACAGTGGTAGTGGTTGAGTGGGGGAATGATGGAGCTTTGGTAGGATCTAAGGTATGCAAGGAGAGTGCATGCAGTGAGCAAAGGAAAGGAATGCTTGTACATGTCAGTTGAGGAGGTGTGATAGTAGAGGGAATATGGAGGAGGTAGTGTTGGGTTAGCGCTGTGGTTGGCAAAAGGATCTAAGACCCTTTCAATTGCAAAATTCCTAGACTTACAGTTAAAGAATTGTCTAAGTTCTTTTTCACATATAATCAAGGATTCCTGCGATTGTCTTAAAAAATAAAACAGGAATACTTTGGTAGTGATATTATTTTTACAACAATAGATGTGAAGGACTTATTCAATGTAATTCCACATGATGAAGGTATAGATATGTTTTATGTCTTTCTATGCCAGAAAACTTAAGTTTTCGCACACCAAAATTTTGACTTTATGGACATTGATGGAACTTGTATTAGAGAATAATTTTGTAATTTATGAGGGCCAATTGTTTAAACAGAGCACAGGGGTTGCTATGTATGGGTGCAGCCTGTGCACCAGTTTTTGCAAACATAGTCCTGATCCAGTAGGAGCTTTCTAAGGTTTTTCCATCTGAAGGGATGCCATTTTGTAAGTTTTACGGACGTTATCTCAATGACATCCTGATTTTATGGAATGGTAACCAAGACCAGTTGTATGACTTTTTACTGTTCCTCAATTCCAATACCACATTTTTGGAATTTACTATGAAAATGCATTTAGATTCCATTAACTATCTGGACATTATTATAAGCAAAGATTATGCTACGGCACAATTTTGCTCTACCGTTTATCGTAAACCAACCTACTCGAACTCCCTCCTTCACTTTGAGAGCGGGCATCCAGTCCATCAAAAACGCTCCCTTGTTAAAGGTCAGGGAGTGAGATTGGCCCACATGATTAGTAAGATCAAAGATTTCTATGAAGAAAGGGATGTTTTATTGTGGATGTTGGTACAAAGAGGTTATCCAGAGCATTTTGTGACATCCTTACTTGATGAAGTGACCAAGAAGAGACTTGAGGGCCACTTCTATCCGTTGTTAGGGATTGACATCTCCAGATTGTGTGCTCCATTAGAGAACAGTAATTAATTTTCTGGTAGTTTCCATCATGGCCTTATATTAACTTATACACCACAGTTCCCACTGATTCGGGACATTGTTTTCAAGAATTGGTTTATCTTGTCAGGGGACCCAGATTTGAGAAAGCGAATTGGGGATGCCCCAGTGGTTGTGTATAGAAAGGACATCCATGTTAAAAACATCTTAGAGAGGAAAAAAGGTGGTAATACCTTAGGAGAACAAGAGAGAATGTCCAAATGTAAACAGTGTACCCACTGCAAATATATCTTGGAAGGTGATAGCGTGTTCCTTAAAGGTTATGGATGGGTGAAACTACTACATAAGTACAATTGTAGTAGTAAGAATGTCATATATGCTGGTATTTGTCATTGGGCCTGTTTTTACATAGGCAAAACCAAGAATGCCTTTCGAACACGTATTTACCAGCAATTATATGACATTAGGAAAGTGAATTTAAAAAATTCACTGGCTGAACATGTCAATACCTACCCAGTTCACAATTTCAAATTCACAGTTCTTGAACAACTTACGGTGGATGAGAAAGGATGCCCTATAGAATATTTACTTGAATATAAAGAACTGTTATGGCAATTGAGGGTCAATGCCAACAGTAATCCGGGACTGAATGATATGGTGTCATTGACTAGTTTTTTGAAACTAAAAGCAAACTTTTTTATGTAATTTGTTAACTTTTATTATTATATCATTACAACATTATTATTAGAATATTTTACTATTTCATATAACTTATGTTAACATCTTAGGCTTGAAGTTTTTAACATTATTAGATATCTTAAGCAGTGCAACATGACTTGTGGTTTTGTATGTAAGAAAAAGGGAGTTTATATAAACATAAATGGTGTTCAACACACATCTGTTAATGATGCCTTTGTAATGAGTATTTAAGGAGCTCAGGGGTGATACTCTGTTTTTTCTGAAGAAGTCAACTGTAATTTGTGACAAAAGCGCTCTTACATAGTAGACTATACTTCTAAAACTTTTGCATATGTTGATTGTCATATTTAATTGTAATTTTTTATTATTACATCACTGGTGTCTCCTCATGCTTTATTATATCCTATGTATTCTGCCACCAAATTATATGTATATATGCTTTTTAGTTACATTTATACTACTTTTTATTTGATGTTACAAAACCCTCTGGAGCTTTTCTCTCAGGCCTCCACTGAAAATGGGCATTTATTAGCTGGTTGGACTTCCCCAGTAAACATGTCAATAAAATAATAATAAACTCCAGCTCTTAGACCTAAGTAACCACTCCTTTCTTTTCCCTAATAGTGGTTGGATCTTGTGCTCCTAAGCCATAACAATAACCATTGGTGCCTTAAGTTTTTTTAATCTATCCAAAGGCTAGCCATCTGCTGTTCCTACTCAGTGGTTAGCCTTTTGTTTCCTATTTTAGAGTAATGGCTATTGTTAAGTTTTCATAATTTGCTGTCAATAATCTTACAGTAAACAAAAACTTTTACACTAAGTTTTTCATAATCAGAGCTTAATTTAAGCATAAGTACTTTCAGTGATACACTTTTTCAGAGAAACTATAGTATGACATTGCTGCAAAATATAAGCAGTCAATTGCTTGGTGAGAGAGCAAATTACGTTTCTATATAAACATTTGTTGACCAGGAAAGTCTGACTAGGGCTAAATTACAGCAAGCCAGTGAGATATTCTGTCAGTGTGATGACCTCATCTTTTTTTCAGAAGTAATCACCCACAGAAGCATTAATCCTGACCATTAAAGTGGATGTGGAGGCAATTTAATAAGTCAGGTCAATCAGCCAATCAGCATCTTCTACCAGTCATCCTAATTAGCTTATGAATAGGCTATGTTTTACTGGCTGAGTGGCTGCAATGTCTAAACTATCCCGTTTTCTCTTGCAGAAACTTTAGTTATTTGATCAGCATTATTTTCTTGCCATCAGTATATAAAAAAGCTTTTTATCAATAGTTTGAGCAGATTTCTTGAATAATTTTATGTTCGATGCAACATACATTAATACCCACAACAAGGACTGACTGTGACTGCTTTTACAAGACATGTTAGCTCAGTAATGGGGACAGTCCCATGAATTTGTGTTTGATTATATGCTCGTCTAGTACTGACTTACGAGATCAATTATCTAAACAAATGTGCATTATTTTGCCTTATTTTGATATGCCCATGTTTTGCTTTATATATCATTTAAGTGTTATACTAAGTGCTTGATACAGGAAAAACAAAAAACAAGTGTCTTTAGATGCTTTTCAGATAGAATTTTTCTGTCATCAAAGATTCAGTCTGTTATGTCTGCCTATGTGGTAGCTTGGACATTAGACTGGGGCCAGCTCCAATTTGGCACTGGAGGGGAGATTCAGAAGCAATGAACTGAGACCATTAGTGGGGGAGGGGCCTGTCACGTCACATACATTTTCCTGAGAGACTGCTAGTTCTCTTGATGGGTGTATATGCTGTGTATGTGAGTGTGTGTGTGTGTGTGTGTGTGTGTGTGTGTGTGTGTGTGTGTGTGTGTGTGTGTCTGTGTGTGTCTGTGTGTTATGTCCATGATATGTGTGTTGTATGTGTGTGTGTTTTGGCAGTGATATGTGGTGTGTGTGTGTGTGTGTGTGTGTGTGTGTGTGTGTGTGTGTGTGTGTGTGTGTGTGTGTGTGTGTGTGTGTGTGTGTGTGTGTGTGTGTTTCCTTTGAAAGATGGGCACCATGTCTGGGGTTTATTTCTGTGTCTTGCATTCAGTGAGTGCCAAGACAGACTCTGGCTCCCCCATGCTTCTGACATGGAGGATGAAGTAAGCTTCCAAGACAGAATAAATTAATACATTCTGATGATTTTTGTATGTTGACCATTAATCTGTCTACCATGGCATTTGCTTATGAGTATATTTGAAAATCACCCTCTATATGTTATTCCCTGAGTGACTGAAATTGACTGAATTGTAAGATGTTAAATGGAGGACCATTATAAGATTTTATACTGGCTGACATTCCAAGCAATACAAAGAGCTTGGCGTGGGATCATCAAATCAGCAAACAGGTTCATAGTTTCATAGGAGGTTACTTCCTTCATTAAAATAATCTTTTGGTGCCGTTGTGTCTAAATCACAACTTCTTTGGATTCTTCAGAAGCAAAACTACCACCATGTACAATATAAAAAACAATGGATATGGTGTCATACATAAAAGAACCTATAAAATCCCAAAACCTCATTCATGAATGATGTTTTAAAGACACAACACTGTCTAAACTTCAGTGCATTTTTAATACTCACATATTCTTTCAATACAGGTATAACATTTGCCCCTAAATTAATTTACCAGCATAATTCTCTGCATTCCAACAGTTTATCCAGGGTTCCACCTCCTAGACCCAGTCTAATTGGATTTATAACAAAAAACAAAAATGTTTCCAATTTGGACATGTTGCAGTATGTTTAAACAATGAGTTGCCACCTTTTGTATTGGTTGGTTGCATATAAATACTCATAAATATGCCATAACAGTCACCATGTAATTTTACCTACATAGAATCTGTCACAGCCTAAACATTAGCTGAAGTGTATGAGTCATTTTATGTACAATTGTACTGCCCTGTTGCACCATAAATCTTTTCTTTTTTTATTTAAACACCTTTATTAAAATATAATTTAAAACATAAGCACACATACATTAACAGAAAAGAAAATAAACCATGTTGACATTTCTTATACTCATGCATTAAACATCATATATTAGGTTTTCTTTCTTTTTATCAATTATGCATTCCTGGATTGCACACATTGTTCATTTCCCACCTTCCCTTAACCTTCACTCCTCCTCCAAAACATTATTCTGTACATATTGTTCCTACAAATTCCATTTATTACTATGTAATTTGCATCTGCCTTTCTGAAGATCCTACTTCTATTTATTATCGCCTTTAAAATATTCAGTACTTCAATTACAGTTGATTTAGATTTTGATTTCCACTTTCTAGTAATTGATTTTTTGCCAGTCAATAGCATTAAACTTAGTAAGGCCTGCTATGTTTAGGCAATTCTCATCTTGTGTCTCAGCTCAAAAGAATCATTTCCTTAATTATCTCCATTTAGGTTCATAGGTTCTTAAGTTGTTGCTAGGCTAAAAACCGCTAGGGCCATTACAAGCTTAGCCACCCACCCCAAAACATTTGGGTGCCAAGTATCACATGAGAGGCATGTTAGTACACAGGTAGCTAAGGATTTGTATGGGGGGGGGTGGGTGTTAGTTAGGATAATACTTTTCTTATTGATGGCCTTTGTCCATAAGGGAGATTGGGGTGCAGACTGGGGGTCCATTTATGATTTCTCATCCAATTGTCAAGGTTTCAGTTGAATAGGTTCAGGGATGAACTTTGTATTACATGGATGGGGAGCCTATTCCATAGTGTGGTTACTCTTTGGGACACCTTTCTGTCTCTCCACCATGTTCTGTTTATATCACAAGTGAAGTTCAGATCACTGGACCTAGTGTTTCTGGAGCTGTTTGTTTTATGCATGTGCAACATACCAATCAGGGTTAGGTCTGAAGATGTCATGTAAGCTAGGCAAAGATCTCGCCTCAGCAGCCTGTAGGAGACTGAAAACAGAAACAGGGCCTTTAGGTGATCAGTGTAGGAGAGGTTATTTATGCCATGAATTCTCTTGGTGAGAAACCTTTGTAGGCATTCCAACTGTTGCAAGTGTCTGGGTAAATACATGCCAAAGGAGGCATTGTATTCAATGATAGGTCTGATAAGGGCAGAATAGAGTGGTACTATAACTTCCTTGGACCTTGAATGCCATATCCTTACCTATAAGTTGGGCTACATAGAATTACCTTCTTATTATCTTAGCTACATTTTGGTCAAAGGCCAGATTGCTGTTTAAACATATTCCTGGATTGCTTACTATTGGGTTGACTCTTAGGGGTGTTTTAATGATGGAGTAATTAACTTGGGTTGACAGTTTCCCAAAGGGCATTATAATCCATTTTTTTGCATTGAGATTTAGGTCATGGCTTTGACATCAGTCATTTGTCTGTGTTAAACTCACCTGCAAGATGTTTGTGTCTTGAGAATAATCTATAAATAGCTCCCAATTTACAATCTTTCACAAACTTGGTGACCCAGAGGCCTTTAACTTTAGCCCTGACTTCCAAGAAGTAGATGCCAAACAGGAGAAGGCCCAGCACAGAGACTGCGGATTTTCCACTGGTGACTGGTCTCTTGATGGAAGTGGTCTCAACGATCCTGACTTCTTAAGTCCTGTCTGTGAGCCAGCTGCCAGTCCAGTGAGTTATGTAAGGGTTTACAACTAGCTCAGAGAGCTTGTCAACAATACCTAAATGGAGTATTGTATCAAACACCTTAGCCAGGTCAAGATATGCAGATGTAGTGTTTTACCCTCATCCATTACTTTGAGAACCCTCTCAAAGAAGTCCACCAGGTTAAGTAAGCATGACCTTCCCTTAACAAAGCCAAATTGGCATGAGTCCAGTGTCTATAGGTTGCCAATGTCCTTTTTTATCAATTCCATGATAATTATTTCCATGGCTTTGCATATTAGGCTTGTTAGACTGATGGGTCTGTAGTTCCCTGAGTCAGTTGATGGTCCGCCCTTGTGGAGGAGTGTGATGTCCAGATAATATCCCACTGAACTACCCCCAAATAATATGACATCCCTTACTATCCTGGGTCAGTAACTAAGGAGCTTCAGTCCTCACTACTAACTCCAATGTGAGACTGTCACGTAAACAGGAGTAATATTTTATAGTTTTCCCCTAAGAGCACAACAGGAACATGCTCTTTAGCCGGGGACTAGACTGTATACTTTTGTTCACCCCCTAATGTAACTCCTTATTACACACCTCAGAAGAATGTGCCCCAGTTTAAGACCTCTGATATAATCACACTTAAATAAATGAAAATCTCACACATCCAAACACTTTTGGGAAAACCTGACACAGATTTCCAGCTGTGTACCCTCCCAAAAATAACACGGTAATGCTGCCACCAATCAGAGTGTCTTCATGCCCTTTTAAAGGGGTATCAAATTATGAAAATTGAATATTATAACAAATAGTAGCAAATGACCTAACAGCCAGGCTTTCGGAGTGGCCCTGGGAATTATCAAAGCAAGTATATGCACTCTCAAATCACTAAAGAAAAACACTGATTGACCAGCCACAATAAAAGTTAATAAAAATATTTAATACTGTGCAAAATATTAAAAATATAAAACAGTAATTTCCAATAAACAAACAGAGCTCAATCGCCAGAAAAATAAAATCAATAATGAAGGACAGAAATCCAACATTTAGAAAAACTCCAACTGATCTAACTGATTAGTCATAATTTCCTATCTGACTAAAGAACACTGTCCCTGAACTAAACTAAGTTACTACAACAGAGCAAAGGCAGGCTTACAATTAATGGTGAGTCCTTTTGGGTATCCACTGCACAGTTCATCTGTCACTGGCTGTTAACTGACAACTGATAACTGTAACTGGCAATAACAGTTCTAATTTTTATTTCATATTTTTAAAATCAACCAACAGCTGTTTTCTAAAAGTTCCTTCCTGTCTTTCAGCTTCTTACAGTAACACATAGCAACTGTCAACATTCTGATGACATCATCTTCAGATCAGCTGAATCTGAGACAGTTTGCCTTTAGAATCTTTCTTCATAAGCATGCACAGTTAGAAATGTAAAAGGACACTGTTCAAGACTTTAAAACATTCCATACAAACACATTGCAAATCAACATGTAAGAACTCATTCACAATATCATAGCCAGTCATGCTGGTGTATAATACACAGGACAATTTGAAATTATGTACAAAAACGTCAGCCATACATGCTAGCACAAATAACAGTGTCTAATTTCATCATAAGGAGAATGATTGCTGCAATCTTCCATTCTCTTGGAATGCAGCCTGTTTCAAAGTTGCAGTTGAAGAGTTTCCCAAGTGGTCCAGACAGGCCATCTTTTAGTCTATTCAGTAGGCAGCTGGAGATGTTGGGACCCATGGAGGTGGTGCTCTTGCCTTTAAAGAGTTCTACCAGCACCTGGTTCCTGCTGATAGCTGGGGGAAGTATGTTGGAGGTGGTTGGGGAATTAAGTTTGAGCTGAATTTATAAGCCAATAGATTTACTATGTCATCTTGATCAGTGCAGGTGGTACCATTCATCACCAGTTCAGCACACTGTTGTGTGTTATGGCTAAAAGGCCTTCTGATTTTCCTTAGCTTGTGAGGCTATCCTAACCTCATAGTTGGCCTTATTGGACTTAATTTGACCTCCTAGTTTCTTGTTTAGTTATATAAGTGAGCACTTGTCTTTAAGGGAGTTGCTTTTCCTGATTTTGGCCATAAGTTTTCTTCTTTTATTATATACCCTGTTTAGGTGAGGATTCCACCAGTGCAGTTTGTTTTTAGTGTTTGTTTTGAGTTTATTTCTGGTAGGTACAGCATCCTCTCTACAGGCATTCATATTTGTATAGTGACTCTGTGAATAATTCTGCATAGGGATCTGTGGTCTTGGGGTTGGAGGAGCCATGAATTTTGATAAACTGTCACTTAATAGGCTGTGGTTTGATTTGAATAGTTTCTGTTACTGATTTAGCTGGATATTCTGGGTTATTTTTTATTTCAAATAAAACAGCTTTATGATCCAACTTCACAGGTGAGGACATGACATGGGGATGGTGCATCGCTCTACTATGTTGGTGAGTACTAGATACAGTATGTTTGATCCTCTGGTTAGAACATGCACTATCTGTTACAGGGTGTTTGTGTTAATAAAGTCCAGGAAGCATTGTGCCTGTGAGTTTGAGGCAGTGTACATTTCCCAGTCTGCAGAGGGTTAGTTAAAGTCACCCATGAATAGTGTATTTGGTTGTTGAATAGTGTATGCATCTAGTAGAATTAGGTAAGAGTCATGAGACTGTATGGGCATAGATGGTGACCTCTAGCTAGCCCTGATATTGTAAGGGGCCTTATCTATGGTGACTTGCATGTTGTTTAACCAACCTGGAGTTAGGTTTGTTGCTAATGTAGATTGAGACACCTCCACCTTTGGCCCCAGTCTGTGCTGCTGTTGGTCTATATTTGTTGAAGGCACTGCATGCTTGCACATTTAAAGTACTTTCTATGGTTTTAAACCAAGTCTCCATCACAGCACAGATGTCTACATTTTCCAGGGTGAGGAGGGCTTGAAGGGTGTGGAGATTTTTGTTTAGGCGCTGCGCAGTAATAGAGTGAGGCTGCATGTAGACTTTTTCACTATGTTGGTAGTTTTGTCTTTTTGGCATTGCCTAAGAAAGGGCTGTAAGGGAGTGAACAAAGTTTTAACCAAAATCAAAAAGCCTAGAGGAGACAGGTGTAACCCATCCATGAAAAAGCAATGTCTTTTTTTGACCATGTTCTCCCATGCTGACAGATATTGATCCTCCTGGGGTGACACCAGAAACTAAGCCAATTATTAAAATCAATCATCCGTAGTAAAGATAGAATGTTGGCTCATACCTATCTGTGACAAATACTCAGAGATATACATAATGTCTCTTTTCATAGTGTCCTCTGAGGTATGCCACAAGTCATTTACACTCACATGGACTGGGATAGAATCATATTGGTACCTGGGGTGGTGGAACTTGAGTGTGTACATGATATTGCAAATCCTGGCTCCAGAGAAGCAACTAGCCACTATCTTCTCCTTGTCCCACAGTGGAGTCCCCAATCAAAAGAGTATTAGGTAAAGTATATGCTTGCCTTATGGGCTTTGTACTTGGGGGACCATTAGATGTAGGCTTATGTGAGATGTTTGGTGTTGATTTTGATGTGTGATGTAGTGATTGCTGAGGAGCAGTGGTGCCATTAAGTGGCTTTAGAGGTCTTTGAGATTTTGGAAGGTTTCTTTTAAGCAACTCAGCATAAGACACTCTATGTGTCTGGTGAATGGTATGTGAAAAGAATGTCTTGTGGGTATTCCTGACAACCTCATTTGTATGCAAGATTTTTGCCTCTAAGGAGGTACATATCTACATCTCTCACACAATGTATTTCTTTCTTTAATGATTAACTGGTTGTCTGATAACATGAGACGATTGCTACGTTGCCTAAGGATGCCCAAATCTACCAAGCTGGCTACAGTGGCATTTCAAAATTCCATATCAGTATTGTCTGGTACTATAATAGAGTTGGCTGTTTAAGATTAAGGAAGAGTACTTTCTGGGGCAAGATGTTATATGGTGCAAGGAGATGGTAGTGTTATTTGATATGCAAATTAGTTTTGGGATTAAAGGCAAAATGTAATAGAATGCTAGGTTATGGTGGTGCTATTCAATGCACTAGCTAGCTCTTCTATACTTATTTCCACACAATCCCACACCTTTTTGCAGGTTTTGGATCTAATACTAACTTTAAAGGTAAATTTTACGGTCTAGACATTTGCTACGACAGAATTCACTGCTAACCGTTACTGCCTAGTGTGCAGTACCATGCAAACTTGCCTGATTTATAGCTAAGAAAAAGAGCTGTAAACTGACTCCTATCTTCTGTAGCCAATAAATAACCACACATTGAGCTTCCTGCAGTGCATCCCAACTCAGAGTGAACAGGTAAACACCTTCTGCCACAAGATGTCTGATCTTAGAATTTCTTAATGTAAAAGCACACCAAAAGCAGCTCTTACATGTAGAATAAACAACAAACTAGCAGTAGTTCACAACTTAAAAAGACCAGGTAAGCATTGTCTGCCACAAGCTGACTGATCTTGGAATTTCTTAATGTAAAAGCATAACAAAGGCAGCTCTCAAGTATACATTAAGCAAGAAACAACTACCAAACAAACTCTTTGGTTAATTCACCTCTTTGCAGAGAGATTTGGAAACACGCTGACTAGAAAAGCCAGAAAACAGGGAAATTACTATTTTTGCCACAATATTAAGTAAATGCTTTTAAAAATGCTCAAAACAGTAGTAATTACTATATAAAGCAAGTACAAGTGCAGTCAATCAAGAAAATATACTTATCTTAGCTTGGACGGCTGTAAATGCAGTTCAAACACTGGAAAAGTATTGCAGAGTGTTCTGTAAGAAAATATTTAGAAAAAGTTTAGCATCTGCCAAATCATTACCCTCCCAAAAAAACCTGTTCCCAGTTCACTCTCTTTTCCATAACACCTTCAGCATTTGCTACCTACCCATGAAAGAATTCTCCAAAGTTTCCTTCAGGTATTAAAATACCTAAATACTTCCCGGCAAAAATTTTAACCCTTCTGGACTTTCTTGCATACTTGGGAGTCACACAGATGTTTTCCCATTGATCCTTTGTAAATTGCCTTTCCAGAGTCTCTTCCCAATCATTTCTGTTTTCTTCTGATTGATTCCTATAGTTAGCATGTAATATTTATATACCCTACTAATTATCCTCTTTTTAATAACTGCTTCTGTCTAGATTCAACTAAGAACTCTACAGCGGAGGTCTTTCACTTAGCACTCTCCTATCCCTTTCTCTTTGCTTATTACCTTTCCCTCTCTTATTATTTGTTCCTAATATTTTATTTCCTTTTTTTCAGTTTTCTCCAGTAAATTCCAACCCTCTCTTCCATATCGTCTATACTCCTAATTGCAATCACCTTCACTGACAAAACTTCCTTCTCCATTCATATTTTGGCTTAGACCTTAGAATATGTTGCCTCATAAACCTGGTATGTATATACCAAATTTAATTGTGGACTTGTCTTGGTGAACCTGTAGAATTTATAGTGTCCACTGGGGCAAAGAGACTCAAAAGGAACCCTGGATATTACATTGTGCTATAATATGCCCTTAAAAATAGATGGCCTACTATTCATAGCTATAGGTTTATCCCCAAACAGCTGTGCCATTTCCAGATTACCCAGCAGAATACACTAAAGTGTATGATTTTCTTAATTTCACCAGAATCATCTGTATACCTCAAATTCATTGAACAGGACAAATCCCTTATCGCTTATCTAGAATCATTCTCTAAACTGCATTTCAACACAAGTTGACAATAAATATCTTTAAATTATATCACCTCTGCCAATGGCATCTAACCATTCTGTGTTGTAACCACTATCGAGAAACATTTCAATTAAAGTATTGAGTTCTCTTAAAAATACATTAGCCTGGATACACTCACAAACCATCCTTTTGCTACATGTTTAAACCTGGGTGCCAACTAGTTTGGCACAAATAACTACTGACAAAAGTAAGTTTCCTATACTAATGGCTGGAGTGAAACTGTTCACCATCAACATTTTGTGTTGCCATATTTTGCTTTTGAAGGCACATTTGATGGACATTCCCGGTTATCAATGTGACTTCACAACCAAACAAATAGTATTTATAGGAAGATAGTGTCCATGTTACTACCAATCACTCCTCTCAATTATGACAAAGGTTTTTGGGGGGAGGCTGAATGGATCTCCATATGAGTGGGGTAGAAGGTGAGATGCCTAAATCAATGGCAAAGGCTACAGTGGTGGTTTTTCCTATGGTGAAAGGGAACCCAGAAGATCCAGTTACTTTTCTTCCAAATTCTCTGTACAGTGCATATGGTAAGCCAGTGGCAAGGGTCACAACAGACAGATTAAATATGCTGTTATTGATGCTTGCTGAATATAGTTGAGCTGGTATTGCTAAAGGGAAATAATAGTGGGTACTTCTAAATTTCTTGGGTTAGGCAGAAAAAAGGAGATGAAAGGCAGGAATAGTCCTTATGAACACAAAAAAGGCATTCAGCATGGTTGGTTGAGGGTTTATGTTTGACACATTGAAGATTATATAGGATAGGGGAATTTTGTGATGTGGGTAAGATCTTTATATAGTAGTCCCTGGCTATACATCCTGATGAAAAGATGTAGATCTTCAAAGGTGCAGCTGTATAGGGGCATGCATCAGACTTATTTATCATTGTAAAGTTTGCTTTCAATAGTGATGGAAAAGCTGCATCAGATGTTAAGAGACGTAATGGATAGAAGCATCCGAATCTATCAGGAATATCATGTACATGTTCATTTATGATTGTATACTACCTTTGAAAAATATATAAGAGCTACATACTGTCAACCCTAAACTGCCATATGCAGATGCCATAAAAAAATCACTTCCAAAGCCTCCTAAATTTCCAAAGTGTAGGCCAGATGAAAACTCCCCAATTCTTATCCTGCATGCACCCCTTCATCAATGTACTAGCAACAACAACATAATGCCCCATTGTCTAATAAGAATACATTAGATTCTAGAACTATTCTAGTAATTGATGACTCCATTGTTAGACACAGTCTCCATGCTCACTAGGCTTAATAAGGACACAGATACAGTTAGGTATTTCTCAGGAGCTGGGATTGCTAACATATCAAGGGTCCCCAGGACCCTTTCCTCCAAGAAGCATGAAAACAGCATGATCATAGTCCATGCTGGAGTGCATGATCTGTCATGAATGCCCTGAAATGACATCCAGAAGGACTTGCTGGAACTTGTTACACAAGCCTCACCCAGAATGATGCCTAGACACAAGGAAAAAATAATTATGTTCAATAACTCAGTAAATAGTTGGTGTTATTTTGGGGGTGGGTCCAATATGTATCACCTTGCTTGCCAAAGCATGGTCTGTACTTTTCATTCAAGGGCTTCTGCATGCTTGTCAAAACCTTTGTTGTCCTCATTGTGCCTTCCATGCAGAGTTCATCTAATGAGCATACCAATATAATTACAAACTATATCATAAAAAAATCATAAATTGGACAAAATCAAGATGGTCTTTCTCAGTGCAAGGAGTCTTAACAATCAGCTACCCAATTTGAAGGTACTTCTGCATCTGGATCAAGTGCATGTTTGTGTAGTCATAGAGTCATGGTTCAAGTGTAATGACAGCACCTCATTAATTGCCAAGGTTCTTTGCTTATTATGCCTGCAAGCCCAGTGGTAATGATATAGATGTATTAATGTTCAGCAGGGATTTTAACTCTTTCAATGTGACACCCCACACCCGCCTGCCCCCTGTGAGCTCACTGAACTTCAGCTCATACCATGTAATTTAAAGCATCTTATGACATAGGTTAGCTTCTGAGACTACAAGTCCTTCTTTAGTTATCTTAGAAAACTAAGGAAAAATCATATCACTGCTCCAAACATCTAAAATGGCAACCTCACATTCAAGTCCGAAAGACATAGCCAACATTCTAATAAGTTTGCTACAGATTTGTCCCCTACAACTATTGCCCTCACTACAAAGATTCCTGGGTCACTTGCATCACTGCCATCTCCAAGGATCATATCCTTTAAACCTACTCCAAGACCAAAAACTCCTCTTCAGTCGGTCCGGAGGATGCACCAGGTTGTCAAATAAATTGTATAAAGCAGGCTTTTGCTCTTACTGATCACCTCTTTAAGTTGTTCATCCTAAGCCTTGCCACAGGATATGTTCCTGAATTATGGCACACTACTGAGATGATGCCTTTCCATAACTGTATCTCCAGCACTGACGTGGGAAATGGCACACTCATTGTCCTTTCTAGTCTTAACTGTAAAACCATAGATGGTATCATCAATGACCTCATAAACCAGGATATTAAAATTTTGATCAGGCCCAACCCACAACAATATAAATTTGATAAGGGAAGACTGTGCCTGCTAAATGTTCTGTGATTCTTTGAAAAGGTCACATAGGTGGTGGACAATGGTCACATTTTTCATGCTGCCTATTTGGATCTGGAAAGGCATTTGACATAATGCCACACAATGAATTGCTATTAAGCTAATGGCTTAAGACATTGATCCCTATATGGTAAGATGGATTACAAACTTGATCAATGACAGAACACATATTGTCAGAGCCAGTGATGCTCCCTCAGTTAGGGAAAAGGTGCACAGGACTGTTTCTCTGAACTAAACTCTGACAAGGATCTCTGGTTGGCTAAGATTGCTAATGATTGTAAAGTAAGTCTAGTAATAAAAATCAATCAAAGATACTAATACCCTACAAACAGAACTGCTATGCATTAACTTCTGTTTGCAGAAAAAGGGCTCAAAATTAATGTTAAGAAATGCAGTATCATCTCCTTCAGAAAACAACAGAATTCCTACCATCTACTGTATCAATAGCACCCCACTCTCCAGTGAGTGTTTGATCAGGGATTTGGGCACTGTGATCAATGGCTTCCTCCCCTTCATTCACCATGTAGTAACTGTAATCAGATAACTGTTAAATATCTCACAATTAATCACATCACTCATCTAAGAACAAGAAAGTTATTGTTCTGCCTTGGATAGACCCATCATAAAATATAATGCATCCTTTGGCATGTATATAAATAGAAACATCAAAAAAACTCAAAAAATTCCCGGGGTCACTATCCTTGCACTCTGTGTCATATAAGCTGTACAGGGGAGACCTTTGCCTTGTCTTTCATTCCTGCAAGAATCCAATTATCCATGACCTCTGTGATGTCTCTTCTCTGGGCCAGTGATCAAGGAGCCTCAATCCTCACCACGGACACCAGTGGGAGGAGGATTCACTTTGACAGAAATAGACACACACAGTATTTTCAGATGCAGCTTTCTGCACCAAGCACAATTTCCCTTAAGAGCACACAGGGAACACACTCCAGTTCTGGGGCTGGACTTTCTCTCTCTATCTCCAGGCCCCAAATAAGAATCCACACTGACCACTAAGGAGCTCTGTGTCCATGTTCCTAGTAGCTGTCACACACAATCTTTGAGATTTGATTTTTACACACACACTTACCCATTCTACCACCTCTGCCCAGGCTATAAGGTAATTTCAGTGCCACCAGCCAGCTATTCTATGGCTCCTAACAGGGTGTCCAATTAAAATGAGTGAAATACTAATACCAATGGTAATGTTGACCAAACAGCAAGACTTTCAGAAGCATGATGCCAGTGTTACTAAATAAATAAAGCACTCTCAAAGGTTAAATATTTTCTAAAAAGACAAGCCACAATGAAAAGTTTAAATATATTTAATAATAAATAATAAAGGAAAATGAAAATACTTAATATCTATTTACAATAAAACACCAGAGTTTCAATCACAAGAAATATTATTAACAACACAGATAGAAATATTAACAGATACACAATACTTAACTAATTTCACTTAACAGAACAAAACAAGGAGATGTGGGTGAGTGGTCTTTCTTGTCAGGTTTCACAAACAGACTGCACTGAGACTTCCATCTCATCTAGAATTAAAGTGTCATTTCAATGTTGAAAAATTAGAAACCACGAACCAGGAATCACAAGAATGAGTGAAGCAACTCCACCACAGAGGCTATAATTGAAATAGTTGATTGTATTTAGCGCTTTCATCTTCCTCTATCACAGACTTCTTCAGAATAGTTAAAAACGCTCTGATGTCACCATATAAATATACATCTCCATCTCATGAGTGGTTAGCACACAAAGAACCCCACCCCTGCTATAGTACATTTTAAAAACATTGTTGACCATTACCCTAAAATTAATATTACACTAAAATCAACTAAGTTTGCAAATAAACTTACAAATCCCCATGCCACAACCATTCATTATATTAAATACAAAGATCTGAGCTTTAAAAAGGGAGAAAGTGTTATATTGTCATTCAGTCCAGGAAAAATTGTAGAATTTAACCTAACCTGCCATTTCATCTCAATAAATTCCAAATATTCATCAATTGGACCCTCTCTTTGTCCCAAATCAATATTGTCTATAATACAAAATTTAAAAGAATGGTCAGGAAATTCTTGAATATGCCTGTATAAGGCATTGTTGACATTTTTATAAGCTATCTCATAACAGTGCTGATAGACTCTCTGCTTAATGGACCTTTTTGTTTTCCCAACATAAAAGCCATCACAGGCCTGACAAAGCCCAAGACAGACCACCTCTCTTGAGTAATAGTAATATTTTTTCTTTGGTCTAATTTTTCCAAAATTCCTGACATTAACAGTACTCTCTGTCCAACATAAATTTACATTAGGGACATTTACCATATATGTAACTACCTCCAGTCTCATTCAAGGGATTTACCCTTTCCAATAATCCCTTAAAAGACACTTCCTTCCTGAACACTATCTTTGGCGTCTTACCTAGAATGGTAGCTGACCCTAGGTCCAGGCTGAAAATACTCCACTGCTTGGTAATAATGCCTCTAATGTCATAAAAAACAATGTTGTAAGGTAATACCATTACTCTTCCAAACCCAGGGTTAGTCCTATTGTCACCTCCTTCCATAAGGTTATATTTAGCACTCAATAAACTGTGGTATACCCCTTCCATTCTTTTATCCTTCACTTCCTCCATAATGTTTTTTATTAATCCCTCAGGGTAACCTCTCTGGAACAACATACCCTGCAGTACTACACATTCGCTCAAAAAATCATCCAACCCAGAAATCATCTTCGCCAATCTAACATACTGTCCCTTCACTAGCACTTTCTTCTGGTGAATGGGATGCCAACTGCTGTAATGCAGTAGTGAGTTGGAGTAAGTAGGTTTTCTAAATAACAGGGATGAAAAAAGTTTTTGGTCATAATCCTTTTTGATTGTGACATCTAAGTAGTTCAATTTGTCCTTGTCTACTGCCATAGTAAACTTCAAGAAGGTGGTTGTATTATTTATATATTCAAAAAATTAATTCACCTTTTCCATCCCATCCCTCCAGAACAATACTATATTGTCCAGGTAGCATCCATATAGTGCCCAGGAATGTCTGTAAGGGGACTCAAGAATATATAGGTTTTCCCATTGGGATAACACTATATTGGCATATAATACCACAGTTTGCTGAGTGCTGAATTTAACTTTATGGAAGGAGGTGACAATAGGACTGAGTTGGACAGAGAGTGTGTTAATGTCAGGAATTTTGGAAAAATTAGACCAAAGAAAAAATATCACTATTACTCAAGAGGGGTGGTCTATCTTTGGATTTGTCAGGCCTGTGATGGCTTTTATGTTGGGAAAAGAAAAACAGCCATTAAACAGAGAGTCTATCAGCATTGTTATGACATGGCTAATAAAAATGTCAACAATACCTTATATAGGCATACTCAAGAATTTCCTGACCATTCTTTTAAATTTTGTGTTATAAACCATGTTGATTTGGGACAAAGAGTGCCCAACTGATGAATATTTGGAATTTATTGTGATAAAATGGCAGGTTAGGTTAAATTCTACAATTTTTCCTGGACTGAATGACAAAATAACACTTCCCCCCCTTTTTAAAGCTCAGATCTTTTTATTTAATATAATAAATAGTTGTGGCATGGGGATTTGTAAGTTTATTTGCAAACTTAATTGATTTTAGTGTAATATTCATTTTAGGGTAATGGTCAACAACATTTGTAAAATGTACTATGGCAGGGGTGGGGTTCTTTGTCTGTTAACCAATCATGAGATGGAGATGTGTATTCATATGGTGACATCAGAGTGCTTTAAACTATTCTGAAGAAGTCTGTGATAGAGGAAGATGAAAGCACTAAATAAAATGAACTATTTCGATTATAGCTGCTGTGTTGGAGTTGCTTCACTCATTCTTGTGATTCCTTGTCATTTCAATGTTGGATTACAAAATAACATCACATCTGGTCACCTAACTCTGTGGTTCCCCACTACCCCCTTTACTAGAAACTGAGATAGGATCCTGCACGTATATGTCACAATACACACACACAATACACACATAGAGCTTTGCTAAGATGTTTTACAGCATCTGGAAGCTATAAAACCATTTTAACACTTCCACCCTTTCACGGTAGCAATTAGTTCACCACTAAGGACAATACAGCAGGATTCCTACTGCTTCATTTCACAGACATTGTGTCTCTAGCTGCATTCAGACCTTTGAGATACAATATTTATGGATTATACCAAGTAATGTAATTTCATGTTATTTTTCAAAGTTAGCGGGACTGAGATTAATCTCTTCTTTTCCAATATCTTCCATTGCAATATTTCAACAGTTACAATACAGTCTGACATACAAGTGTATTTATTTTCTGTGCAGCATGAACCACTGTTGGTACATTTTTTAACAGGCAACTTTACAAATACATTTTCAACACAAGCACCTGTACAAAGTTTGATATACAAATGACATAATTCTTTACAAAACTCCAGCTAACTATGCCGGCATATGTTACACTTCCACTACCCTACTCCTCCTGGCATATCTGGCACTACCTCACATCATTACAACTTCTTCTTTCTCAAGATATCAAATTGTGTAGTCAGATTGTACTAGAGCAAGAGATATTTGTTTACATTAAGTAATAAACAAAATTAATAAATCCAGCCAAAGCCAAGGTTCATCGGAGCACACAACAGGAGCTGTATTGTAAGCATAAAGCACAAATAACTTCCACTTCCAGAAATGTGAAGCACAAACACCATCTATTTCCACATTAACTCCACTTTTATTATACGTTTTTTTTCAAAATAACTTCTTCAGGTGCAACAGTAGAAAATCATGCAAACCCCCTATTTATACCATATTCACTGAGTATCATTAAATAATTAATCAATAAAGCCATTTTAAAACTTAAATCTACAAGCCCTAAACAATTTGATACTAAACAAATGCTAAGATCAACATTGATACTTTCCTGTGACATCTCACTAATGTGTATACACTTACAAAATGTGTAAAAGAGATATATAAAACATTATATATAATAAATTGTATACATTCAATGTATAAGAAATATGTAAAAAATTCAATATAATACCTACTAAAACATGTCTTAAGTTCTAAATAAAGTTAAAACAGACTTAATAGTTCTGATAAAACAAAATTAATAGATAAATAGGTTCATTACCCAGTGTCTCCTCTTGCTCTGGAAGACACCTTCCTTCCACATCATGCCAGCTTTTAGACATAGTTTAGACAATCAGATGAGTGTCATAAAATATAATCTGGGACTTACAAGCTTTGTCTTCCTTGAAAAGATAGGTAAAGCCTGAAGGTTGTTGGCAAGGCAAGCATGGTCTCTGGTCGAATAGCCTTGTACTTCCTATGATTCATCTAATTCCTATGAAACCTGGGAGGAGCTTTGTATTGTGCTACTTAACAAAAAAAAAAGAAACAGTGGTCAATAGCATCAATACTGAAGGTGAAGTGGGACTCCCAAATTGAAAATGATGTGAGAATGTCATAGCTTGAAGTGTATGCCAGGTAAAGTACAGTAGAATTTGTGGCAATGGGAGTATAGAGGAATTAAGCAATTTGTGGTTTTCACAGAGGAAGGGGTAAATGGAGGTGACTGGTTCATTTTCAGAGCTATAGTGTTAAAGATAAGGAAAATAGAGTGGGGAAAGTGTAGGACTCGGGGGATGTAGAAAAGGAGAAATGCAGTGGTAGTGTTCAAAAGAACAAAGTTAAATAAAGAAGAGGGGAGCACAAGAGCAGAAATATCCATGGACAGGTTAAGGAAATAATAGAAAAGAGAGAATGAAGTATGAGGAAGAGAAAAATCTGGGGGGATTTTAGTAGTTACAAAAGGATTAAAGGGAGTAGGCCTGACATATGATTTACAGGTAAGAATAGTCCACTGGTGGCAATAGGATGCCAAAGAAGATTTAAAAGGAGGCGAGTATGATACAGCATGCCAGAAATATGGCTTACCTGAAGCTGATAGTACCCACTTTTGTTGGAATTGACCATTTATACCTTACGCCAAAGAATAAGAGATTTTTTTTTTGGTTTTGTTTTTTTTTTTTTTTTTTATGAATAAAAGAGGTATGGTCGGAAGTATAGCTGGATGATAGTTGGTGGTTGTGTATGTTAGGGAAGAAAAGAAAGGTATTGGAGTATGGAGGAAAGGGTAGGAATGAGGTTAACAATGGCTCTTGTTAAGAGGAAAATTGCACAGCACTGGAGAGAGGAACCACTGAAAGAGGAAAGGAAGAAAGACATGACAGACTAGATGAGGAAGCTGATAAAAAGGACAAGGCAAGAAAGGTTAGTGAGACAGTTATGAAAGAGATGGGATTAGGAGAGTAGACGGAGTCAAGGAATGGTATAGATATTGTGTTTATAGTATGATCAAAGTAACTATAAGCTAGTAGGATAGGGTCTTAAGATGTTCTTCTTTAAGCAACATAGGATCAGCGGATCATAGGAAGTTACTAGGCTATTGGCCCTGAGGCCATTATAAGCCTAGCCAAAAGTTTATCACATGGTTAGATAAGTTATCACATAAAGCCGATGTCAAACAGGGACACAGGTTGAATCCCAGGGGTGTATTTTTTGTTTCCCATCCAGTTATCCAGGTTGTGCTTAAAAAGGGATAATGAGGTACTCTGCTTGACATGGAGAGGGAGTCTATTCCACAGATGGGAGAGTCTCCGGGACACAAATCTGTCCTTGCAACAAGTTCTATTGATGTCACAGACCAGGTTGCGGTCACGCATGCAAGTTACTCGAGTGGAGCTTGACTTACAGATACGCAGCAGTTCCAACAAGGTGGGGTCTGAGATTGCTTTGTATGCCAGACAGAGGTCACCTCTGAGGAGTCTGTATGAAACTGAGTAGAGGGGTAGGGCCTTTAACCTATCTGTGTAGGGTAGATGTTTCTGGCCCTGGATTCTCCTGGTGAGGAACCTCTGTGGTCTCTCCAGCTGCTGCATGTGCTTTGCAAGGTACATAATGAAGGGGGCATTGTACTCAATAATTGGCCTTATAAGGGAAGAATACAATGATGTCATGACTTCCTTGTCCCTGGATGAGATACCCTTACTTATGAGGTGGGACATGTAGAAAGCTTTCCATACAAGAGAAGCAACATAGTGGTCAAAAGTCAGGTTGCTATCAACCTGGGTGCCCAAATCCCTCACGACTGATTGCGTGCTTAGGGCATTGTTATTAATGTTATATGTGGGGACATCACTTTCCCCAAAGGGATTGGTGGTGCATTTTTGGTATTCAGCTTGAGGCCATGTTTCTGGCACTAGTCATTTGTTTAGGTGACACCCTCTTGGAGGACATCCACATCACTTGGGGAATTGATGACTGTGCCCAGCTTGCAGTCATCTGCAAACCTGATCAGCCATAGTCCACTGGTTTTGGCCTACACCTTAGAGAAGTATATCCTGAATAACAGAGGCTCCAAGATGAATCCCTGGGGTATGCCGCTCATTACGGGTCTACTGCTTGAAGTGGCTTCTATTTTTATAAAGTGGGTTCTATCAGTGATCCAGTTTGCTACCCATTTGGTAGCATATAGATTAATGCCTAGTTGAAAGAGTTTGTCTATTACACCAGAGTGGGGATTAGTGTTGATGGCTTTGGCCAGGTCAAGGTAGGCAGTGTGCACCGTCTTTCCCTCATCCATGGCCTTGATGACTGTCGCAAAGAAGTCAACCAGATTTAACAGACATGACCTTCCCTTGACAAAGCCAAACTGTGTGGGGTCAAGTGTTTGGAGGTTGCCAATGTCCCTGTTAATAAGGTCCATGATAATCCATTCCATGGCCTTGCAGATCAGGCTAGTTAGGCTGATGGGTCTATAATTTCCTGGATCAGTGGACACTCCCCCTTTGTGTAAAGGGATGACACTGGCTATCCTCCACTTGGCTGGAACAAAGCCAGTACTCAGGCTTTTGTTGAATAGGGTGCCTAATGGTGCTGCAAGTTCATGCCTGAGTTCATGTAGGATGCATCCTGGGATGTTAGCGGGTTCCATGGAGGATGCATTTTTTGTCTTTGATAAGGCAGTGATGACCTGTTCCCTCGAGATAAGGGGTGGGTGGCAGGTACTAGGGATGTCTGAGCAGATCTGGGTGCTTCCTTTGAGATTGCAGACATATGTGAAGAAGCCCTTATGATAGGCTCTAGTAGATGTGGCCAATTTGGACTTGAAGTTGGCTTTAGAGGATTTCACTAGTGCTCATATTTGCTTGTTCAGGCTAAGGAGAGATTGCTTCCAATTGGGCACCTGCTCCTTCTTGATCCTGGACAGCATTTCTTTTCCTTTTGTTATATAGTTTATTTATTGCAGATGTCCACCAGACAGGTTTAATCTTCCTTGCAGAGAAGATTTTGTCTTGTCAGGTATTCCTGATTACATGCATCTATATAAATGCTCGTATAGTACCTTGGTGTAGATTTGGACATTGGTGCCAGTTCCTACAGAGGGGCAGGGGGCTGTGAAGCTGTTTATACCATCCCTTAGGAGGTTGTAATCAGCTTTGGAGAAGTTTTTTTTTTTTGTTTTACCCTAGCTAGAGAGAGATCAGGGGAGATGGTGACTTCGAAAGTGACTGCTTTATGGTCGGATATTACCAGGGAGGATGATACTGTAGTGGTGCTGCAGTGGTTACTCATGTTGAGTGGAAATGCTACAAACTGCAAATTGGTAGGACTGAGAGGTAGAGGAAGTTTGAAAATTAACTTTTATGAAAAGTTTAGTTTAATGAGCTAAAGGGGAGAAGGCAGACCGAGCAGGAGGGTGGCAGGAGTACAAACAAAATAGGCAAACATATAGGATAGTGGTTGCTTTTTTTTTTTGAACATTAGAGTTGTGGGGTACACTGAATGGGAAATAAGGTCTTAGGGTTCAATACTCAGAGTGAATCTGATAGCACAGCAGTCATATAAAGGTGGTAAGAGGAAGCATGGGAATAAATTTATTAACAGAAAGGAAACTTTAGCTTCAATTTTTCATTTTACTGGTCTCTGAAATTTACGTTGGTGTACAATTAAGGGGAGTATTAATTAGTAATTGTGAGTATTGGATTTATAGGGATAAAAATGATGAAAAAGAAACTGTACTGTGTATAATTTGTTGCTTTTTTGCATAGATTCTTGACCTAGTTGTATGTTAAATGTGAGAGCTTTAGAAAATAATAAAAAATGTAGCTAAAGAAATGTTAGCATATATCATTGCATAAAAGGAACAAATTATTTTTAAAACGTGTACAGCATGTCATACGTGTGACTGACTTGCTACTCCTATAGCCAGTTATGTAAACTGTCATGGCTCACTTTCGTATGAAGTCTGTTGTGACATATCTGTGATTAGTGAAGGCACTCTAAAAAAATTAATGTAAATTAGCAGTTCCTTTTCCATGTCCATAGGCTTCATTGAAAAGAGACTACACAAAATACTGAAATGATTTTGAAATGTAAAAACACAGAATGAAAAGGTTGATTGTGGAAGCATCAAGCACCTGCACTTTCTGCAACCTGTGATGATTTAATCTACTTATTTTAGTTTAAAGAATAAAAGTCTGGATCAGCAGGTGTTCAAGACAATTCATTATAACTGACTTCATCTAAATAAATCCCACTGAGATTCAGCTTCAAATGAAATAATAAAATGAAGCATTTAAGGAGAACTTTGCTCCTGGCATCGGCAATATGGGGGGGGGAGTTCAGCTCCACACCCCAGAACTCATGCAAGTTACCTCAGGACTGCAGTGATGTCAGAAAAAAAGACTGACTCTCAACAAGTTCAACATGCAATATCCCCCAAAACAGTTCATGTTCAGGTAGTTGCTGAGATTTTCACAATGTGAAATATGTAGCCCAAGTTTTTATGTCTGCTTTTACTGAATTTCTGACACCAGGCAAATTATTGAAAAGTGTTTTAAGATTTATAAAGGAAAAAAATACAGTGTTAATCATCTACATACAGATGAGGAAACATTCTGTCTGATGGTCTAAAAGGAGTACTTTATTCCATACCCTAGCAACCTAGACTATATTTTAAATCTCTGTGTTTATTGAATGCTGGTTATAATTGAATTAAGTATTTGACTTAAGGAGGCCATACTCACTCATATGAAAAGGATCCAGTTTGCATGTGAGGAACTTCATTGAAACAGTATCACTTTCTGTGTGGCTAGCAACACTCAACTTGCAACATTGTGCTCAAGATTACTTTGAGAGATGAAGTTATCCCAACACGATTCAGTTGATGATATAATGCAGAATGTGAAACATTCTAGTCCCTGTGCAATGTAACAATGTATCCTGCACAGCAGGCAAACAATTCACTATTCATAAAGTATTTGCAATACAAAATATAGGAAAAGGGCTATTTAAATCCAAACTGAAGTTCTAATAAAGAATGACCCACAAAGTGCTATTTCACCACAGATGCTTAATGGTTTCCTAAATCAGCATCATATTTTACTGAGCATTTTTTTACTTGATACCTTGTAAATTAGACAATTTGCAATTGAATATCTCTGTTTGGAGACAAATAGATGTTTACAATGTATTGCCAGTGAAGTATATGAAGATAATTGGAATGAACTCTGGTCACAGGAGTTGCTTAACTGTTAAGTTTTTTTAAATGCTAATCTAGGCAGTCATGAAAAAGCTGCCAACATCAATCTAAGTCAATAACAAGTAATGATGATCCACAAAACAGTTGGTTTAAGCTATTTAAGAATGGCCTAGTCCATAATATGTAATTAAATTTCTTGCAACTTCTTGGCATCTAAATCTTTGAATCTTTGTTAGGAAATACAATAAATATCAAACAAGCACCATTCTGCACAATTTTGATTTAGAAATGTCCAAATTATTATTACTTCTAGCTTTAAATTCTAGGACACATTTAATGAAGGCAAGTAATTATGTGACATTTATTCAGCGCAGCAAAATATACATAGTATATGTATTGTAATATGAGGTTGGTATGGAAAATAAGGCAAGTAATTCTTATAACATTTATTCAACACATCAGTTATAGTGGAGTATACACTGTAACATCATCAGATTGTCATGGAAAATATTTTAAACACACTGCTCAATGTATGTGCGTGGTGAATAAAAGTTTACTCAAAAATAATAATTCTAGCCACCAGAATATAATATAAAAAAAAACTGTGCAAAAAGGTATATACTTCTCATATGCATTTAATTTACTATATACAGTAACCACATCTCTAGGAAGGGGAAATGGATGGGATGTGTGCCCATCTTTAACTAGTCCCAGCGTAATTGTGCATTAGTGTCCTTTTTGTTCTGTCTTACCTAAACACAGACACCCCTTAGTCCAGTCTTACATCTTTTATCAAGGATGTCAATATTTTTACTATAATACGTTTCTGTTTATTGTATAACTGTTAATATACATATGTTAAACCAAGTTTCCTCTACTTGAAGATCAGATTGCTGCAGCAAACTGGTTTGTTTACTTTCTGCTTTGCACCCGATCCTCAAAAATTTAATCCCAATATTAAGTATGACTGAAGTTCCAGAATATTCCTGCCTGCATGCTAATGTGAGAATTGTGCACTGAGGCAGGTGGCTACTCCAGCAGAGGAAAAGGAGAAAGCCAAGGCTGAATTATGAGCAGTCATCCAGTTATTTAGTTTCAACTACTTTTTCTTATTTCATCTATAGTTTAATTATATTTTAAATGGACATGTCAAAACAGACTGTAACACAAACAGTTTATTTTTCCCTGGTAGGGAACAATTTTTTTCATTAGTGGAAGGGCATTTTCTGCTGCATGTCAGATAGAGGTTATCTCCAATATAGGTTTTACATGTGTCTGCCATCTACCAGGGGTCTACCAGGGATGCAAAGTACCTCAAAGCATGAGTCAAAGAAGAACAAAGGACTGGCCTGACAACAAAGTAAGTATGTTAATGTTTTCCTGAGAAGATGCAGTGGAAACTAGTGAATCACTAGTGAGTGAATCAGTTTTTCAAAACATTCATCATTAAGTCATTGCTGCAGATCATGCACACGGGTACTGCGATTATTGCATTTTTATTTATTTTTTTGTGCTCCTTTAAATAACACACTGTAATGCACGTCTGATTCTGAGTCCTGTGATTCATTTGTAAGAAATAAAATGTCAGGCACAAATGCAAACTCTAATTATTCTAAAAATGTATCTGTTCCAAACCTAATATAGCACAATAATATGTTGCAGTTAGAAATATAGGTTCATAAGTTCATAGATAAGTACTAGGCTATCTGTCCAAGGGCATTTATAAGCCTAGCCAGAATGTGTTGGCTTTCGCCACCCCCTTAGATTAATTCCCTGTGCCTCTGTCCAGCAGAGCCATTAGTTTCCTGTGCCTCTGTCCTGCAGAGCCACTGCAGTGATCCCTATGGTAAACTTTCTGTCTCCTATCCACCCGTCAAGGTTTCTCTTGAAGAGTTTTAGTGAGGGGCTATGCCTGATGTATATCTATGATGGGTCTGATGAGTGATGAGTAGAGGTGCACAATGTCCTCTTTTGTTCTAGATGCAAACCCTTTTGTGATTAGGTGGGCCACACAGAAGGATTTTCTAACCACCTTGGCAATATGACTATCAAAAGAGAGATTACTATCTACTTGGGTCCCCAGATCCCTTATTACATTTTCTATATTTAGGGGACTACCACCATGTGGTAGTTCATGGGTACTTTGTTTTTACAAAGGGGATGACTATGCACTTTTTGGCATTTAGCTTGAGGCCATAATTTTTACACCAGGTATCCGTCTCAGTGAGACCCTTATGGAGGGTGTCTGTATCAGCCAGAGAATCAATTATGGCCCCTAGTTTGCAGTTGTCTGTGAACTTGGTCAGCCATAGTCCTCCTGTGCTTGCCTGTACCTCTGAGAAGTATATACTGAACAGGAGGGGTCCTAGGACTGAGCACTTGTAACCGGTTTAGAGTCGGACCTAGAGCCTGCAACTTTCACCATGTGGGTTCTATCTGTGGAGCCAGATGGCAACTCATCTCATGACGTAGAGGTTTATGTTCAAGCTGGTGAGCTTGTCTATAATACCAGAATGTGGAATGGTGTTGAAAGCCTTTGTGAGGTCTAGGTAGGCTGTGTGGACATCCTTTCCCTTGTCTAATGCCTTGGTAACTGTCTCAAAGAAGTCCATCAGGTTTATGAGGCATGATCTGCCCTTAACAAAGCCAAACTGGATAGGGTCCAAGGTTTGGAGGTTCCCAATGTCTCTGTTAATAAAATCCATGATGATGCACTCCATAGCCTTACAGACCAGGCTAGTCAGGCTTATAGGGCGATAGTTCCCAGGGTCCGTTTTGGCTCCACCTTTGTGGAGCGGGATAACTGTTGCTGTGTGCCACTCTGTGGGTACATAGCCTGTAGAGAGCCTGAGTTTGAACAGTGTGTTAAGGTGGGGGGTTAATTCAATTGGAGCTCTTGTAAGACACAGCCTGGGACACCGTCTGGCCCCATTGAAGCTGTGTTTTTGGCTTTGGCTAGGGCTGTTTTAACCTGTATGATGGTGATTGATGGGGCCCTACATTCTTCTGGTATGGTTATGGGCCCTTTAGGGGGTGATGTTTGCACTAAACCTTTCTGTCAGAGTGTTGGCAATATCAGTCAGTTCAGTGTATTTTGTGCCATTCTGCACTAACTCAGAGCAGATCTGAGAGTTTCCACTTAGGTTCTTGACATAACTAAAGAACGCTTTGTGATTATCTTTGGAGGCCTTGGCAATTTTTCTTTCGAAGCTAGCCTTGGATGATTTAATGAGGGATCATAGTTTCTTGCTGATACTGATCAGGGATGTCTTTCCTTCTTGGGATTTTACTCTTTTCTGTACTAGTTTCCTCCTTCTATTGTATAGCTTGTTTATGGCAGGGGTCCACCAGACTGGTTTCCTTTTCTTGGAGGAGTGAGTCTTGGTTTTACTTGGGATAGCATGATCCATGCATTCCTGCAGATGCTCATAGAGTGCCTTTGTAAAGGTTTCAACAGCTTGGACAGCATTGTCCTTTAGCATGGGGTTGTGAACCTTTCCACCTCGATCTTAAGTAACGTGAAGTTTGCTTTTGAAAGCTTTTTCATGGTGATTTCCTTGATTGGGGGTGGGGCGGAATGTGGATATCCAAAGTGAGTAGTCTATGGTCTGATCTAACCAGCGAGGGGTTGACCTCCAGTATAGAACACCGGTCACCCATCTTGGTGATGACTAGGTCCAATATGTTGTTCCCTCTGATGGGGGTGTTGAACAGTTGATCCAGGGCATTCGAGTTTATAAATTCTAGGAAGCATTGGGCAAGGGAGTTAGCACTTGAGTAGTTCATGCAATTTATGTTTGGATAATTGAAATCACCCAGTATTTGGGTGTTTGGTAGGACCTTCATATTTCCCAGTGTCTCCAGAAATGTGGAATGGGAGTCCTGGGTCATGGTGGGTGATCTGTAGCAAGCTACAATTTGGATTGCAGTTTTGCCCGTTGTTAGTTGCACATGGATGATCTCTGATGCATTGTGTTTTGCCACTAACCTGGAGGTGTGGGTATCCTTGATGAATATGGATACACCCTCGCCTTTTGTGTTTCGGTCCTGGTTCTGTGGCCAAAAGGTATGGTATGAGTTATAGCCTGGTAGTGCTGGGGTGCTCTCAGGAGCCTAAACCAGGTTTCTGTTACTGCACAGATGGCGATATTCTCCATACTGAGGAGTGCCTTGAGTGCGTACATTTTGAGGTTTAGAATTCTGGCGTTGAGTAGCATCACCCTCAGTTTTAAGTTACTTGTGCTATTTACGGTGGTGGGTTTATCTTTAGAGCCTTGCCTAAAAAAGGCACTATGGGGGCAGCAAGAGCTTTGGCCAGTATTCAAAAGCCTAAGGTTGAAAGGTGCAAGCAATCTCTTGCAAAGCAACGTGGCTTGTCGAGCATGTCATCCCATGGCGGACAGATACTGGATCCCCTTTGAATGACACCAGAAACTTAGCCAATTGTTGAAATTTATCATTTTTTTTCTTTATACTGTGGCATCATTGTTGGTGAGTGCAGGATGCTACTCAGGGTCAGGGTCATACTGGCCTGGGCTACATGATCAGAGAGCTCTTCCATGTCTCTTTTCATGTGGTCCAGGGAGGTACATCTCAGGTCATTCACACCAACATGGACAATGACAGAGTCGTATTTGTGCTTGTTCTGGAGTGCTTGTGTTATGTGGTGGATCCTGGCAACTGACAGGCAGCTAACTGTAACCTTCTCCTTGTCCAGCCTAGTTAGTGGGACATCAGTGTGCCTGACTATAGAGTCGCCTATTACTAGCATGTTGGGTATGTTATTTTGCCTTAAGGGCTGTGATTGCATGGCACACTGATTATGTGAAGTATGTGTTTCATGGTTGGTGATGGGGTGTGGAGGTTGCTTCGATATCTGCTTTGGAGGTCTCTGTTGCTTTTGCAGATTTTTATTTAGAGCCTCCGAGTATGTTTTTGTGTATTCATGTGTGTTACTTGCCGGTGTTGGTTTATTAGGTCTATGTGAGACTGGTGGTGCATTGCCAGTATTACTCTTCTCCTCTTCACTGTCAGTTACAGTCTTGGGATGAGAGAGCTTTGCCTCCAGTTTGGCTGTATAATTGCATCTCTCGCATGTATTAGCATTTGGTTGTAGGAGGAGAGGGTTGTCTGTGTACATGAGGCAGTTGTAACATTGCCTCAAAATGCCCAGATTCACCAGTTGGACTGGAGAGTACACCAGAAACTGCCCTTTGGACATGCCTGAATAGGTAGAGTAAGCTGTTTTCCCTGATTGGCTGGTGGGGACGAATAGAGAGCCTTGTCCTTCTGGACAGTATAGGGGGGTCTAGTGTTAGGGTTAATTCGTGCTTGCTATGAGCTTTTAGCAAGTGCTTGGCTGTGAAATTAATGGTTTGAGTGCTAAAGTTAAAGATTTGTCTAGTTCCAAGGGAAAGATTGAAGAGTAGACTACGTGGAGCCGGGAGTATTTTAACCTTAGCTAACCGGCGCTGCCCGGCACGCAAATGTGGTTTTTATAGCAGGGAAGTGAAAGAGATAGAAATTAGCCCAAAATGGCCAGTAAACTACTAACTTCTGGGCTGAAACCACTCCTTCAGGGACAGATAGGCTGCTCAAAGCTCCCATCTCGCACAGGTGAACAGAGAAACTTCCTTCTATGCAAGTAAGGTATGGGCAACACAGAAACTTGTAACACAGCCCTGAATTCAGCACTAACCTGAAAACTGGACTATACTAGTTCAGAAAGGCGAGAAACAAATATATATATATATATATATATATATATATATATATATATATATATATATATATATATATATTTTTTTTTTTTTTCAGAAAATACGAACAGATACAATCAAAACAACAGTTTAAATGCACAGAAAAGACTATCAGACTTTAGTGTGTAGCCTAGAACAGTTAAACAGATTATTTAAACACAACAATGACTTAATTCAAGTGCATGCAGAAAATAAGTACAATATGTAGCAATAACAAACTTTTTAAATCACAGAAATGCTAAAAAAAATCGGCGTTTTAGGCAGAATTAGTTTAAGACAGCAAGAAAAGCAGAAAATTGATAATCACTCCGAAGTCCCACATTTGTCTCTCTGCTGCTGTAGACTCTGCAGGACACATGGAAGGCACCTGCTGAGTGGAATACAAGCGCAACAACCATGCAAATGCGGTTTTTATAGCAGTGAAGTGAAAGAGATAGAAATTAACCCAAAATGGCCAATAAACTACTAACGTCTGGGCTGAATACACTCCTCCAGGGACAAATAGGCTGCTCAAACCTCCCCTCTCTCACAGGTGAACAGAGAAACGTCCTTCTATCCAAGTAAGGTATGGGCAGCACAGAAACATGTAACACAGCCCTGGATTCAGCAATAACCTGAAAATTGGACTATAGTAGTTCAGAAAGGCGGGAAACAAGTATTTGTTTTTGTTTTTTGTTTTTTTTTCAGAAAATAGAGCAGATACAATCAAAACAACACTTTACCCAATTAACCGGTTAAAAAGCTCAAAACTAAGCCCTGTTCCAGCAGTTTCCAATCAGACAAGTTCTAACTGCACACTCCTGCCACTAGGGTGCAGAGAAACCTTCTCCAAAAAAGACGGCCTGGATCAGTGCACAAGTTATACAAACAAAGCTAGATCCAGCAGGCCTGAATCTAGTCTATGCTACAGCAAACAAGGTGTACTGATTTCAGCAAGAAACAGTTCAAATAAGCATGTGCAATAAGCCTTTAACCAGAAATTCCCAGCTCAGAAGGGCAGAATCTAGCCTCTCCTCTCACAAGAGTGCAGACCACAAACCTTCTTAATGTAAAATAACTGGCCTGAAGCCCAGGTTCTTAGCCCAGAACTAAAACACTTTTAGAATAACAGACACTGAGCCTTCAATCAGCAATTCCCAATGTAGAAGGGTGTACGCTACCTGTCCTGCCACAACAGTGCAGACCACAAACCTTCTTAATGTAAAACAATTGGTTTGAAGCCCAAGTGCTTAAACCAAAAGCTTTAGAAAAACAGTTACAATTTAATCAGGCTACTAATAAGCAGTAATAAATGCAGCAGAATAAATTCAATTGAGTACTTTTAAGAAGAGGCAAAAGCAAAATAAGGTAATAAAGTAGGAAGAAACACAAAGACAGTAATGCAGATGAAGTGCAATTTTTTTTTTTGTAGAGTCAGAGGGAAAGGAGCAGATTAAGATACTATAGGGGATGCCCTTCCCAAGTGCTCTCTCTGTACACAGCAGAGGAGATGGGACTGCTAGGAGTATCTGAAATCAAAATATGATCTCACTGTACTCAATTGGTTGAGCAAATGAGATGGGTCCAGGATGAGTGTCCAAAAACAGATTTACAGCAGGGGCGGGCAATTCGAAAGCCACCAAGATTAACCCCACAACAGGAAACAGGGAGGAGGTAGGGAATTAACTGCAGATAGACAGAGACACAATATTTAATGACTTAAATCTTAAATAAGTGCAGAGAAAAGTATACTTAAATCAGCTTTTGTCCAGTTGATATATGCAGACAAGTCTCAGTAGCCAACAACTCCAAAGAAAATGATTACTAGAACTGTAACCAACACAGATTTTAATACAAGCAGAAACCTTCAGGCTACCACTAACACTAACACTGGAATTCCAAAGCAGTCTAACAACTTTCAATAAGCCCAGATGGCTACACCTTTTCACACTTCAGGCAACTAACTGCAGATAGACAGAGACACAATATTTAATGACTCAAAGCTTAAATAAGTGCAGAGAAAAGTATACTTAAATCAGCTTGTGTCCAGTTGATATATGCAGACAAGTCTCAGTAGCCAACAACTCCGAAGAAAATGATTACTAGAAATGTAACCAACACAGATTTTAATGCAAGCAGAAACTCCCAGTCTACCACTAACACTAACACAGGAATTCCAAAGCAGTCTAACAATTTTCAATGAGCCCAGATGGCTACACTTTTTCACACTTCAGGCAACTAACTGCAGATAGACAGAGACACAATATTTAAGTACTCAAATATTAAATAAGTGCAGAGAAAAGTATACTTAAATCAGCTTGTGTCCAGTTGATATATGCAGACAAGTCTCAGTAGCCAACAACTCAGAAGAAAATGATTACTAGAAATGTAACCAACACAGATTTTAATGCAAGCAGAAACCCCCAGGCTACCACTAACACAGGAATTCCAAAGCAGTTTAACAACTTTCAATGAGCCCAGATGGCTACACTTTTTCACACTCCAGGCAATTAACTGCAGATAGACAGAGACACAATATTTAATGACTCAAATCATAAATAAGTGCAGAAAAAAGTATACTTAAATCAGCTTGTGTCCAGTTGATATATGCAGACAAGTCTCAGTAGCCAACAACTCCAAAGAAAAAAAAAACGTAGATTAATTAATTCAAATAAGGCAGTGTCTTATTTATTACTGCAGTTTGTTTACTGTGCAGTTAATGCTGAAAGCATACACGAGAGACTTGACTTTGTTGAACAAAGCAAAATAGATCAGAATTTTTTTTAATTTCTGCCATTGTAATATGCTGGTCTGTCAACATTAAAAATGTCGCAGTGAAAGGGCCTTGCTGAGCTCAGGAAATCAGATACTGCTTATTAAATTAATTCTTGAAAATATTGCAATATATTAAATCATGCGTTGTTGTTTTGGTGTAGCTCAATGGCAAAATGGGTGAGCTATTATCTATGCTTCCAGTGGTGTTGACACAAATATTAAGTTTGGGTGTCACATGATACCTGGAAGGAAGACATGAAGCAGCCAATGTGGCCAGGTCTGCTCTCAGAGAAGGAACAGGGCTGTTGGGTTAACATCCCTCCTGGTGTATGCTGTAGGGAATAAAGTATGTAGGCAAGCAGAAACTATGAATGACACTATCAGGAAGTCATCTTGCACTGTGTACTGACCATCTCCATAGTGTGACAGCTCCATGGGTCCCCAACACATGTGTCTCTCACTTGAGAAGGCATGAATGAACAAATTGAGCAAAAAATGAACTGTGGGTCTCTACTGTAATAATAAGGATTAAAAGGGATTCATTAATTTAAAAACATGGCTGTCATTGTTTTATATGGTACTTAATTTATTCACACTCTGTTGCATTGTGGCATTAGTTGAAATAACATTCTCCGAGTCTCTCAGATTTCAGTTTATTTTCTGCCTTTATTTAAGGACACAATACACTACAAAATATTAAGTCACAAGGACTTTTCTTTTAGGTGTCTAATCATGCACTTGTCTCAAGTGCCCAGTGGATGGGTATGCAGTGAGTGTAACACAATGATGCCACTCACTGCCAGTACTGCTGCACTCCAATAAGGGATAGGCATGCAGTGAGTGTATCAGGATGATGTCACTCACTACTAGTACTTCTCTACCCCCATAAGGGATGGGCATACAGTGAGTGTAAGAGGATGATGTCATTCACTGCCAGTACTGCTCTACCTCAGTAAGGGATGGGTACATATTGCTGCATGTATTACAGTAAGTTTAAGGTATGCTTGAGGGTTAGTTATTTCTTATTTATGTTGAACTTAAATCATTTCAGTGTATTTCAAACTACTTTACTTTAGTTCTAGGATACAGTAGTAAGAAAGATGGCACTTCTCATAAAGTGTCACTTTACCATAAACAACAACAATGTTGAGATGCCAACTGAAATTAAGTTTACAAAGGTTCCACCAAGTACGTTTACATCATTTTATGATCCCATACACTGAACTAATTAGGGTAATTTAACAAAAGGTATAACTAGAACTTAGATTTGCCACAGACTAGAGACAAATACTCACTATCTATGTTCATAAATAATAGCCCACCTGTTATAGAAATGAATGATTCAGCTTTGTGTTACAATCACAAGTTTTAACAGGAAACAGCTACAGAAGCATATGGGTATAAGCTAATATTTAAGCCACTGGAGAAATAGTATCATTTGTGGCTTATAATTCTAAGACAGGAACATAGGTATCAGAATGTCACTTACAATCTATTAATATTCTTACATCACAGTAGAAACATTTCCTTTATGAAACATTTCCTTTATTTTATCAGCCATATTGTCATCAGTCTTAAATTCAGTCTTATTCTTACAACAATTATCATTATTCATATTTTTGTGTCAATGTATTATTGTTTGCCCATGCATTAATATGATTTAATACTTTGTAGATATGTATAATATCATTTCACTCACAATCACAGTATCTATTTTGATATAATCTTTTGGAGTTCTTCACCATTAGAATCAGTTAAATGTTGAAGTCATATTGACTTTGGCATTTGTAATTGTGCTTCATTCAGCAATGACAGAACACAATGTAGATACAGATAACACATTGCATTTTAGTGTTATTGTCATTTTATGTTAGTGTTATTGTTTAGGGGCCAATGCATCTAAAATGTAAAAGTTTAAAGGAAGGAAAGACCTATGAGTGGATTGATATATAAAGCAACCTTCATAGTTATATATTAGACAAGGAGTTATGCAATTTCTTGCATATTATAAGGTGTGTTTTATACACACATCTTCCATTTTGGTAGCGTTGTGCTTTTAAGTCTTAAGAATTATTGCAGCATTGACAAAGAATGTTAATCTTTCAAGAAGTAATGGAGATGGATAAATTAATAAGCACTACACATTTTTTTCCTTTCCTTTTCTCTACCTCCACAGGACCAGTCATCCCACTTATTCTGCAAAGGCAAGATTTGGTTATTCACAGGCTAGGCTAGAGACCTATAGCTCTTTCTTTCCTGTCCAAGAAGCCCTAATGACTCAGCTCTACCCCAGCAGCAAGAGCTGGGAGAAAGGTAGTGGACCAGTTGTGACTACTGTAGAGCGGCCTAACCCCCAAGCTATCTGCAGGGCACCATAGCTGTCTAGCTGGGGACAAAAGGCATGCATGCTTTCTTACAGAATTCCCATATCCCAGCTCAGGATGGAAGCCCCTGCACAATGCAGCATGAGACCATGTGGCTTTTGCAACAGGGAAAAACATCTAGCCAGAGCAAAGACTCGCCATTCCACAGGCTAAGTAATGTCACTCTCCCCAGAATGAGTGAGTTGGTGTTAGTTATTCTCCCTCATCTAATCTCATAGGCCCCAATGCCATTAATTGAACACAGATCCCATGGACCAGAGGCCAGGCTTCATCCCTTTACACCAAGAGGCTCTGGTCTTCTTTTTAAATATAATAATTGTTTTGTGTTTGGTACATGAAATGGCATACAGTTCCTAGAGAAGGGCATGCCAGCTGTAATATAAAGAAATATAATGCAGTTTTAAAGAACTATTTTAGAGGGTGTGAGCATTACAACAGATTATTTATTCATTTATAAACATTTGTTTACTGAGAAATTGTAAGCCAGTATTTTATAATCAAATTTTAAGAAAGACCATATGCATGACTCATTCATTCATTTTCTGACACTTGCATTATCATATTCAGGGTTAAGGGAGAGCACCAGAGTTCAGCCCTGGAAGTAAGGGGCACAAGGCAGCAATTCCAGTCCATTGCAGAATATGTGACACACACACACGCACTCTCACACACACACACACACACACACACATACACATATAGACACATACAGTTATCCTCTCATGGCACATGTACCTATGTGTAGCTTAAAGGATGATTTAGCAAATATAATGTTGACTGTGCCAAATCCACCATAAAGCAGAAACTTATGTAAGTATTGATAAAACAAAGTAGACATGAGATTAATGATGTAATTGAAACATAATTAACTGTAAACCTAGCTATTAAGTGAGATAGCTTGTAAACGGTACCTTTCAGATGGTTATAGTCAGCATGTCATTGAACAAATGTCACCATGTGAGTGATAAAGGGGACTGTAAGTAGAAGATTTGGAGGCAGAAAGGTTCGATTAATCAAGGATACATCTGTGGTAGGTGCAACAAAGACAAAGTGAGGAGCTGTACTCATGCAGTGATGTTGTGTCATACAGGAGTGATGTAAGCAGCAAAGAGCAAGCATCAGGGTTTTGACATGGTAAAAAAGATAAAAGTGCATAAACAGCTTTTTGAGAAAATATCCTCCAGTCATTAGAGGCCATGGCAGGGCTAGCTGCCCAGCAGTGTAAAACCTACCTCTAGATGATTCTCTCTGTTGAAGTGATACCCTGACCCCATATGCAAAAATAGGAAAAAGGGGTTCTGCACGGATGGGTGGATTCACCAGCCATTAGAAGAAAGACAGGAAAGATAAGAAGTAACTGGGAAAAACAGTAGTGCAACTAGCACTACAGGAAGTGAAATCTCTCTACAGAAAACACTTATGAATACCGATTCAGATAACTGTGAGGCATAATGATAACATATGAAGAAGAAGGTGGGGTTAAATGCAGAAGTATAATGGGGCAGACATCCCTGAGGTGTGGGTGATTTTTCAGATGATACAGTGTTCTGCGATCTGCACCATTGTTATTGCAGTCACAGGTTTGCAATTGTTCCCTACCACAGCATTAATTTTAGTGTAAGTCTGAGGGCCTTCCAGAACAGTTCACTAAACTGCAATTCTATGACTCATTTTCTGATTCAATGAATCACACTTTATCAAACATAACCTCCTGAAAATGCTCTCTTAAAATGTAAATAAATAAATAAGTTAACAAACAGCAATTGATAGCAGAAAAATATAAGCACCATTTTCAGGTCCAACCCTTCTCAATGTTCGCAGCCTCAATCTTAATCCACCAATTCTATAAGTACCACATATCTATGAAAAACTGTATCTAACTTGCAACAGTCACAGTTTATTTTGTCAGCTAGTAGGAGTGCCTCTTTGAAGACCCTTGCTACATCTCTGAAACTCCAAGACACACTTCTCTGAAATTCTTACATCTCTTTCACTTAGATGCAGTTAACTTGGAACTGATTATACAAAGTTGGGTGTTGCCGGGGGTCTCTTCCTCTCTCTCTCTCTCTTTCTCTCTGTATGGGGACACAAATTTCCTCAGGAATAAAACATACAAATCTTGTGTTTCAAAAGATGAGCTCAAATATTTAGGTACTTAAAGATATTATTTTCAGTGTTGGTGTTCATGCATGAGATAAACATATATTTGATATTACAACAAAAATGATCTTTTCATCTACTTTTGGCTACTGAATTGCACCTGTGGATTTTGATTCAATGAACCATCTAACAAGCTTTGTAGGGGGCAAAAGCATTAAAAATAGATTACAAAAAGTGTAAAACTCATTCAGAGCAACATTAACAAACAATGGTTCTGGCATCACAATTAGAGATTTTATGTTCAGCACAATGCAATAGGTTCATAGGTAGGTACTAGGCTCTCGGCCCTAGGGCCTACACAAGCCTAACCAAAAAGGTACACTGGCTTTTGCCACTCAAGAAAATCATTTTCCTGTGCCCCTATTGAGCAGAGCCACAGAGGTGATCCCCGGGGTGAATTTCCTATTTCCCATCCAATCATCTAGATTTTTCTTGAAGAGTGCTAATGAGGAGCTTTGTTTGATATAGATAGGTAGTTTGTTCCAGAGTATGGGAAGTCTCTGGGACAGGAATCTATCCCTCCAGCATGTTCTGTTTATTGTGGTGACAAGGTTTAGGTCCCTAGAACGTGTAGTTTGGAGGGATTGGGATTTCTGTAAGTGGAGAATGTCCAACAGTTCTGGGTTTGACATAGCTTTGTATGTTAGGCAGAGATTGCTTCTGAGTAGACGATATGCGATGGAGTAAAGCTGGAGTTTTTTGAGACGGCCTGCGTAAGTCATCTGTTTGAGGCTGGTAATCCTCTTTGTGAGGTATTTCTGTGGCCTTTCCAGTTGTTGTAGATGTCTTGTGAGGTACATACCAAAAGGGGCATTGTACTCTATAATGGGTCTAATGAGTGACAAGTAGAGGGGAACAATGACCTCTTTTTTCCTGGATGAGAAACCTTTTGTGATGAGGTGTGCCACGTAAAAGGATTTCCTGACTACTGTGGTGATGTGAATATCAAAGGAGAGACTACTGTCCACCTGTGTCCCAAGGTCTCTTATCACACTTTCGGTGTTAAGTAGACTACCACCTATGTGGTAGCTAATGGGTACAGAGTTTTTACCAAAGAGGATGACAATGCACTTTTTGGCATTGAGCTTGAGGCCATGACTTTGACACCAGGCATCTGTCTCAGTGAGGCCCTTTTGTAGGATGTCCACATCATTAGGAGTTTCAATTATGGCTCCTAGTTTGCAGTCATCTGTGAACGTTGTTAGCTAAAGACCTTCTGTGTTAGCCTGTACTTCAGAAAAGTAGATACCAAACAGGAGAGGACCCAGGACTGAACCCTGTAGTACTCCACTTGTCACTGGTCTGAAGTCGGATTTGGAGTCTACTACTTTCACAGTGTGGGCTCTGTCAGTGAGCCATTTGGCAACCCATCTTGTGACATAGGGATTTATATCTAGTTAAGTGAGTTTATCTATAATTCCAGAGTGGGTGGTAGTGTCAAAAGCCTTGGCGAGATCTAGATAGGCTGTGTGAACCACCTTACCTTCGTCTACAGCTTTGGTGCCTGCATCAAAGAAGTCTATCAGGTTTAGGAGACATGATCTGCCTTTTACAAACCTGAACTGGGTGGGGTCCAGAGTTTGGAGATTACCAATGTCTTTGTTTATAAGTTCCATGATGATACATTCCATGGCCTTGCAGACCAGCCTCGTTAGGCTAATGGGGCAGTAGTTCCCGGGGTCCATGATGGCTCCCCCTTTGTGGAGTGGGAAAACTGTCACTGTGCGCCATTCAATGGGCACAAAGCCTGAGGTGAGGCTATGACTGAACATGGTGCTTAGGTGGGGTGCCAGTTCATTCTGTAGTTCATGTAGAATGCAGCCTGGGATGTTGTCAGGTCCCATGGATGCTGTGTTCTTGACTCGGGAGAGTGTGGTTTTTACCTGTGCAACCGTGATTACAGGAACTTTGCATTCTTCTGGTATGGAGATGGGCCCCTTAGGGGGTGAGAGGGGGGTAAAGTTAGCACTGAACCTATCTGCCAGGATGTTGGCAATATCAGTTGGTTCTGTATATTTAGTGCCGTTGTGCTGTAACTCAGAGCAGATCTGAGTGTTGCCATTGAGATTCTTGACATAGCTATAGAATGCTTTGTGGTTGTCTTTAGAATCAGTGGCAATTTTGTTTTCGTAACAAGCTTTGGAGGATTTTATGAGGGATCTCAGCTTCTTACTCGGGCTGACCAGGGAGTTTCTCCAGTCATGGGATTTTACTCTTTTTTTGCAACAGTTTGTTTCTTCTGTTGTAGAGTTTGTTTATGGCAGGGGACCACCAGATTGGCTTCCTTTTTTGGAGGATAGCATCTTGGTTCTGTTAGGGATAGCACGATCCATGCACTTGTGTAAGTGCTTATAAAGTGCATTTGTGTAGGATCCAGCAGTCGTACCTCTATTGTCCATCTGCATGGGTGTTGGGAAGTTTGCCACTTCTGTCTTAGGAAGCGTGAAATTGGCTTTGGAGAAATTTTTTACGGTGGTTTCCCTAATGGGGGTTGGGGGCGAGATGTGGATGTCTAGGGTGATTAGCTTGTGGTCGTTCTGAACAATGAGGAATTGACCTCTGGTGTGGAACACTGGTCGCCCATGTTGGTAATGACTAGATCTAGGATATTGCTGCCCCTGGCGGGGGTATGGATAAGTTGATCCAAGGCATTGGAATTTATGAATTCCAGAAAACATTGAGCAAAAGACTTGGTACATGAGTAGTTTTCCCAGTTAATGGTGGGGTAGTTCAAATCACCCATTATTAGGATGTTGGGTTGTACCCTAATATTTTCTAGTGTATCAAGAAATGAGGAGTGGGAATCCTGGGACATAGTGGGGGATCTGTAGCAAGTTACAATTTGGATTGTGGTCTTGCCCAGAGTTAGCTGCACTTGGATAATCTCTAATGCATTATGCTGAACAACTAGCCTGGAGGTGTGTAAATCCTTAATGAATATGGACACGCCTCCGCCTTTAGTGTTTCGGTCCAGGTTAGGTGGCCAACAGGTGTGGTATGAATTATAGCCTGGTAATACAAAGGTGCTCTCTGGAGATTTGAACCAGGTGTCTGTCACTGCACAGATATCGATGTTCTCCATTTTAAGGAGTGCCTCGAGTGAATGCATTTTGAGGTTTAGACTTCTAGCATTGAGAAGCATTACCCTCAGATTTTTCTTGCTTGTACCTGTTGCGGAGGTGAATTTGTCATTTGAACCTTGCCTAAAAAAATCACTATAGGGGTGGCAAGAGCCTTAGCCAGTATCCAGAATCCCAAGGGTGACAGGTGCAGGCCATCTCTGGCAAAGCATCATGGTCTGTCGATCATGTCATCCCATGCAGACAGATACTGGATCCCCTTAGAATGACACCAGAAGCTTAGCCAATTGTTGAAGTCAATCATTTTGTCCTTGTACTGTGGTATCATTCTGGGTGATGGCAGGATGCTACTCAGGGCTAGGGTCATACCTGCCTGGTCTACAAGATCAGAGATCTCCTCCATGTCTCTTTTCATGTAGTCCAGGGAGGTACATCTCAGGTCATTCACACCAACATGGACAATGACAGAGTCATATTTGTATTTGTTGTGGAATGACCTGAATGCATGCATTATGTGGCGGATCCTAGTACCTGACAGGCAGCTGACAGTAACGTTCTCCTTGTTTAGCCTGGTGAGTGGAACATCAGTGTGCCTGACTATAGAGTCACCTATGACTAGAGTGCTGGGTACGTTGTTATGCCTTATGGGCTGTGGTTGAGTGTCACACTGAATTTGTGGGCTATGTGTCATTTGGGTTGTATTGGGGGGTGGAGGTTGCTTGCATTTCTGCTTTGGAGGTCTCTGTTGCTTGAGCAGATTTTTATTGAGAGCCTCCATGAATGTAGGTATGTGTTTTGTGTTGCTATGTGTGTGTTTTGGTTGTATAGGATTTGATGAACTATGTGATGAGTGTGGTGTGGTGTAAATGTTTACCTTCTCCTCTTGACTGTCTAGTCTAGTTTTGGGTGAAGAGAGCTTTGCCTCCAGTTTGGCTATATAAGTGCATCTCTCACAGGTTGTAGTGTTGGGTAGTAGGAGAAGAGGGTTGTCTGTGTACATGAGGCAATTGCTGCATTGCCTCAAGATTCCCAGATTCACCAGGTAGACAGGGAAAACCACCGGGAGCTGACCCTTAGACATGCCTGGATAGGTGCTGATTTATTAAGTACTAAAAACTGTTTTCCTCAAGACAAGTGAGGAAAGTTGAGTGCTGTAGTAATTTGTAGCTTATTTAGTGCTTACGAGTTCTGAACAAGTGCTGAGCTCAAAGAAACAGATTTGAGTGCTAAAACTAAAAAACTGGCTAGTTCTAACGGAAAATTTGAAGAACAAATTTTATGGCGCCGGGAATAGTTTAACCATAGCTAAGAGGCGATGCATAAAGTGTATTTTTTTTAATAGTGACAGTAGCAAATGAGCAAACTGATTTAAGCAAATTAACCAATTAACCAATAAAAAGCTAAAAACTGAACCCCATTCCAGTAGTCTTCGATCAGACAAGTTCTAACTGCACACTCCTACCACTAGGGTGCAGGGGAACCTTCTCCAAAAAAAGATGGTCTGGATTAGTGCTCAAGTTGGGTCTATATCACTTTGACGAAACGGCAGAAGTTCGAACACCATATGTTCGAACTTCTAACCTCGAAGTGCAAAACCATCGAACACTTAGAACAGCGATTTTTTTTTTCCCAGGGGAAAACAATTGCTGTTCCAAGAAACACACACAACACAAGCACACCAAAAAATCAGCAATCCACACACATACACTTAAAATCCTACATTTAACCCTACACTAAACTGTACATACACTACTATCTATCCACTTACCTTAACCCAAACCCTAACCCTAAGGTCTGTCACTATCGCACACTCACCTGACCCGCACCCTAACACTAACGCACCTATCCCGCCCTAACCCTAAAGTCTGTCACTATTGCACACCCACCTCACCTGCGCCCTAATCCTAACTCACCTATCCCACCTTAACCCTAAAATCTGTCACTATCGCACACCCACCTCACCTGCACCCTAACCCTAACTCACCTAACCCGCACGCTAACCCTAACGTCCGCACAATCACACACTAACTGAACCTGACCCATAACTTTCCACCACAGTGCTGAAAATCATGAAGCCACAGAAACGGCCCACATATTTCTTTCCCTGGGAAAGAATTCGGTGTTCCACGGCTTCACGATAATCAGTTTTTGAACTTCACAGTTGGTGTTCGAACTGCTGAAGTTTCGAAGAACTGATAGGAACCTGCTCAAGTTATACAAACAAAGCTAGATTCAGCAGGTCTGAATTTGGTCTATGATACAGCAAACAAGGCGTACCGATTTCAGAAAGAAACAGTTCAAATAAGCAGGCACAATAAGCCTTTAACCAGAAACTCCCAGCTCAGAAGGGCAGAATCTACCCTCTCCTCCCACAAGAGTGCAGACCACACCTTCTTAATGTAAAATAACTGGCCTGAAGCCCAAGTGCTTAAACCAGAACTAATATACTTTTAGAACAGCAGACACTAAGCCTTCAATGAGCAACTCCCAACTTAGAAGGATGTAAGCTACCTGTCCTGCCACAACAGTGCAGACCACAAACATTCTTAATGTAAAACAACTGGTCTGAAGCCCAAGTGCTTCAACCAAAGGCTTAGAATAACAGTTACAATTTAATCAGGCTACTAACAAGCAGTAATAAATGCAGCAGAATAAATACAATAAAGTAGGAAGAAACACAAATACAGTAAAAGCAGATGAATAAAGTGCAATTTTTTATATAACAATAGAAAACGAGCAAACAAATTTAAACAAATTATCCAATTAACCAGTAATAAAGCTCAAAACTGAGCCCTGTTCCAGCAGTCTTCAATCAGACAAGTTCTAACTGCACACTCCTGCCACTAGGGTGTAGGGGAACCTTCTCTAAAAAAGATGGCCTGGATTAGTGGTCAAGTTATACAAAAAAGCTAGATTCATCATGCCTGAATCTAGTCTATGCTACAGCAACCAAGGTGCACCAATTTCAGAAAGAAACAGTTCAAATAAGCAGGCACAATAATCCTTTAACCAGAAATTCCCAACTTAGACGGGCAGAATCTAACCTCTCCTCCCACAAGAGTGCAGACCACAAACCTTCTTAATGTAAAATAACTGGCCTGAAGACCAAGTGCTTAAACCAGAACTAATACACTTTTAGAATAACAGACACTGAGCGTTCAATCAGCAATTCCCAACTTAGAAGGATGTAAGCTACCTGTCTTGCCACAACAGTGCAGACCACAAACCTTCTTAATGTAAAACAACTGGTCTGAAGCCCAAGTGCTTAAACCAAAAGGCTTAGAATAACAGTTACAATCTAATCAGGCTACTACCAAGCAGTAATAAATGCAGCAGAATAAGTACAACTGAGTACTTTTAAGAAGAGGCAAAAGCAAAATAAAGTGCATTTTTTAAGCACACATTCAGTGTTTCTTTGTCCCAGCCTACAGCCTGTGTATTCTGAGTAATAACATATTTTTAATAGGCCTGTAGTAAGGTGGATCTGGGACTCTAAATTGCCCATAGGTATGAGTGTGTGTATGTGAGATATGGAACAAAGACCTGGCAACCTACACATGTCATATAAAATTATATATCATTTTTATTTTAGTTGTAGTCTTTCTCATAGTTGTCTCATATTCAGTTTGTAAATAAGGAACAATCAGTAAGAATAAAAACTGAGAACTGTTAGAATATTTAATATTATATACACTTTTCCTCAAAATACACAAATTCATGAAATACTTTAAGATCTGCCGATTAAAGGTTAATGAAAAGCTGTTTTAGAACACAGGAATGCCTTAGTGAAGTCTGAGAATGTGGCAAACTAAAGTTCATACTAGATATCCAGAGTTTCCTGAATATGCAGCTCTAGTCATTATACTGCATATTCTGCACAATAAGACTTTTATATTCATTGGCATTTTTTATATTATATTATATTTAAAGGAAAATATCACCTTAGAACTCAAAAAGCATGTTTTTTTCATTGTGTGTTTATTTTTGAAACTATTTTAATGCCTCAAAATCACTTAATGTGCTTCTTTTACAATTTTAATGTGTTTCCCACAAAATAGCAGATGATGCGGTTTGCCTTGGTAATGTGATCTTGTTTTCTTGCTTTCATTCCTTCTTCCCAGAATACATTTCAAGTCCTCTTTATATGAGTCATGCTAGACATAAGGAAGTAGTGTTGTTTTCTCATTCCATTAAGAAAGAATAGCAGGATTGTGAAGCACTATCATCTAAGACATCTTCTATAACAGAGCTACTTCAATGATTGCCTAACTGAGCCTCACTTATGTGTCTATCAGAGCTTGTTCTATGCTATAAATAGCTATTAACTACTTCCAGCAAAAGAAAGTAGGTAAATAGCAGGTTTTTCTAATTGGATTCTTTTGTAGTTCTAAAGGAATTGACAGACCTTCCCCACACTCTCATGCTGAGATGTGAAAACTCTTAATGAGTAACTGATCCTTGCTATATCATGTACAGGTGACAACTGCTACTTGGAAGTACTCCAAAGTAAGTCTGCTTGCTGCTTCCCAAAGCCTTCTGTGGGAAGTTTTTTTTTTTTCTCTAATGAATGGTGCAGAAATAAAATACACTTTACTAGTTACTTAATTATTCTGTCATATTCACTTCCCTTTTTTCTATTTCATATTTATTTTTACTGTGGTAACCAGGAAAGTGAATTGGTCCCAGAAGTCTTTTCAGCCATGACTCATGCTACATTGGCAAAGATAATGACAAGTAATAAATTCACTTAGCAATTCAAAGAAAAAAATACTGACATGAAGACATTTTCAAAGACTGCATGTGCAAAACATAGCGAATGTGCGACAGTGAATAAGTAAAACATTAAACATTTACTAGAATATATGCATTAATAATACTTAACTCTATTATGTTACCTTTATTATAAATAATGAATTGTATGCATTCATACTGCACAGTTCACAGCACTGTAAGATGTTAGTATTCTCTAAATGACTAGGAATCAGCAAGTAAATGTTTTATGGCTTCAAAAAAGAAAAGGACAGGGGATAATTATATTTGCATGACTTTTGTTGTCCTAAGATAGTAAGAAAACATACTAAACCTACAAATTTTGGAATGGAACAACCATTGCAGTTGGGCCTAATAAATGGTGTGGTGAAAAAGATTTGGTACATGTAGAAAATGTGAGAAAGGAGGTTGATTAGGATGATAATTAAATAATAGACACATGCATGCACATAGCCCATCTGTGTGTGCAAATATTTGTGTGCTTCTCTATACGTGTGTATGTGCACACACACACACACACACACACACACACACACACACACACACACACACACACACATATGCACATCCATATGTCAGTGCATGTGTTATTACATACAAAATATCAATTGCATATTTCTCTTTAGATGTATTCACACCATACTGCATTCCACATATAATATTACACATGCTACATACATTTTTATACACACACACACACACACACACACACACACACACACACACACACACACACACACAGATATATCTATATATATTTATTTTATTTTATTTTACATTTGTTAACCGGGGGTGTCTGACTGAGCCGAAAAGGCCCTTTTTCAGCAGAGGCCCAGGGAGAAAAGCTCCACACAGAAAAATAATTACAGATACATTTAGATATTTAGACATGATCAGTATACACACAAATTACAATAGACATGTTTTTATAGTGGTATGCAGCACATCAACAGTTACAGTGGAGAGAAGAAACAAGAAAACATTAATTTAAAAACAAAGATAATTAATAAATTTGTGGTGTACAGCTGAAATTTGGAACATAGGTAGAATACATACATAGTACATAGGTATGGTATATATATTGTACATTAGCCAGTGTTTGTGAGTAAGAGTGAAAACTGTTATCAAGTACTCTAGGCTTAGTATTTGTACATTATCCACTTTCACTAGCCTGGGGAGCAGTCATTGCACTGCCAACTTTGCTTGAGATGTTGCCTAATGAGGTTTTTAAAGGATGCTATGGACAATGTGTTTTTTTATACTAGTGGGGAGAGAGTTCCATTTTTTAGTCACTGAACTAATATATAGTGTGTCTCCAAAGCAATTATAGCTGTTGGTGACTTCTAGTAGTAGTTTGCTTGATGATCTAAGAGGCCTTTTGGCTGAGTGATGTTGTACTAGGTTTTTGAGGGCAGGACACTTATTGGGAAGATATATATATCTAAGTGATCACTGCCTTACCTATATTATTAGGCTCAAAGCCGACATCCCCAACCAGCCTACCTATAAAACTATAAGAAACGTCAGGAACTTTAACCTTGACAACTTCCAAAATGAACTCAAAGCTTGCAATTGGAATGTCTTGAAATGACTCCCATTACAAGTAGCAGTTGAGTACTTCAATACCAGATTTCTGGCTACACTTAACCACCATGCTCCTACCCGTACCATCCATGTAAAAGCTACAGTTGCACCGTGGCTATCTAAAGAAGCAAAAAACAAAATTAAACTAAGAAACAATGCCATTGCCGGGTGGCATGTTACCAAAGCCCCTATGGACCAAGTAAGATACTGGCAGCTAAGGAACCAGACCAAAAAAATCTGTCATTCTAGACAAAAAAAATCACTACACCCTCCTACAACAAAAATATCAGCTAAAACCTCAAAAGTTCTGGGCTGGTATTAACAATCTCCTCCACCCAGGCCATTCCGCCACTCCTACCCCATCAGCTGCCCTTGATAAATCCCCTGTAGAAATTGCAAACAGCTTAAACTCCTTCTTTACTGAAACTATCCAGTCTCTAGCTACCATTCTCACTCCATCGGACACAAACACCAGCTCTGGCACATCTAGCCCTGATCCACCCAGCACCCAACCTACCCACCTGATCCAGTCCTTACTCAAAAAGTTAAAACCTATTAAACTAGCTGCCGACCATCTCCCAGCTGAATATCTTCAAAAAGCAGCTGATGCCATAGCACTTCCAATTTCTATTCTGATCAACAGAACCATCTCAGAAGGATCCATCCCAGCAATATGGAAAATATCACGTTATACCTCTCCATAAAGGAGAAAGTTCCACAGAATTATCTAACTTTAGACCTATAGCCATTCTTTCGCCACTAGCCAAAATCATGGAAAGATGCATACACAAACAAATCATGCACTTTCTTATTCAAAACGGAAAGCTCGCCGACTCTCAGCATGGCTTTAGGCCATTCCACAGTACCACCATGGCTCTTCTATCTTTCTCTAATGTCATCAATCTTCATCGTAACAGCAACAAACTATCTTCAGCACTCTTCCTAGATCTCTCAAAAGCTTTCAATATGGTCAACCATCAGCTACTGCTCAATACCCGACAAACCATCGGTTTAGACCAATATGCAATACAATGGTTTCACTCCTACCTAAACGGTAGGCAGCAGGCCGTCTTATGGCAGAGCAAGCTGTCATCCCAAGTTCCTCTTACCCTAGGTGTCCCACAAGGGTTCATACTAGGTCCCCCTCTTTTCTCTATCTTTATCAATGATCTGCACACCACCATCCCAGGAGGCACCTGCATCCAATATGCAGATGACTCAGTGCTAATATGCTCCACCTCCTCTCCTACACAACTTCTAACCCTCACCCAGACCACTTTCAGCACGGTAGAAACATGGCTAGCTAATTGCTGCCTGCTTCTAAATCCTAACAAAACCAAACTACTACTTTTCTCCCCTAACTGTAGAATTTATCCTCCTTCCTTCAACATCAAATCTAGCAATGACACCATTATCTCCCCTGATGACCACACAAAGCTTCTAGGAGTAATAATAGATAACATCCTTAAATCTGATAAACATGTCAATCACACTAAGTCCGTCAACAAAAAAACTTGGCTCCCTGTACAGAGCCAAACCTTTCGTCATGACCCCCCCTAGCTAGGGTAGCTATTGCAAGATCACACCTCCTCTCTACCTTTATGTATACCTCCCCTGTACTCACCAACCTATCCAAAACTGATCTCAACAAATTATCAGGATGTTACAATCATATAGCCAGATTCGCTACTGGCATGGCTTTTAGGACCCACCATTGCCAGAACCTCAAAGCACTGGGATGGCTAGAGTATCCTACCCTTCTACAGTTCAACCAGCTTACAGTAGTGCATAAAATACTCCATCAAACTGATAACACCCCTACCCTTAAAAATATTCTCACCCCTCATAGTGCCCCCAGGCCATTACGTTCAGCTGATAAACTAATGATACTGACCCAAAAATCCAACAACTCTGCAGGCAATGCTATATTTGCCAACTCAACCAGTAAAATCTGGAATCTACTCCGTACTACCGTTACCAAGGAAACCTCACTACCCCTATTTAAAAGAGAACTCAAAAATACCTCACATCTCATTGGCTGTGCTCTTGTTCTAAACCTGACTAACAACTTCACTAATACATGTCTTGCTAGCCAGCCTGCTGTTTAGCCAAGTATCTATGCCTCATAGCATTTGAATGTCTAAACATTGTGAATTATGAGATCTGATTGTATTCTATGTTCACATTTTCTGATACGTCTTTGCCAATCAGATGTAGTGTTTGCACATTGTGTATATTGATATCTGCCTGTATTCTTTGTCTATAGTTTTCTAAACATATCTGCCTGAGTTTATCACTCAATGATGTATGTACTGTCTCTTTTTTGGTATGTGGAGCTTTTCTCCCCGGGCCTCTGCTGAAAATGGACATATATTCAGTCGGACTATCCCGGTCAATAAATGTAAAATAAAATAAATAAATATATGTGTGTGTGTGTGTGTGTGTGTGTGTGTGTGTGTGTGTGTGTGTGTGTGTGTGTGTGTGTGTGTGTGTGTGTGTGTGTGTGTGTGTGTGTGTGTGTGTGTGTGTGTGTCTATGTGTAGACTCACATATACAGTTACACAAAATTTCCATTTTGATTTGTTTTTATTTAAAGGACATGAATTACAAACACAGGCATATAATCTATGTCTCCATTATACATACACACACACACACACACACACACACACACACACACACACACACACACACACGCACACCCATACATACTATATGTGTATATATACATATACATCTGTATATATAGATATACACACACACACACACACACACACACACACATATGCACACCCACATACACAGACAGACACAGTCAGACATGAGAATTTAAATACAAGTTACATACTTCTGATTTCCTTTTCTTAATGTTTCTAATGCAAGGGCACATGGCAAACATATGTTAAAGTAAATTCAGCTATGGTTGCCATCAATGGTCAAATTTCCTTTATGGACTAGAAAATGTCCATGCACTCTACCACTCAATGTCAGTGGGAATCTCTTACCATGGATCTGTGTGTACCAGATATACACCCCCCTCTGGAAGGATGTCACAAAAAAGCATAAAATACATTTTCATGAACAGTATCAGTGTAGCTAGTTGATAGGGTTGCCACCTGTCTTTCCTTCTGCAGTTCTGTCCTGTGTGTGTGTGTGTGTGTGTGGGGGGGTTGAAAATGGTAAATATGTTGATACTTTACAAGAAAAAAGCATTTTCTGACTTTTCTCTAAATGTCACAGAAATATTTAATACTACATTTAAGTTATCTTAACATATAAACTATTATAAATAACCAACATTTAAAGCTAAGCATTTCAATACTCTGATGCTATTTATGTAAATTTGTCAGAAGGGATGACAACTGCCTTTAAACTCCTGACTGATCTAATTGCTTTTTTGTTTGTTTGTTTTTTTGCTATGAAAGGGGAGTGTTAAGTTCTCATCCTCTCTGCAATAAAAACAGTCGAAAACAGTCCTACAGCTTTCTGTCTTTTTTATAGCAGCTGCTGTGCTGCTGACGTTAGCAGGATTAATTTCTCATCTAAGATTGACAGAAGTGCCTGACAGGGTAAACTACAGATTTATCTGTGCCTATGGTATGTCATGCAGGTGAAAATGAATTTCTCTGCAAAGTATGTGAGAAGTTAAGCTTAAAAAAGTATGTGGGCTTTCCCTTCCTCTGATTTCAAGGCAAGGAAATGAAAATTTTAAGTACAAGCAGGTTTCTGGTACTTACACAATACTGGAACCATATTGTAGGGAGAAAAGAAACCTAAGGATTGAGTCAAACTGTAGGAAAGGGTGGAGTTTTCCTTTAAGCAATAACCCATGACTGGGTGTAGATAATACTGTATTTCCCACAGATGATGAGGTTTGATCAAGAAGGTGAAGCCAGAGTGGTAAAACAAAGCCAACTGTGGGTAAATCCAGCATTATCCACACTCAGGAGTGAGTTACTTTATTAGAGAATGACATGTAAGAAAGAAGTTGCTTACCTTTCTTAAATAATGTCTTTGTATAACCGCAGTGTAGTGTTCCTCTGTGTCGTTTCATATTTTTCTGCATTTTCTGATGTATTGCACATGCATATGTGACTTATGTTCCCATGCTTACAATGTACATACGTGCTGCTCAAGAGAGCAACAAAGATAAGAGGATCTCCATTGCTGTTTTTTTTTTTTTTTGGCCCGTTCCTGCCAGTCTTAATGCAAAAAAGCTAAACAGAGTACAATGTAATGGGGAACAAAGGTCCAAAAATAAGGACAAATTTTATTGCTCTTATAAACTTAGAAAGTTGTTTGAAGAAGAGGTTTTTGTGTTAGTGTGCATTTGCTGAAGGATATGAAGCCTGGACCTCAAACGTGTGTCTTTATTTAATGACTTCAATCCCTACTGACTACTGGTCAGAAAAATAGATCTATTAAAAGGAAAAGAAAAAAATTATGAAGCAAAAATCTGAACATTCTGTAAAAATGCAGACAGTTAAGAGGTATGACAGTCTGCCAAGATTTAAGGAGGGATGGTGCAGGAATACAAGGACAATCAGGTACGTTTCCGTTTCTTTAGTTTTGCAGCGCACAGCTGATTTTTCTTGTATTTTGCTCTGCACTCCATAGCACATATCAATAGAAAAGAATGACCAGTCAATGGTAATTCAACAGCCAGACTTTTTTATTGGTATATGCTTGATTTACAACTAGCATGCAGGTAGGGCTGACCAATTAGAGTGCATGTTTTTAAATACTAATGAGAAGCCATTGCATAATGTTCGTTTGTATACTCACAGGCATTAACTATCTTATATTGCAGATGCCTTTCAGTACAATGGACTAAAGGCTTCTGCAGTGGCACCATTTTATGTAACAGGTATATACAGGTGTCTACATTTATACCTCTTAGGTAAAGTTAAACATTTCAATACAGTGATTTTCATCAAGTTCAGAAACTTTTTTATTCAGATTTTCAAGGGACCAAGAACCCTATGCAACCCCCAACAAACCTTCTAAGTTCACATTCTTATTATATGGTCACATAAACTCAGGTTAAAATGAATATTTAATGTTGCAAGAAAACTGAACATCCCCATTTCCCAAAAAATGTACAGCTGTGGAGTTAGAATGTAAAAGCAGAGGGTGCATCCCAGCATGGTAATGTATGGGTACCTGCTACCTTACAATAATTATTTTATATTCTGCAGTTTAAGGTATTATGACTACTGATACATTTGGTGCTGAGACAATATTAAATCTTCTTTTGGTATTTTAATGTTCCATCTTTATCTGTTTCAGTACTTTGTGTCCAGTCTTTCTTCATTATTTTAATTACACTTGATCTTAAATGGGTACCATATCAGGTATATTTATTGAGAACAAATGAAAGTAACAATAAATAATTAAAAGTGTAGAAAGACTTCAGTTAGAGTTTTCTTCATACCAGCTCAAATAGAAAACTGAAGTCTTACTGTTATCCCAACATTTCTTTTCTCCCTACCATATATACCATTTTCTGAGTCCCTGCACCCAGCAATGTTAAACTCTTCTGACTAGTATCACCTAATCCCACGGTCGATTGATAACTTCATAACTTAGCTCCTTTTGTCAAACATAACACTGTAGAAATGTTTGTCCTAGTTTGGCTGAGAAGCATCCAACATCTGAACAAGAATTTGAGCAAAAGCCAAGAATGAATATGGTCATGGTGCTATGTTGCACAGCATAATTTAAAAAAGACAAAGATAAAAATTAAATGGTCATCTCTATACTGAGTAGTCTCAAATTCTGATATTTTGTTATTAAGTGAAAGTAAACTGACTGATAACGTTTGGCCAAACAAATTTCTGGCTAATTGCCATTCAGTGTATAGGGTACAAGGTAAGAATTGATTGGCATACTACTCAGGGAGAGCAAACTAATTAAACATGGGGTATTTTTTAATATTTTATTTTTATCTAGACTTCCATTGTTTATTGTTTGGCACCTTAACTGCATTCATTTACTGTACTTTCTGCTGAAATTGCAGTTTTTGCCCTTTTTGGTGATTTAAAGTCACAACAGCTTAGGTGAATCTCTAGTGAAAGTAGATGGGACTTCGGGTGTTTATTAGCCCAGGATTAATTTGAAGGACAAAGAGGTGTCTTGTTTCTGCTTGGTCTGAGGGCACTTTGCCTTGTTTTGAATTTTCTCTGCTGTTATAAAGTTGTTGCGAGATGCCCAGCTTTTCTAATTAAAAGCCAGCAACTCTTGTCAACCTTGCCACCTGTGAGAAAGTGATTTTGAGTATGATTACAGCCTAATAAAAGACTGATAAGTATTTTTCTTTGCTTCTATACTTGCAATTGTTTATTGTTTGTCATTCTAATGGCATTATTTTCTAGTTCATGTTGAAGAAGCACTTTTTGGTGATCAAAAGTTAGAACAGCTTTGGTGAATCTCTAGTGGGAGTGGAGGGGACCTGAGTCATTTCTTAGACCAGGATTACTTGAAGGACAAAAAAGCGTGCCATTTATGATTGCCCTGAAGGCCATTTGCTTTGTTTTTGAATTTTCTATGCTCGTATAAAGTCATTGTCATCAGACAATGCTGCTCATCATGCAGCAGGGGTTGACAGTGCCCTGTGTAGTAGCAATGAAATCTTCCATATAAAGCCACCCCTGAAATTTCCTCAGTACGTAGATGCATATGGACCAACCACTTTGCACACTGATTTGCACCACTCATGAGTTTGGCCTTAGATAGTCTTCTTTGTAATCTTCCCTCACTGCAAGCTAATTAGCCAGCTATAAATCTCTCTTGTACCATCCGCTGGCATGCACTTCTGTACTATAGCTAGCCTGGTGGATCTGAGAATCTTAAGGTAATGTAGCAATTGGCCTCATGTATACTGACAATCACCTAATTCTTAAACTAATACAGTATGTCAGGGAAGTAGGTAAACAACATCACTGTAGTCAAAGCATTTATAATACCAGACAGGTTACCAGTAACACACATACTGTACCTGCTTCACATAGCATGGAACCAGTCACAATGTGGCAAGACTGTTGCACTGGGGATTGTGCAAACATTATGGTACTGAAGTGGTCAAAAAACACTGTAAAACATGAGCCACAAAGCATCATAGAAAATGAAGGTCTACATCACATGGGATTATCTATTACCAACAGTTCAAAAGATAGATGCTAGAAAACCGGATATAGTGGTCCAAGAAAAGAAGACAAGAGTAGCATTAATCATTGAAATTGCCACACCCAGTGACCCGAAAAAGTTTTATAGAGAATTGGGAAACAAAGTAAAAGGAATTGAAAGACCACAAAAAAAGAGGAAATAGATACATTTTGGAGAAGTATCTGTGAAGATCCTGTTTAACATAACAAAGATGCTAAATGGATAGAAGAAGTAAAAGAAAGAATAAGAATTTTAAATGTGCTGCATATGAAATCAGATGAAGTAATAGCCAGAGAGACTGAAACAAAGTTAAGAAAAGCCTCTAATTGGAAAACCCTAGGCCCAGATGCAGTACCTAAATTTTGGTTAACAGTATTAACATCTTTGCATGAAGATTTAGCTATTAGTAAGAATTATTTATATGCACACCCCGAACAGACACCAACCTGGCTAACAACAGGCAAAACAATGTTCCTACTAAAGAGTGAACCAGCAAGCTACCCTAAAAATTATAGACCAATAACTTGCCTTCTGAGGAAGTATAAACTATAGACAAGAATTGATGCTGACAAGGTTTATAATCATTTAGAATAAAGCTCAATTATGGCAGTAGAACATATGAGCCATAAAAGAAAGTCATATGGAACAAAGGCTCGTTTTTTGTTAAATAAAGTCATAGTGGAGAACTGTAAAAAGGGGAAGAATCTAAGTATGGCTTGGATTGACTATAAAAAAGCATTTGATAGTATCCCACATTCATGGATAAAAGAGTGCTTAAAAATGTATAAGATACACCCTACACTGATCGTCTACATTACAGTGACCATGAAACAGTAGCAGACCACTTTGCAATTAAGCCATGATAAAGGACACATTATTATCCGAAGGATAAAAATTCAAAGGGGGATATTCCAGGGTGACTCTCTGTCAATGTTGCTATTCTGCCTTGCCATTAACCCATTAAGCTGTTTACTTGACAGCTTAGGCCATGGCTACAATTTCGCTCCTAGAAAACAACAAAGTGTAAAAGACTTCTCATCTTCTTTTTGTCGATGATTTAAAACTGTATAACTTATCAGATGAGGAACTGAAAGCACAGCTGCAGGTTGTCAAAACTTTTTCAGATGATATAAGAATATCATTTGGTCTTGATAAATGTGAAAAAGCAACCTTTAAAGCAGGAAAACTGCAGAACCAGGAAAACATCAGTTTGGGACAAGAATGTGATATAAAAGAACTTGAGCAAGACGGAGTATATAAATATTTGGGAAATGATGAAGGATCAACAATAAAATATGAACAAATGTGAATAAAACTTAGTAAGGAACACTTTAGAAGACTTAAATTAATCCTGAAAACAGCATTGACATCTAGGAACAAAATCCAAGCAATAAACCAATTTGCTCTTCCTGTCCTAACTTATAGTTTTGGAGTGACTGAATGACCCCAAAACGTGTTGGACAGATTAGGTAGGAAAACAAGAGTAATGCTTTATGCTCAGCAAAAGATTTATAAAAATCAGTGCATACCAACATTATATATTCCCCGTTCCGAAGGAGGGATGGGCCTCCTTGAAACTGATTACATGTATAGATCTGCAATCTTGAAAGTTTTAAAACATGAGGAGAATAAATTTAAGATGACTTCTCTGCTTAATCTAGCAGAAGCATATCGGTATCAAGCAGGAATGATAATTAAACCAGAAGTAGATAAAAATCAGACAGCAACTGAATGTGCCAAAATACAAAGAAAGAATATAAAGGTGAAGGACCAGATAAGAAGACAGGACATGTGGAAAAAGCATAAATATAGTTCCAAGTATAGAAAACTTCTGGAAGAACCTCATGTTGATCAGGAATGAATGCAGGAATGGTTAAGGACAGCTAAATTTAACCAAGAGATGAAAGGTTAATATTGGCAGCACAAGATAGTGGGCTACATACACACTGGTTTACAAAGTCCATTGAACATGTGGGAGAAGCAGACAAATGTAGGTTTTGTAAAACTGAATTGGAAACAATTGCACACCTCGTTGCTGGTTGTGACATATTAATAGCAGAAGGACTGTATACAGAACACTGAAAGGCATAGTAATGTGGCAAGACTGTTACACTGGGGATTGTCAAACATTATGGTATTGAAGTGGCTGAAAAACACTGGAAACATGAGCCGCAAAGCATCATAGAAAATGATGAAGTTTTTATCACATGGGATCACCCATTACCAACAGTTCAAAAGATAGATGCTAGAAAAACAGATATAGTGGTTCAAGAAAAGAAGACAAGAGTAGCATTGATCATTGAAATTGCCACGCCCAGTGACTACAGTGTCTTGCGTACAGAGAGACACAAAGTCATAAGATATCAGGATCTGCAGGCAGAAATAAGATCCATGTGGAAGAATGATACCCAGACAGTTACAACAGTAGTAGGTGCAATGGGTCTTATAAAAAAGAATCTACAATTGTATTTAGATATTTTACCAATCCATGTAACCCCAAACGAATTGCAGAAGGAGTCATTACTGGGCATATTGCGGGTACTGCGAGGAGCACTTTTGGCTGACATCAAAGAATGAAACAATACTAATTGCATGAACTTTAATCTTACTTTGACTTAGAATTGGGTCCATTCCCATCATGGTATTAGAAAACCAAAAGATTTGGAGAAATGAAAAAGGCATGAAGCCACATATACTGAGGCTCTTAAATGTAATCTCCCTAAACCACAAAGACCTCCCAGACATTGTACTCAAAAAGAGTGCCCTCATCAACAACTACAGTACTCAACAAAAACAACACATAAGACATATACTGGCACATACCCATGGCCGGCCTTAGGCATAGGCGAACTAGGCAACTGCCTAGGTGCCATACAGGCCAGCCTCGTAAAGGGCTCATTTTTATGTATGTATTTATTTATTTTAATTAATTTACTTTTGTTATTTTGCAGTCTTCTCAGCACCCTGTCTCTGAGGATTACTTTTTTTTTTGGTACCTGATTTATATGGAACTAGTGTCCTCCAGGAAGAGTCAATTTTTCTACATATATTGGAAAGAATAACAGCTTTCTGCTCATCACTAGTGCGAAATGGCATTAAGAAGCTTTCTTCTATTTTTGTTACTCAACGCTCCATTTATCTACTGCAAGTTTTGCTTTCTCTATCTATTTCTGTGTGCAGTTTACTACTTGGTTGGGGGGAAGTACTAACTGGTCTTCGTGCTGTGTTCCCCTCAGAGTCGTTTGTTGTTTTAAGGGCTTGGACATTATTTATACTCACAGAGCTGATTATAATTACCTGCTTAAAGCATTACTTTACCTCTTTCTGTGCGTGCAGTGCTACTTGTTTGGGGTGCATTACTAACCATTGTTGATGTTGATGCTGTGCTTCCTTTCATTTGCTGTTTTAATAGCTTGTCCGTTATTTATACTAACACAAATTATTATAAACCTTTTTATCTCCCAAGTTTGCAACACTTCCTCCCTTAATTTGATGTAAAAAGGGTAATATTGCAGCACAGTCCACCCAAAAAATGCAGTAACTAACCTGGCTCCCCACCAGAGCAGGGCGTACATATTATCCAGGCCCACTTAACACACTACTTGTTCCCTTTAAGCTGTAACTGTCAGAGAGGTCGGCAAGCCTTTGTAGTGTGCATGTAATTCTTTGAGAGGGTAGGGGTAGTAGTAGCAAATATATACACATTTTCTTAGCCTCATGCCATCTTCAGCAGAGCTGTACAAATTCCTTATGTGAGCATTTAATTGACATATCATTATAAGGCCGATAAGACATTTGTGCAGTTCCACTTCAAAATGGTGAACATGCAGTGCACCTGTTCAGGTCCCACTCTTGTCTGTTTAAAAGTAATTGTATAGAGGAGATAAGTGAACCCTTGTACCATTAAATAGGGAATTCAGAGTCCTGATGGGGGTGCATGTGGGTGTGCTGGGTTCTACAAGCTGTTAGGGAACGTCATCATTAGTTATCGATGGTGCACAGAACCAGAATTCACTGAAACCGGGACAGCATCACCGGTGCTGCAACTGCCATTACTACTACGGTTAAAGTGGGGATTCTGGTGAAAGGAAAAACCTTCATAAAACAGTCTTTAGTAGTAATACAATACAAGTTGCAGAAATCAAGGACCCTGCTTATTATTTAGTAAAAATGTTATTAAGTAGACTGAGCTTTCTTTTTATTTTAATTATTTACAAAACTTTACCTCTGCAGTATGTAAAACGAGTGCACTTTAGTTAATAAAAATGAATACTTTACAAAATGCTAAGATGCTTTCTGCATTTTGTTGTCTTTTATTTTTTCTTATGTTGATCATGTGATTTGTACCAAATTCTGGTTTGTGCTTGTGGTGTGTGCTAATGCTTAGGATAGTAAGGAGCTCAGTATTAACTTTGGGGGTGGCTTAGCCCCTATCTAGGATGACTCCTTCTCTTTTCCTTTAGGGTAAGAATACATATGATTAATTGTTCTTTACTAGTTGCTGTAATTCCTTAATTACATCTGCTGTAGGCAACTGTAAATTGTCACTACAGATTCTATAAGCATAGTAAATAGGAAAACATGGAAGACATCTAGCTTTGCAAATTTTAATGATGCATTCATAGCTCCCGACCACCCATCTCTGAAATGAGGAACACTAGCCCTCATAATGTGGAACAAATGGGCAAAATGTGGAACACTTACTTACAGCTTTCTAACAACGTCATAGGATGGTTACAATAGGCTGGTTTTACGTATGAAAAAGATCCTTTAAAGAATGAATAGTATTCTTTTCTATTTACCATGGATTTCAGTTAAAAAAATCCCTAACACTGAATGTGTGACAGAGCCTTTCGATGTGGAACTTTGAGGAACATGAACTATTTAAGATGCAAAATGAGGTACATTCCTCATCATGAGGTGCATTTGAGAGGTATGAACTCATTAATTTTTTGGGGTTTATTATAGTGGCGCAAAGCCTGCACTTGTTATTTAGACTGTGTTGGTACTTAAACTTTATGTACTGTTGGCAGACAATCATAGTTTTTTTTTTAACCCATTTTGTAGTGTTGATTGATTTAAGGATTTGTGTTGCATGATAGTATGAAATATCATGATAGGGAGCGAACATGAGTAGACTAATGTGTGCATTTTCCCATTGTAGTATATACAGACATGGTATATAACAGACCTTTATGACTGCTGGCTTCTTTGGCCACTAGTTCAGCACTAAAGAATATTTTATACTTCTTAAAAGTACTAAGTTGGCTATGCAGACTTTTCTTTTTTGTTGTTACCCACGTTACCCTGTTCTGAGTTTTTGGTGCAACAGAGGCTGGAGTCTATCTCAGCTAACCACAAAATGAGATGTAGACTTGCTGATAGACTAGATGCCAGTCCATATGTTGTATACAGACTTGTTGGCATGCTAACAAATTTTGGTAGTTTAAAGGATCACCAGTTCTTGTATCAGTAGACCTTCTAGAAGTTGGTTCTTTACCCATAGAAGTAAGGCAAACCAAAGTTGCATATGGTAACACCCTATCTAGGTGACATCCATCCTTGATAATAGGGCTAATTTGTTAGGTGTTAAGTAGCTCAGCAACTAAAAGTTTCTTGGACAACTAAACTGCTCCCTTTTACCTATAATACTTCGAGACTCACTCCTCCTCTCTGTGTACAGATGACCAAAGGAGGTGAAGATGGGTGGGTATAGTACATGGGATGGACCTGTTCATTCACCTCTGCATTGAAAATAGCCCAAAGATAAACTTAATTCTCCACTGGCCAGGTGCATTTTCTGTTAATGTGGTTTTATATGCTGTTTCAATTAATGTGAGTTATGTTGTTTCAATGAATGTGAGTTTCAAGGGCAGAGAAGTTTGCTACTCATGCTAAGTCTGTTTTCATTGTGAGACTGCATTGTTTGTTTAGCAAATGGCCATCTGTGTTTGTGCTATTTTATTTCAATATTTGTAATCACTGTAGAAGTAAATAAGAAAACAGAATCTATACTGACAGGTTTGAACAGTGTTTATGGTAACTGAGGAGAAATAGCCAAGTAATGTAACACTGGAGTGGCTGGGGGCTGCTGCTGGGGGGGTGGGGGTGGGGGGGATTGCTGCAGAAGGAGCTGCTCTGGGGGGGGTCTATTAGTCTGCCTGGGGCCCTATTTGACCATGATCCAGCTCTGGTATTTAAAGTAGGAAACACATACACAAAGGTAGTTGTAGTTTAACTACATTACAAGGTATCTTTTTCTTCTTATGCATTTAAATGGTTTAAGGAAATGACTGGAGTGGCTTTCTTGGGGAGTGACCTACCTGTGGATGTGGCTCAAACAGGGGTGTTTCATAAGTATGTTGTGGATGGGGCTTAAGGGGCACTGGAGCATTACTTCGCCTAGGGTGCCGTTTCAGCTAAGGCCGGCCCTACACATACCACAGTGTTTCAACTTCTAAGCCCATAAGGCATACCTCCACACATCCTAATATTTTGGTTATAAGACATACCATTATGAGACACACAAAAGTTTCACTCATCAGGCTAAGTAAAGAGTGAGTCACCGTCAGTAGAGTATCGGGGACCAGGATCCACCAAATCACACATGCACTCAGGTCATCTGAGTGCAAGTCCCTCTATGACTCTGCCATAGTCCATGTGGGTGTAAATGACCTGAGACATACCTCCCTGGAATACATGAAAAGAGATATGATATAGTTCTTGGATTATGTGTCCTAGGCCAGTATGAGCTTAACATTGAGCCAGCATTCTACCTTCTCCAAGGATGATGCCACAGTAAAAACAAAAGATGACTGACTTTAATAATTGGCTTAGTTTTTGGTGTCACTGCAAGGGGAGGTGGGTGTGATGCCCCTGCACTGACACAGTACACACACACAGTAAAGTGCAATTTCCCTTAAGAGCACACAGAAGTCACAGTCAGTCTCTGGCTGGTTCTCCCTCTTTCTCAAGATCCCCATAAGACTCCCCACTGGCACAACTATAGGGTTAAGATCTCAGCTGAGGGGCCAAGCCAAGACCTCCAGCACCCTCTCTGTCCAACCAGTGCTTTGTGTCCCTGCCCAAGTAGCTCACACATACACACACACACACACACACACACACACACACACACACACACACACACACACACACACACACACACACACATACACACTTTGAGATTTGATTTATAAACAAATACACATGCACACACACACCTGGGGAAGGCTGGCACAGGTTTACTAGCTATGCCCCCTTCTGCCCAGATTATAAGGTAGCTTCCACTGCCACCAACCCCTACTTATGAGCTACTATAAGGCCTTTACAATCCTTCTGTGTATTGTTACTATTAATCCAAATGGTAGTCTGAACAACACTTGCAAGGCTATTTAGGAATGGCCTGTACAGTATCAACAAATACATATGCAAGTACTCTAAGACTTTAAATATGTCTTACAGATATCAGCCACAAAGATAGGTTTAAATATATTTGATAATAAATAATAGAAGAACAAGACTCAGTGAAATCAACTCAGTAACTTCAGAGTTCAAAATCACAGGAAATATTTTAAAACAACACTGCAAGACATTGTCACCTGACTTCAGTTCCCAGGCTAAACAGAACTAACAGAATTTAACATCTCTGTGTTAAAATACATATCTCTCAGATGTTTGCAGATCTTGGAAGTTGTAAAACAATAAAACACTTTTATGTTTTAAACCTAGAAATTACTTCTCTTTCAAGACAATACGAAAACTTCTAGCTCTAGACATTGTGCCTGCTACTGAACTGAAACTGAGAGATAACATCTTTTGTTTATGGCCCAGCTATAAACTAACTTAACCTCAACTATTCTTAAGTTTTGCAGGTTAATCTTCTATGTTCCAGCAGGGTACAATGTGGATACATCTTAGCTCAGTACATAACATACACTTCTGTATAAAACATATCAATGTTCACAAATGACATAGAATTATTTACAAAATTCCAGATAGCTTGGCTGGCAATATTGCCCTATATCACATTTCTATCCCCCTAAAACTATAGCTAGTTTTTCAAGTGACCCTTGAGAAACATTGCTTGAGAGGGTTGAGCCTATCTGAGAATACCTTACCACATTCCCTGTCTTGAGATCCCATCTGTGTTGGCATTGCTAACCCCACTGTGGTGTGTCACTGTCATATCATATGCTTGCAACCCTAGGCTCCACCTTAGGAATTTGGCATTTTGCTGGCTGGCTCGATGTAGCCATGTTAAGGGATTGTGGTCTGTAACTACAGTGAATTTCCTTCCATACAGATAAGGCTGAAGTTTCTGCAGTGCCCAGACTATGGCTAGGCACTCCTTTTCTACACCTGCATAGCATTCCTCCCTAGGTTAGAGCCTATGACTGAGCTATACCACTGGGTGCTCTTCTCCCTCTGAGGAAACATGGCTAAGTACAGCCCCCACCCCATGGTTTGAAGCATCCACCTGCACAACAAATTATTTGCTGTAATCTGGATTGGCTAACACAGGGGGTCCTCCCAAAGCTCCTTTAAGCTTCTGGAATGCTTGCTGACATGCTGGGGTCCACACTACCTTATCTGACTTGTTTTTCCTTGTCACATCTGTGAGGGGAGCAGCTATGGTACTATAATTGTGGACAAACTTTCTGTAGCACCCTGCTGTCCCTAAGAATGCCCTCACCTACTTTTTGGTAACAGGGGCAGGCCAAGCCTTAATGGCTTCCACTTTGGAAGGTTCTGGTCTGATCTTACCACTCCCCACTCTATGTCCCAGGTAGACACCCCTGCCATACCCACCTTACATTTGCTGGGCTTAATGGTCAATCCTGGCCTCTGTAGTCTGACCAGCACCTCCCTGACATGCTGAAGATGCTCTTGCCAGGAATGGCTGTAGATGGCAATGTCATCCAGGTAAGCAAGGGTGAAATCCCCTGCTGAACATTGCTGGGGCATTTTTCATCCCAAAGGGCATCTTCATGAACTCATACAAGCCAAAAGGAGTCATAAAGGCTGACCTCTCTCTCTAGCGCTGGGAGTCAAGGACACCTGCCAGTAACCCTTGGTAAGATCAATAGTGGTAAGATACTTAGCCCCACCCAGCTGCTCTAGGGCTTCATCTGTCCTAGGCATGGGGTAAGTGTCTGACTCTATGTGTCTATTTATTTTCCTGTAGTCCACACAGAACCTGGTGCTGCCATCCTTCTTTGGTATCAGCACCACTTTTGAAGCCCAGGGACTGCTGGACTCCTGAATTACCCCTAGTTCCAACATTTCCTGTATCTCCTCCCTCAAAGTCTGTTTGACTCTCTCAGGCACCCTATAAGGGGCCTGCTTAATAGGCCTTTGGGGTCCTGTATCCACATGGTGCTGCACCAGGTGGGTGCACCCTGGTTTCCCAGTGAACATGCCCCCATATTCTTGTAACACTACTCAGATTTCTCGAACCTAGGTAGGAGATAGCTGCTGGAACATTGCTACCTCTTCCTGTGAGCTGTCAGCCTGAGCCTCACTAAGGAGATCACTCACTAGATCCTCAGACTCCTCCTGCCATCCACTGCAAATACTCAGCACAAGGGCTTCACTATCACGGTAAGGTTTCATCATGCTAACATAGTACAATTTGTGCCCCTGCCTCCTGCCTAGCAGTTCTACCATGTAGTTAACATCACTGACCTTCCTTACTACCTTGTAGGGTCCCTCCCAAGCTGCCTGCAGCTTGTTGTGTCTGACAGGAATGAACACCATTACCTGCTGCCCTACAGCATCCTCTGTAGCTCAACCATTCCTGTCATACCAGTCCTTTTTCTGCTATTGGGCTTCTGCCAGGTTCCCCTGAGCCAAGCCCATGAGTTCCCTGAACCTTGTCCTGAGGTTTAGGACATATGCCACAACAGACTCCTTGTGGGATTCGCATTCACCCTCCCACTCATCTCGAATCAAATCTAGAGGTTCCCTCATCCTATGCCCATACAGCAACTCAAAGGGTAAAAGAAATGTGGATTCCTGGGGATCTCTCTGTAAGCAAACAGCAGATGGGGCAAATATTTGTCCCACTCCCTCTTAAACTGGTCTGCAAATGCCCATAGCATCGTCTTGAGTGTAGAGTTTGACCTCTCAACAAGACCATTAGTCTGGGGATGGTAGGGGTGGTCTTTAGGTGCTTCACCCCACAGTACTTCCACAGTAAAGCCAGCAGGTCTCACATGAAATTGGCACCTCTTTTAGTCAGTATTTCCTTTGGGAAGCCAACTTATCAGCTAAAGTATAAATACTACTGTGTAATGTTACTATTAATCCAAATCGTAGTCTGACCAAGACTCGCAAGGCTATTTAGGAGTGGCTTGTGCAGTGTCACCAAATACATATGCAAGTACTTTAAGAGCTTAAATATGTCTCACAAATATCAGTCACAAAGAGAGATTTAAATATATGTAATAATAAATAATAAAAGAACAAAACAATGTTCAGTAAAATCAACACAGTAACTTCAGAGTTCAAAATCACAGGACATATTTTAAAACAACATTGCAGGAAAATAAATACAAAAAACATCTAAACTAATCTTTACTATATTCCTATCTATATCTAAAAGAGATACTATGCCCTAAATCTTACTTACAGCAAGGCAAGTGCAGATGGTGATGATGAGTGGATGTTCTTGCTAGGTCCAAGACAAAATACAAAATGCACAGTCTCCCTCTGAGAGATTTCTTAAATCAGTATCAAATATTACAGCTGGGTTAGCTTGGATGACATCACATTTTTGTCACTTGACTTCAATTCCCAGGCTAAACAGAAACTAACAGAATTTAACATATCTGTGTTAAAAATACATATCTCTCAGATGTTTGCAGATATTGGAAGTCATAAAACAATAAAACGCTTTTACATTTTAAACCTAGTAATTACTTCATCTTTTGTTTATGGTGCAGCTATAAAGTAACAACCTCAACTATTCTTAAGTTTTGCAGTTTAATCTTCTTTGTTATAGCAGGGTACACTGTGGATACATCTTAGCTCAGTACATAACATGCAGTTCTGTATAAACCATTTCAATATTCACAAATGACATAGAATTATTTACAAAATTCCAGATAGCTGGGCTGGCAATATTTCTCTATATCACAGGGGGTACCATATCTGTCAGCACAGGAGGATATGGTCACCAGACCACACTGCTTTACAAGGGATGGTCTGCACCTGTCCCCTCTAGGCTTTGGAATATTGGCAAAAACATTGTCCTTCCTCTTAGCGTCTTTTATAGGCTATGCCAAACTGACAAACTTTCTGATGTAGCAAAACCAACCCTATAAAATCATCTAAAGGTGTTACTGTTTAATGGTAAGAGTGTAAACAAGAAACTCTACTCCATCCAAGCTCTCCTTACCTTGGAGAATGTAGACGTTTGTGCACTTACCAAGACATGATTTAAAACCATGGAGAGCACTCTGCCAGTGCAGAGCTACAATACCTTCCACACATTTAGATCAGCTACTACACAGGCAGGGACTAAGGTTGGAGGTGCCTCAACTTACATCAAAAACGATCATACCTCAAGGCTGGTCAAACAGGATGATGAGCTTGAACATCCCCATGTCCAACTTACTAGAGGTAAAATCCCATATCATATCCTAGCTAGATATAGGTCTTTCTCTATCACCCAGGAAGCCCACAACACATACATAATCTTACTGAAGTCACTCATCATTCATCCAAATACCATATTCTTGGGTGGTTTTCACTACCCCACTATAAACAAGGAATCATGTACAACTCCAAATGTGCAGACCTGCAGATTCTTGGACTTTGTCAATATAAACAACCTGTATCAGATAGTCCATATGTCTACTAGGGGTGCAAACATACCAAATATAGTCCTTACTAACATGGGAGAATGCTCCATAAGTGCCCCCCAGGTGTAATTTCCTCTCTTGTAAGGTTGGGCCATAAAGCTGTCTTGTCCAAAAAAAAATAAAACCCGGGACACTTGATAGCCATGGGACATTTAGAAACAATTCCAAGACAAATTACCTGCTAGTGATAACCTAGCAAAATTTCAATCCCCCTAAACCCTGAGAACACTGCTGCCTATTTGGAATTGCTCACAAAGACCCTGTACCATCATGTTAATACATGTATTGAGAAAGCTATGCTCTCCAGGAATAAACACAAACTAAACCCTAAGAATAAACCATCCAGATGGAATTCCAGTCTCAGTAGGTTGCATAACAAAAAGAAGAAAATCATGACAAAAATTATGAAGTGCAGCACCTAGCAGGATAAAAAAATATATCATCAATTTAAACAAATAATTCAGAGGACAAATCAAATCTACTAAAGCCAAATTTGTGATGAAAATATTCTCCCAAGTGAAGGACAACCAGAAAGCTTTCTTTAGCTATGTCCACAACTTCAAAGGCAACACACAACAATGTGATGCACTAATTATAAATTGAACCACCTACACTGCCAAAAGATATAGCAAATCTACTGGCTGACAAATTCAGCTCCAGTTTTACTCCCTCAGGAAATACCATTAAACATAAATCCCCAGCTATCACTAGTGAGCAGGTCCTTTACTTAGTTTCCAAGGCCAAGAATACCACTCCAGTGAGCCCAGTAATATCCCACAATGCATCCTAAAGTATGATCTATCAGGACCATGTTTAACCATAGCTTGCAGACAGACTTTGTGTCATGTGAATGGAGAGCTGCTATGGTTATCCAATTCCACAAAAGTTGGCCATTTACAGACACCAGAAAGTACAGACCCATAAGCCTGACTATCCAGATATGCAAAGGCATGGAAAGAATTATCACGGAAATTATTAAGAATGACATAGGAAATCTACAGACAGTATATCCAGTCCAGTTTGGTTTTGCCAAAGGCAGATTATGCCTGCTGAACTGATGGACTTTTTTGAGAAGGTCACCAAGGCAATGTACAATGGCAAAATGGTGCATACCACCACCTACCTTGACCTGGCCAAGGCATATGATACAATACCCATCTTGGGCATTGTAGACATAATCATGGAATTAGGTATAAGCCCTTATGTCATCTGCTGGATAACAAGATGACTCTTAGATAGGGCCCAAGAAGCTGTGATAGCAGAATCCACCATTACAATGAGGCCTGTCACTAGCAAAGTTCATAACAGCTCTGTGCTGTGTTGGCTCCTTTTTGACATTTACTTCTCTGAAGTTAAGCCCAATGTCAAGGGCCTCTGACTGATCGAGTTTGCAGATGACTGCAAACTAAGTGTAGTCATAGAATCCCCCCAAGGCACTAATATCCTCCAAGAAAGGCTGACTCAGGAAAACAACTGGTATCAGAACCATGGTCTAAAAGTTAATGCCAAGAAATGCATAACAGTATCCTTTGGGAAGTTGGTTATCCCTGCAAACTACCTCATTGATAACACCCCAGTAGTCAGGGATTTCTGAATGCATGTAGACAGGAATCTACTCTTCGACTTTCAAGTGTGTATTGTAGTAAGAAAATCATTTTATGTTAAGAAACTTATAAAAAAGGGTATAGCATCTAGGTTCAAGCAAGTCATTGTTCCACTACATTTGACCATCATCAGACCAATCATAGACTTCAGCTCCCCTTCAGTATGAACTTGACCAGACACATGCAACAACTGAAACATCCACAGAGGTTCCTCACAAAAAAGATACAAGGCTTAAAGAACATCTCTTATGCACATCACCTCAAAGGCCATTCCCACAGACTGTTGAGGGGCAATCTATGCTTAGCATACAAGGCATCCTTGGATCCTGCTCTGCTGATCTTCTACATATCTGCAAAACACATTGCATCAGATTTACCTGATCAAAGGACATAAACTTTGGTTGCTTGTGAGATAAATAGGACATGTTGAAGTGATAGGGTATGTGCCTCAAAGAATACCACTTCTCTGGAACAGGCTTCCCATCTGAGTGAAGCACTCCCCTAACCCAATTCAAGTGGACCAGTGGATGGGGGATTGAAAATTCACCCATGATCTGGCATCTATGTCCCTAATGGACAAAGGTAGCCTTTAAATGCTTTACCACCAAGTCCCAGCTTTCATATACTCCCATAGATTAATTGTAGGTTTACTAAACTTGTCAGATATGTTTGGCATGCATGACCAGGCTTAAAAAGACCCCTGTGGTTGTTAGCCTGGTATACACCTATTCATTTATTAAACAGGTAACAAGTGACTTGCTTGAAGGTGCATAGAAGGTAAATACAAGTAGAAGGAATCAAGCCCTCTACCCTTGGCTACAGGAAGCTCATTAATAGCTCAGAGCATTAATTATCTGTAATAACTGCCAGATATGTGATGTAACTTCATACTGAAATACCCTTCATTTAACTTTATATTTGTTTACTTATTTGCTTGTTTGTTAACCTGGTTGATGGGCTGATTAAGGGACATTTTTCAGCCCTGACCTGGGCCAAACTGAGAGTTACAAAATATAAATAAACTGCAATAGCAATACAGTTGCTAAAATTATACAATTTACAAAGGACAAAAATTATACAAATATATTACATAAAAGTCTTCAAGCTTACAAAATGAGATTGGAATGTTTGCATTCACATGCACATCCAGTACAGATGTGGATTGTTTCCTTGGGGAGTATAACATTATAAAGCACACTACATTATTTACATACATACAGCATTTTACAGCAGGGAATCTGATAATTAACCTGGTATTTCATGATAACTTTTAATATTTGCCAAGATGCTGCCCTTGGCTGATGGCTTAGTAATTATCATAACAGGTGCATTTATATTCATTGTTAAGGTACTTCAAAAGCTTCTTTTTAAATTCTTTGAAGTCACGGATCATTCTGATTTCTTGTAAGAGGGTGCGCGGTAAAGCAGGTGCTATTTTCACATAGCTTTTTCACCAGTGGCTTTTATGAAAGGTGTTATGATTAGGGTGATAACATTATGTCTGATAAACTGTAGGAACATCTGATAAACTGTACGAACATGCATTCATACACAGCTGCTAGAATCTCTATTAACAAACACTCTCCTAACTCCCATCCAACATGGTTTCCGGCCTAATCATAGTACCACCACAGCACTAATGTGTTTTACCAATAGTGTCAGCCAACTTCATTAAGAAGGTAATCTAGTCTCCTTAACCTTTCTTGACCTGTCAAAGGCATTTCACACCATATCCCAATACAAACTCTTACAAGCCTTAATCAATGTAAGCCTCAGCCAGACAGCAATAGCCTGGTTTAAAGACTATCGGTATGGCCATCAACAGGCAGTATTATGTCAACAAAACCTCTCCCCTCTTCTTCCCATAACTGTAGGAGTCCCACAAGATTCTATCCTTGGCCCACTCCTCTTCACAATCTTCACTAACAAATGTCATACAGCTACAAAAGATACCACACTCATATAGTATCCAGACGATTCAACCCTTATATGTGCCGCTCCTACCCTCCAGCAATTAGAACAAATCACCCAGCAGTCATTTGCAGCTATAGAAGCTTAGCTAACTAATGCTCAACTAATTCTGACCCACAAAAAAAAAATCAACTCATCCTTTTTCACCCTACCAGAGCCACCAACCCCCTGCCAGCATTCAAAATGACCTCAACCCTTAACCAAACATTACCCAAACATTATAACCCCAGTTCCCAGTACCAAACTGTTAGGGGTTACCATTGATCATAACTTGCTATTTGATGCTCATATTTCACAGTCCATAAAAAAATACACAAAAAACTACAGGAGTAAGCATTATTTCACAGCCAACACCAGAGTTACCATTGCAAGAACCCACCTTACCTCAACACTACTCTGTGCATCCCCAAGACTTACTAACATTAGAAAGGCTGATATGACAAAATTAGAAACCTGTTACAATAAGATAGCAAAATTCGCTAAAGCTGCTAACTATAGATCCCACCACTGCCACTCTCTCAGAAAACCTTCATGGCTTGAATTCCCCTTATTGCTAAAATATAATCAGCTCAAAAAGGCTCATCAGATTATAAACTAGCCTGAAAAGACTCCAGCCCTAAAGAACATACTAACAATCTACTCCAACAGATGTATCCTTCGCTCCAATTATAGGTTCATAGGTTCATAGGTAGGTACTAGGCTATCTGCCCGAAGGCATTTATAAGCCTTGCCAGAATGTGTTGGCTTTCACCGCCCCCTTAGATTAGCTCCCTGTGTCTCTGTCCAGCAGAGCCACTGAAGTGATCCCCGGGGTAAACTTTCTGTTTCCCATCCACTCGTCAAGGTTTCTTTTGAAGAGTGTTAGTGAGGAGCTCTACCTAATGTAGATTGGGATCTTGTTCCAAAGCATGGGAAGTCTCTGGGACAGCAATCTATCCCTCCAGCACGTCCTATTTATTGTTGTGGTGAGGTTTAGATCCCTAGAGCATGTGGCTCGAGGGGATAAGGTTTTCTTTAGGTGGAGCATGTCCATCAATTCTGGGTTGGACATGGCCTTGTATGTCAGGCAGAGATCACCTCTGAATAGATGATATGCAACCGAGTACAGCTGGAGTTTCTTCAGTCGAGCTGCATAGGGCATCTGTTTGAGGCCAGCGATCCTCTTGGTGAGGTACTTCTGTGGTCTTTCCAGCTGTTACAGGTGTTTGTAAGGTACATCCCAAATGGGGTGTTCTACTCTGTGATGGGTCTGATGAGTGATGAGTAGAGGGGCACAATTACCTCTTTTGATCTGGATGCGAACCCTTTTGTGATTAGGTGGGCCACTTAGAAGGATTTTCTAATCACTTTGGCAATGTGATTATCAAAGGTGAGATTACTATCTACTTGGGTCCCCAGATCCCTTATTACATTTTCCGTATTTTGGGAACTACCACCTATGTGGTAGTTTGTGGGTACTTTGTTTTTTCCAAAGGGGAAGACTATGCACTTTTTGGCATTTAGCTTGAGGCCATGATTTTGACACCAGGTATCCATCTCAGTGAGACCCTTTTGGAGGATATCTGTGTCAGCCAGAGAGTCAATGATAGCCCCTAGTTTGCAGTTGTCTGTGAACGTGGTCAGCCATAGTCCTCCTGTGCTTGCCTGTACCTCTGAGAAGTATATGCCGAACAGGAGGGGTCCTAGGACTGAGCCCTGGGGAACGCCACTTGTAACCGGTTTAGAGTTGGACCTAGCTCCCGCAACTCTCACCATGTGGGTTCTGTCCATGAGCCAGTTGGCAACCAATCTGGTGATGTAAGGGTGTATGTTCAGGCTGGTGAGCTTGTCTATAATATCAGAATGGGGAATGGTGTCGAAGGCCTTAGCGAGGTCTAGGTAGGCTGTGTGCACCATCTTTCCCTCGTCTATAGCCTTGGTAACTGTCTCAATGAAGTCCACCAGGTTTAGGAGGCATGATCTGCCCTTAACAAAGCCAAACTGGGTAGGGTACAGTGTTTGGAGGTTCCCAATGTCTCTGTTAATGAGTTCCATGATGATGTGCTCTATAGCCTTGCAGTCCAAGCTAGTCAGGCTTATAGGGTGATAGTTCCCAGGGTCTGTTGTGGCTCCACCTTTATGGAGCAGAATAACCATTGCTGTGTGCCACTCTATGGGTACATAGCCTGTGGAGAGGCTGAGTTTGAACAGTGTGTTTAGTGAGGGGTTAGTTTGTCTTTGAGCTCATGTAGGATGCAGCCTGGGACACCGTCCAGTCCTGCTGATGCTGTGTTTTTGGCTTTGGAGAGGGCTATTTTAATCTAAGTGTCTGTGATTTCAGGGACTCTACATTCTTCTGGTATGGTTATGGGCCCTTTTGGGGGTGAGGGGGGGGGGGAGTTTGCACTGAACCTGTCTGCCAGGATTTTGGTGATATAGGTCGGTTCAGTGTATTATGTGCCATTCTGCACTACCTCCGAGCAGATCTGAGCACTGCCACTTAGATTCTTGACATAGCTAAAGAATGCCTTGTGGTTATCTTTGGAGTCCTTGGCAATTTTTCTTTCAAAGCTTGCCTTGAATGATTTTATGAGGGATCATAGTTTCTTGCTGATATTGATCAGGGATGGCTTCCCTTCTTGGGATTTATAAATTGGATTTATTTATAAGGTGCTATTAGAAATAACAAAAAGCAAACATCACACTAAAGAATCCTTCTACTCCTGTTACATTGCCAAAGCTTGGAATAATCTCCCAGTCCACATCAAAACCTATACTAATGTTGTAGAATTCAAAAAACTTCTAAAAGTCCACCTGTCTACCTCATGGATATGCCCATGTACTGAACCAGGATACAAAACATCATCTAACTCAGGCCAGTCTAGTTAAATTCCTTATAAAGTAACTTCTACTATCATTGTACGTAGTTTCTCTAAAATCACCTAAATCCATCCCTGACACCCCACAACAATCCTACCAAACACTTTTGCCTCTAGTATCCTCCTCTCTCCCTCTACATATCCCTTACTTACCAATCCCGTAGACTATACTCACAGCTATTAGCTAACCTTGTAAAACCTGCACTAAAGTGACCAGCTCAAACAGAGCTAGCGATATTATTTCTCTTTGACTCAACCGTAACCTTAGCAACTAGTCTGTTTTTCCTATTCTGTTTAATAATCCTCCAACTGTAACATGCGTTTCTTCACAAAATGATAAGTTACTTTTCATATTGTTCCTCTTACAAAACTTATGCAAAATGTTAAACTTGTCAAATCCTCTTTTGTAAAATTGTAAAATGATTAAGTTTGTAAAAGTCTTTGTATGTAGTGGAGCTTTTCTCCCCAGGCCTACACTGAAAACAGACATGTCCAGTCAGACTTTCCCAGTAAACAAATGTAAAATAAAATAAAAAATAAAATAATAGGAGGCAGTTGATTTCTCTGTGATGAAGACTGAAGACAAGAGGTGGACAGCATGTGCAGTTAAGGAATGCGAATGTTAAACAGTTAACATCAAGGTTAGATCTTGCTATATTAGGAAGCCAGATTGCCTTTAATTGTGATGTGCAACCATGTTCCTGGGAGTTTCCAAGAGAAACAAAGCAGAGACTCTGTTAAGTACAGCTTGCAATGTGCTCATCTTTTGTCGTAAGTTATGTGTTAAGATTGATGGACCATGTTTGTTTTGGCATGAATGTCAGAATAGCAAGAGCTTTACAGGCTTGAAATAGAAGTAGATAGGAATATGTATAAGTTATTATTATTTAGGTACAAATTAGTTATGCTATGTGTTCTGTATGTATACAAAGTGTTAGTTGTTAGTCTAATATTATGGCAAGATACCTCTGCTGGTTTGCAGTAGAAATGAGTATTTATATATATGTACTCAATCTTATTTATAATACAATCTTATTTATGAATAAAATTTCCTTCAAAACTGCCTAATCGCACATACCACTGCCTGGCCATAAATTAACTCATTTGGTTTGAAATTTCCCAGTACCTACATTTCACCCAACTAGCTCTCACCCATAAATTAATTTACATCTCAGACAAGTGCTCCATTCTGCAAACTACAATTTAAACATACTCCCCAATACAGAATCAATGTTCTACTAACAAACAGCTTCTATGAATAACCAAACCCAACAAACAAGCGGCACAAAGCCTTTATTCCTACTCTATCACCAAAATTATGGAATGCTCTGCCCTCCTCTATTACTTAACTGGACTCTCTAAAAATCTTTAAATTTGAACTTAAAACTCACTATCTCAAAAATTGTACTTACCTTTGCAACCTTCTGGCTAAACCACCTTGAATAGCACCTATGTCTCTGTCCTAGTAACTTCTCTAGTTTCTAACTGCTACTTCTCCTTCTTTCACATTTCCTGTAACATACCTTTTTCTATAGTGTTGCTATAGTTACCTATATTAATTTTCTACAGTTGAATTTTGTTCTGCACAGTGTGGATCTATATCCTGTCTACAAATATACTTTTAAAATTTTCTGTATTTGTAATTTGTATTTCTTTGTATAACATTACTGATGTATGTATCTTATTATTGGAGCTTTTCTCCGTGGGCATCCACTGAAAATGGGTTCCCAACCCAGTGGATTTTCCTGGTCAACAAATATCAATAAATAAATAAAAGAAATATATAAATTATATTTCTTTATCTATGTACCCTGCTCAGATGTTGTCAAAGATCTAGGAGTAAATTATTCATCTGAAAGACTTTCAGCCACACAGATTCTACCAATAGTCATTCAGTCATATCAATTTTTCCATTTGTTAGGGTAAAATTAACTTTATTTAAAATAAAATAAGGCACTGACTCTTTAAACTCATAGATGACCTGTTGTGTCCCGTCTCTTTTTTTAAATTTTAAAACATTCCACCAAATTACAATCCACAAAAAACATTTCCTTATAAAAAGAATTATATGTACAGTTTCATCAGCCATAGGAAATGAAGTAAAGAGGATACTTTCCAATATGACCAAAACAGTCTTTTAGTTATCATTGTACCTAAAATTATTTTCATCCTTTGTTGTGTAAAGAAGTTCTGAATACTATTAAGTAACAGAATTTCAGATCTCAAATCCATCAAGTTCTCACACTCTTTTAAGCAGTTCTGCATTTCCGTCATCCGTTCCTTAATCTAGTGACAGAGCCACCAACAATGATACAGAGACACTGGACGCTCGCCACACTAATAGCAGATGGGTGCATATTCTGGATTAATCAAGTGCATTCATAATGGTGAAATATAAATGCTAAATAAAACGTGTACCCGAAGTAACCTGTAACATTAAATATGACTAATCTCATTTTAGCAAACTTCTTCTGCCATGATAAATCATTCATCTCTACTGTAAACTATTCCTCCCATTTGATAAAGTCCAAAAACGGAGGTTTATCATGATTTCAACAGATCAGTCTGCAATGAGCCATAAAATCCACTTTTTCCCTCCTTCTTTAGTAAAACTATTAAAGCTTCTCCTATTCAATTTTGTATATGCTATCAAGGTATAAATAATTATTACATTTTACTGCGGTGGTTGTGCTGCGGTAGCGTTGTCGACTCACAACAAGATGTTGTCCATTCGATTCTCAGCTAAAGCATCTTCTGTGGGGAGACAGGCGTGAAGGGGTGTACCTTCGTTGAAGGTTGTGCATCAGGGCTGGTAACTCGGCATGTAAAAATCTTCTACCAATCATTAGCGGACCAGAGTTCCGCTGTGGCGACCCCTGACCAGGATAAGCCAAAAAACACAAACAAACAAAGTAACTGTAAAATATAGGTGATAATTATTCTTTAAAGCACCTACAGAATCCAAATGGAGGTTGATCCAGGTCTAAAATAGCTTCCTTCACACCTTTTAACCTTATTTCTATTTCTGGAATTATATAATATTATCTGTTTATTTTCCACAGCCATGCCTGCATGTATTCCTCATCACTTTCAAATTCAGTATTATAAATCCTTTCAAAATTATTTTTCATGCACTATATTAAAGCAGTCTGATTTATACTTTTATCTTTTAAATCTTTCATTTTATTATAAAAATCATCTGCCTATCCATCCTACACAGTGCAGCCAGTGGTTTGCTTGCCCACCTTGTCAAAGTATAAAAATCATTATTTTTGATATTCTGGAATCCTAAAATTCTTTAATTTGTCCTCAGTTTTGTTCCTGTTTAGAATAAGCTTCTTCCATAAAGATGAACACTTATCCTAGTTTTATTGCCATGACAGTTTGCGCTCCTTTAAAATGCTTACCTAAAGAACTTAGCTTCTGCTATCACGTGTTTGTCTTCTGTTAGCTCTGCAAAAATAGCAACCCTAACTGTATCTCTTTTGATGCTAATGAAACTAGTCAATTGCTGTTCTCTTTCCAGAGTCGTTGAATAACTTGCATTAAATGTCCTACTAATTTTGGTCTACTGACCATCATTACATGAGCCTTCTTTTTTGATAAAATCCTTATATGTACTTTTACACATATACTTAAAATTTGTGGTCAAACCAAGGGAAGAAATTAATTTCAAATTACTGCTTTCCTAAATATTTTTTCAGTCAAAAGATAATCAGTACAAACTGGTTCACCACAGATATGTGGTATCTTTTCAGGTGGGTTGGTAAGATACCATTAATGAATGAAGTCACATCTTTTCATAAATTGTTTGATTTATTCATCGCGTTTAACCAAATTAGAAGCCCCATTACTAATACATCTATTCAAAGAAGCAGATGTTGTTGTAGCCCATCTACAGCTGGAACCACACATGGCCCTCTTTGTTCTAATATACCTCATGTAAAAAGAGGTGCATACCTTAAAAGAGGGCATGTAAAGAATCAATAACCACTTTTTTATCATTAATAAAGAAATCCAGACAGGGCCTTGAAAGTGGGTTTACTTACCAACAAATTTTACATCATCTAAATCTTTACAGATAATTTATACCCCATTCTTTATGCTTGGTAAAATTAATAGGAGCCAAATAATTGGTCCACGGATTTTTCTGATTGTGTCTCTATTTGTTTATCTATTAAATGAAGCTGTCCACTCATTCAGCTCTACCTTTCTTGACATCCTTAACTCACTTGCCCCTCTCCGCACTGTCCAGATTAAATCTAATATATCCCCTTGGTTAACCAATGCTACCTGCACCTCAATGAAAACGAGAGACAGGACATGGAAAATGTGGGTAAAAACAAAGATTCGCACCCATCTACAAAAATATAAAGAACTTAGAAACCTGGCCAAAACCCACATTAAAAAAGACAAAAAGGACTTCTGTTTTAACCCCCCCCAACCACCAAAAGATGCAATCCCAAAAAATTCTGCAACTCTATAAATCAAATTCTGCATCCCAGTAACCTTCTTCTCCCAATCCCTACCCAAACAACACACCTAAAGAAACAGCTGCCATATTCAATACCCATTTTATTGAATCCATATCAAAGATGATAAACTCCTTCCCCTCTACTACCAATACTAATAATTCTTCCAAATCCTCTCCTTCACTGAATTCTTCTGCAGCTTTCTCTCTTAATACTGTACCTACTAGTTATATTAAATCCTTACTCTCTAAACTGAAACCTTGCTCTTCTTCTGCTGACAATCTGCCTCCCTGTTTCCTACAGGTAGCAGCAGAATCCCTGGCTATCCTAGTATCTATCTTAATAAATAGCTCCATCTCAGAATCTAAAGGCCCTTCTAGCTGGAAAGAATTCGACACCTTACCTATACATAAAGGAGGTAACTCCACTGACATCTCAAACTTCAGACCTATCGCAATCCTCTTACCTCTCTCAAAAATATTGGAAAAATGCATACATAAGCAAGTCATGCAATATCTACTTCAAGAAAACTTGCTTACACCCACCCAGCATGGACTCTGCCCAAAGTACAGTACCTCAACTGCCCTAATATCCTTCACTAATACTATTTCTCTAGCCAAAGACAACAACAAATGTGTCTCTTGCCTATTCCTTCACCTCTCTAAAGCCTTGGATACAGTCTCCCATTCTCTTCTACTAACCAAACTGACTAACCTTAATTTCTCTACTTCTACTGTTACCTGGTTTTCCATTTCTCATTGACCGACAACAATCTGTGAAATGGCTCTCAACTCTCTCCCCACCTCTCCCAGTGAAAATGGGTATCCCCCAAGGACCTATCCTTGGCCCATTACTTTTCAATATATTCACAGATCTAGTCTATACCTCTTGCTCCCAATCATCCCTTATACAATATGCAGATACTCTACAGTCATCATCATCGCTGACACTCCCTCAGACCTTATTGCTGCTACTCAAGCATCTTTTAACTCTATTGAAACCTGGCTCTGTGACAACCAGCTAATTCTGAACCCTAAGAAAACTAAACTTTTACTCTTTCTTCCCAAAAACTACTCCCATCTTAAATCAACTTTTTCTATATTGTCCCTTAATAACACTTCCATCAATGTTGAACTCAGTTCAAAACTTCTAGTAGTAACAATAGATGACCAACTTAAATTCGATTTACACGTGAATAACTGTATTAAAAAGGCACACCTTAAACTTGGACTTCCTTACCATAACAAAAGGCTTCTAACAAACAAAGCTAAAGTAACCCTCTCTTATGCATACCTTCTACCTAGCCTATTATATAGCTGTCAAATTCTCACTAATCTTAACTTTACACTCCTAGCTAAACTTGAATCAACCTACAACAAGGTTGCTAATTTCGCTGCACATCAAACCTATAAATCTCATCATTGTCACTCAATAAGATACTTAGACTGGTTAGAACTGCCCCACCTGCTCCTTCTCTCTGAACTACAGATAATTCCTCGGTTTTATACCTGCAATCCTTCTGTCCCAGCCTATCCCCTCTCATCTCTCAATATTGCCCCACTAAGTCTCTACGCAGCTCTGACCAAAACCTGCTACAAATATATAAATCTAAAACCAAAACTTGATGCAACCTACACAGCTGCAATCCTACCATATCATGGAACAAACTCCCATTAGAAATCCGGTCCCTCAAACACCCTAATCAATTCAAAACTGCTACCAGAAAATACCTAAAAACTCACTGGTCCTGCCACTGCAACCGTCCTCCTTAAACTACCAGCTTCTCTTGTAGACCCTTACCTTACCTTACTCTTTCAGAAGGATCTGTTCTTGTCTCTTCATCTGACTTAGAATCTAAACTTTCAGTCTTATCAGTTATAACCTCTGTAAGGTATCACTCTACTTATCCATCTTTCATCTCCTCCACTGATTTTCCTATATTTTGACTGACAACAGAATGTTTTTTATGAATCATTGCTCTATTATCAATGTTTGTGTACCTGTGTTTTTCTTTTATCCTGTACTTATAGTGTATAGCACTAGAGCTGTGACCTTCTACTTCTGATAACTATACATACATTGTATCTCTGCATTGTAAAATACTGATACTTGTTTTTATGTATTTTTATTTTTTATTTTTATTTCTGTATTTCTGTATAACAAATAGTATTACTGTGGAGCTTTTCTCCCGGGCCTCCTCTGAAAAAGGGCAGTACAGCTCAGTTGGACGAATCCAGTGAACAAATGTAAAATAAAATAAATAAAAATGAAAAAAATGTACTTCCTGACAACATATATCAATATTTTCCTTTGTTCATGTACTCACTGTATCCTGTTCACATTTAAGTAATGGATTCCCACCCTAGCTATCCTAACTCCTGAGACAACCATTCCGTACCCACACAAAAAGCACAGAATAGTAATATGAATGATGACAAATCTGACTTTCCAGTTTAATCTGTTTGATTTTGGTTGCAAAATACATCATGAAGTCCACTGCACATGAAGAAGGTTATTAAACAAGATAAAAATGAAGTTCCTTACATTTCTTTCCCAAGCACCTAGTGCTGTACAAATCAAAAAAAGCACAGAAAAATGATATCTTAGACAATGTTGGCAACCAATCTGGTGATGTAGGGGTGTATGTTCAGGCTGGTGAGCTTGTCTATAATACCAGAATGGGGAATGGTGTCGAAGGCCTTAGCGAGGTCTAGGTAGGCTGTGTGCACCATCTTTCCCTCGTCTATAGCCTTGGTAACTGTCTCAATGAAGTCCACCAGGTTTAGGAGGCATGATCTGCCCTTAACAAAGCCAAACTGGGTAGGGTACAGTGTTTGGAGGTTCCCAATGTCTCTGTTAATGAGTTCCATGATGATGTGCTCTATAGCCTTGCAGACCAAGCGAGTCAGGCTTATAGGGTGATAGTTCCCAGGGTCTGTTGTGGCTCCACCTTTATGGAGCAGAATAACCATTGCTGTGTGCCACTCTATGGGTACGTAGCCTGTGGAGAGGCTGAGTTTGAACAGTGTGTTTTAGTGAGGGGTTAGTTTGTCTTTGAGCTCATGTAGGATGCAGCCTGGGACACCGTCCAGTCCTGTTGATGCTGTGTTTTTGGCTTTGGAGAGGGCTGTTTTAATCTAAGTGTCTGTGATTTCAGGGACTCTACATTCTTCTGGTATGGTTATGGGCCCTTTTGGTGGTGAGGGGGGGGGGGGAGTTTGCACTGAACCTGTCTGCCAGGATTTTGGTGATATAAGTCGGTTCAGTGTATTATGTGCCATTCTGCACTACCTCCGAGCAGATCTGAGCACTGCCACTTAGATTCTTGACATAGCTAAAGAATGCCTTGTGGTTATCTTTGGAGTCCTTGGCAATTTTTCTTTCAAAGCTTGCCTTGAATGATTTTATGAGGGATCATAGTTTCTTGCTGATATTGATCAGGGATGGCTTCCCTTCTTGGGATTTATAAATTGGATTTATTTATAAGGTGCTATTAGAAATAACAAAAAGCAAACATCACACTGAAGAATCCTTCTACTCCTGTTACATTGCCAAAGCTTGGAATAATCTCCCAGTCCACATCAAAACCTATACTAATGTTGTAGAATTCAAAAAACATCTAAAAGTCCACCTGTCTACCTCATGGATATGCCCATGTACTGAACCAGGATAAAAACATCACCTAACTCAGGTCAGTCTAGTTAAATTCCTTATAAAGTAACTTCTACTATCATTGTACGTAGTTTCTCTAAAATCACCTAAATCCATCCCTGACACCCCACAACAATCCTACCAAACACTTTTGCCTCTAGTATCCTCCTCTCTCCCTCTACATATCCCTTACTTACCAATCCCGTAGACTATACTCACAGCTATTAGCTAACCTTGTAAAACCTGCACTAAAGTGACCAGCTCAAACAGAGCTAGCGATATTATTTCTCTTTGACTCAACCGTAACCTTAGCAACTAGTCTGTTTTTCCTATTCTGTTTAATAATCCTCCAACTGTAACATGCGTTTCTTCACAAAATGATAAGTTACTTTTCATATTGTTTCTCTTACAAAACTTATGCAAAATGTTAAACTTGTCAAATTCTCTTTTGTAAAATTGTAAAATGATTAAGTTTGTATAAGTCTTTGTATGTAGTGGAGCTTTTCTCCCCAGGCCTACACTGAAAACAGACATGTCCAGTCAGACTTTCCCAGTAAACAAATGTAAAATAAAATAAAAAATAAAATAATAGGAGGCAGTTGATTTCTCTGTGATGAAGACTGAAGACAAGAGGTGGACAGCATGTGCAGTTAAGGAATGCGAATGTTAAACAGTTAACATCAAGGTTAGATCTTGCTATATTAGGAAGCCAGATTGCCTTTAATTGTGATGTGCAACCATGTTCCTGGGAGCTTCCAAGAGAAACAAAGCAGAGACTCTGTTAAGTACAGCTTGCAATGTGCTCATCTTTTGTCGTACGTTATGTGTTAAGATTGATGGACCATGTTTGTTTTGGCATGAATGTCAGAATAGCAAGAGCTTTACAGGCTTGAAATAGAAGTAGATAGGAATATGTATAAGTTATTATTATTTAGGTACAAATTAGTTATGCTATGTGTTCTGTATGTATACAAAGTGTTAGTTGTTAGTCTAATATTATGGCAAGATACCTCTGCTGGTTTGCAGTAGAAATGAGTATTTATATATATGTACTCAATCTTATTTATAATACAATCTTATTTATGAATAAAATTTCCTTCAAAACTGCCTAATCGCACATACCACTGCCTGGCCATAAATTAACTCATTTGGTTTGAAATTTCCCAGTACCTACATTTCACCCAACTAGCTCTCACCCATAAATTAATTTACAACTCAGACAAGTGTTCCATTCTGCAAACTACAATTTAAACATACTCCCCAATACAGAATCAATGTTCTACTAACAAACAGCTTCTATGCATAACCAAACCCAACAAACAAGTGGCACAAAGCCTTTATTCCTACTCTATCACCAAAATTATGGAATGCTCTGCCCTCCTCTATTACTCAACTGGACTCTCTAAAAATCTTTAAATTTGAACTTAAAACTCACTATCTCAAAAATTGTACTTGCCTTTGCAACCTTCTGGCTAAACCACCTTGAATAGCACCTATGTCTCTGTCCTAGTAACTTACTACTTTTTTACTCTAGTTTCTAACTGCTACTTCTCCTTCTTTCACGTTTCCTGTAACATACCTTTTTCTATAGTGTTGCTATAGTTACCTATATTAATTTTCTACAGTTGAATTTTGTTCTGCACAGTGTGGATCTATAGCCTGTCTACAAATATACTTTTAAATTTTTCTGTATTTGTAATTTGTATTTCTTTGTATAACATTACTGATGTATGTATCTTATTATTGGAGCTTTTCTCTGTGGGCATCCACTGAAAATGGGTTCCCAACCCAGTGGATTTTCCTGGTCAACAAAATATCAATAAATAAATAAAAGAAATATATAAATTATATTTCTTTATCTATGTACCCTGCTCAGATGTTGTCAAAGATCTAGGAGTAAATTATTCATCTGAAAGACTTTCAGCCCCACAGATTCTACCAATAGTCATTCAGTCATATCAATTTTTCCATTTGTTAGGGTAAAATTAACTTTATTTAAAATAAAATAAGGCACTGACTCTTTAAACTCATAGATGACCTGTTGTGTCCCGTCTCTTTTTTTAAATTTTAAAACATTCCACCAAATTACAATCCACAAAAAACATTTCCTTATAAAAAGAATTATATGTACAGTTTCATCAGCCATAGGAAATGAAGTAAAGAGGATATTTTCCAATATGACCAAAACAGTCTTTTAGTTATCATTGTACCTAAAATTATTTTCATCCTTTGTTGTGTAAAGAAGTTCTGAATACTATTAAGTAACAGAATTTCAGATCTCAAATCCATCAAGTTCTCACACTCTTTTAAGCAGTTCTGCATTTCCGTCATCCGTTCCTTAATCTAGTGACAGAGCCACCAACAATGACACAGAGACACTGGACACTCGCCACACTAATAGCAGATGGGTGCATATTCTGGATTAATCAAGTGCATTCATAATGGTGAAATATAAATGCTAAATAAAACGTGTATTCAAGTAACCTGTAACATTAAATATGACTAATCTCATTTTAGCAAACTTCTTCTGCCATGATAAATCATTCATCTCTACTGTAAACTATTCCTCCCATTTGATAAAGTCCAAAAACGGAGGTTTATCATGATTTCAACAGATCAGTCTGCAATGAGCCATAAAATCCACTTTTTCCCTCCTTCTTTAGTAAAACTATTAAAGCTTCTCCTATTCAATTTTGTATATGCTATCAAGGTATAAATAATTATTACATTTTACTGCGGTGGTTGTGCTGCGGTAGCGTTGTCGACTCACAACAAGACATTGTCCATTCGATTCTCAGCTAAAGCATCTTCTGTGGGGAGACAGGCGTGAAGGGGTGTACCTTCGTTGAAGGTTGTGCATCAGGGCTGGTAACTCGGCATGTAAAAATCTTCTACCAATCATTAGCGGACCAGAGTTCCGCTGTGGCGACCCCTGACCAGGATAAGCCAAAAAACACAAACAAACAAAGTAACTGTAAAATATAGGTGATAATTATTCTTTAAAGCACCTACAGAATCCAAATGGAGGTTGATCCAGGTCTAAAATAGCTTCCTTCACACCTTTTAACCTTATTTCTATTTCTGGAATTATATAATATTATCTGTTTATTTTCCACAGCCATGCCTGCATGTATTCCTCATCACTTTCAAATTCAGTATTATAAATCCTTTCAAAATTATTTTTCATGCACTATATTAAAGCAGTCTGATTTATACTTTTATCTTTTAAATCTTTCATTTTATTATAAAAATCATCTGCCTATCCATCCTACACAGTGCAGCCAGTGGCTTGCTTGCCCACCTTGTCAAAGTATAAAAATCATTATTTTTGATATTCTGGAATCCTAAAATTCTTTAATTTGTCCTCAGTTTTGTTCCTGTTTAGAATAAGCTTCTTCCATAAAGACAAACACTTATCCTAGTTTTATTGCCATGACAGTTTGCGCTCCTTTAAAATGCTTACCTAAAGAACTTAGCTTCTGCTGACTATCACGTGTTTGTCTTCTGTTAGTTCTGCAAAAATAGCAACCCTAACTGTATCTCTTTTGATGCTAATGAAACTAGTCAATTGCTGTTCTCTTTCCAGAGTCGTTGAATAACTTGCATTAAATGTCCTACTAATTTTGGTCTACTGACCATCATTACATGAGCCTTCTTTTTTGATAAAATCCTTATATGTACTTTTACACATATACTTAAAATTTGTGGTCAGACCAAGGGAAGAAATTAATTTCAAATTACTGCTTTCCTAAATATTTTTTCAGTCAAAAGATAATCAGTACAAACTGGTTCACCACAGATATGTGGTATCTTTTCAGGTGGGTTGGTAAGATACCATTAATGAATGAAGTCACATCTTTTCATAAATTGTTTGATTTATTCATCGCGTTTAACCAAATTAGAAGCCCCATTACTAATACATCTATTCAAAGAAGCAGATGTTTTTGTAGCCCATCTACAGCTGGAACCACACATGGCCCTCTTTGTTCTAATATACCTCATGTAAAAAGAGGTGCATACCTTAAAAGAGGGCATGTAAAGAATCAATAACCACTTTTTTATCATTAATAAAGAAATCCAGACAGGGCCTTGAAAGTGTGTTTACTTACCAACAAATTTTACATCATCTAAATCTTTACAGATAATTTATACCCCATTCTTTATGCTTGGTAAAATTAATAGGAGCCAAATAATTGGTCCATGGATTTTTCTGATTGTGTCTCTATTTGTTTATCTATTAAATGAAGCTGTCCACTCATTCAGCTCTACCTTTCTTGACATCCTTAACTCACTTGCCCCTCTTCGCACTGTCCAGATTAAATCTAATATATCCCCTTGGTTAACCAATGCTACCTGCACCTCAATGAAAACGAGAGACAGGACATGGAAAATGTGGGTAAAAACAAAGATTTGCACCCATCTACAAAAATATAAATAACTTAGAAACCTGGCCAAAACCCACATTAAAAAAGACAAAAAGGACTTCTGTTTTAACCCCCCCCAACCACCAAAAGATGCAATCCCAAAAAATTCTGCAACTCTATAAATCAAATTCTGCATCCCAGTAACCTTCTTCTCCCAATCCCTACCCAAACAACACACCTAAAGAAACAGCTGCCATATTCAATACCCATTTTATTGAATCCATATCAAAGATGATAAACTCCTTCCCCTCTACTACCAATACTAATAATTCTTCCAAATCCTCTCCTTCACTGAATTCTTCTGCAGCTTTCTCTCTTAATACTGTACCTACTAGTTATATTAAATCCTTACTCTCTAAACTGAAACCTTGCTCTTCTTCTGCTGACAATCTGCCTCCCTGTTTCCTACAGGTAGCAGCAGAATCCCTGGCTATCCTAGTATCTATCTTAATAAATAGCTCCATCTCAGAATCTAAAGGCCCTTCTAGCTGGAAAGAATTCGACACCTTACCTATACATAAAGGAGGTAACTCCACTAACATCTCAAACTTCAGACCTATCGCAATCCTCTTACCTCTCTCAAAAATATTGAAAAAATGCATACATAAGCAAGTCATGCAATATCTACTTCAAGAAAACTTGCTTACACCCACCCAGCATGGACTCTGCCCAAAGTACAGTACCTCAACTGCCCTAATATCCTTCACTAATACTATTTCTCTAGCCAAAGACAACAACAAATGTGTCTCTTGCCTATTCCTTCACCTCTCTAAAGCCTTGGATACAGTCTCCCATTCTCTTCTACTAACCAAACTGACTAACCTTAATTTCTCTACTTCTACTGTTACCTGGTTTTCCATTTCTCATTGACCGACAACAATCTGTGAAATGGCTCTCAACTCTCTCCCCACCTCTCCCAGTGAAAATGGGTGTCCCCCAAGGACCTATCCTTGGCCCATTACTTTTCAATATATTCACAAATCTAGTCTATACCTCTTTCTCCCAATCATCCCTTATACAATATGCAGATACTCTACAGTCATCATCATCGCTGACACTCCCTCAGACCTTATTGCTGCTACTCAAGCATCTTTTAACTCTATTGAAACCTGGCTCTGTGACAACCAGCTAATTCTGAACCCTAAGAAAACTAAAATTTTACTCTTTCTTCCCAAAAACTACTCCCATCTTAAATCAACTTTTTCTATATTGTCCCTTAATAACACTTCCATCAATGTTGAACTCAGTTCAAAACTTCTAGTAGTAACAATAGATGACCAACTTAAATTTGATTTACACATGAATAACTGTATTAAAAAGGCACACCTTAAACTTGGACTTCTTTACCATAACAAAAGGCTTCTAACAAACAAAGCTAAAGTAACCCTCTCTTATGCATACCTTCTACCTAGCCTATTATATAGCTGTCAAATTCTCACTAATCTTAACTTTACACTCTTAGCTAAACTTGAATCAACCTACAACAAGGTTGCTAATTTTGCTGCACATCAAACCTATAAATCTCATCATTGTCACTCAATAAGATACTTAGACTGGTTAGAACTGCCCCACCTGCTCCTTCTCTCTGAACTACAGATAATTCCTCAGTTTTATACCTGCAATCCTTCTGTCCCAGCCTATCCCCTCTCATCTCTCAATATTGCCCCACTAAGTCTCTACGTAGCTCTGACCAAAACCTGCTACAAATATATAAATCTAAAACCAAAACTTGATGCAACCTACACAGCTACAATCCTACCATATCATGGAACAAACTCCCATTAGAAATCCGGTCCCTCAAACACCCTAATCAATTCAAAACTGCTACCAGAAAATACATAAAAACTCACTGGTCCTGCCACTGCAACCGTCCTCCTTAAACTACCAGCTTCTCTTGTAGACCCTTACCTTACCTTACTCTTTCAGAAGGATCTGTTCTTGCCTCTTCATCTGACTTAGAATCTAAACTTTCAGTCTTATCAGTTATAACCTCTGTAAGGTATCACTCTACTTATCCATCTTTCATCTCCTCCACTGATTTTCCTATATTTTGACTGACAACAGAATGTTTTTTATGAATCATTGCTCTATTATCAATGTTTGTGTACCTGTGTTTTTCTTTTATCCTGTACTTATAGTGTATAGCACTAGAGCTGTGACCTTCTACTTCTGATAACTATACATACATTGTATCTCTGCATTGTAAAATACTGATACTTGTTTTTATGTATTTTTATTTTTTATTTTTATTTCTGTATTTCTGTATAACAAATAGTATTACTGTGGAGCTTTTCTCCCCGGGCCTCCTCTGAAAAAGGGCAGTACAGCTCAGTTGGACGAATCCGGTGAACAAATGTAAAATAAAATAAATAAAAATGAAAAAAATGTACTTCCTGACAACATATATCAATATTTTCCTTTGTTCATGTACTCACTGTATCCTGTTCACATTTAAGTAATGGATTCCCACCCTAGCTATCCTAACTCCTGAGACAACCATTCCGTACCCACACAAAAAGCACAGAATAGTAATATGAATGATGACAAATCTGACTTTCCAGTTTAATCTGTTTGATTTTGGTTGCAAAATACATCATGAAGTCCACTGCACATGAAGAAGGTTATTAAACAAGATAAAAATGAAGTTCCTTACATTTCTTTCCCAAGCACCTAGTGCTGTACAAAATCATTGATTGAAATGAAAAGCAACACACGATATTTGAATTTGTATCAAATTCATACGCATAAGTAGGCATGTAAAGCTTTTATCAAGGTGTTTATACTAGACTTAATCAGCCACTTTTACAAAATTTGTAAAGCCGCCATTCATTAACTGTCTGATGAGGTGTATCTCATTATAATCCAGAAATGTTTCAACCTATTTTTCAGATTAGCTAGAAAAGTGAGTGAATGTTTCACTTCTTGATCCCACAATGCCTTTCTAACAAAAAATATCTGTTGATAAATCACCAAAATCAAAAATATTACAGCATCCACCTGTATATCCTTCCTCTTTAAACATGTGTGCTAAAACTTTCTATTTCCTTAAAGAATAACATCTGAGTTACTGCACATGATTTTCTTTCTTGTTGTTACTGTCTTATCACACTGGGAGATCTCTCAATAAGAAAACTGATATCAGACATTTAAGGAGAAATTTTCTTTAAGGAGGCTACAACTTCATATACTGCCTTCTCAGTTCCAGGCATTAACTCCCACCTTTCTGGCATTCCATAAAATCTAATTTATTCTGCCTTACCCTCAGCTCATACTCAGCTAGTCTTTGTTTATATTTGTTACAGTTCTCCTGCACAAATTTTACTTTATCATTAAACGAGTTTTCTTCATACTGCAAAAAATAGTAATTTGATTTAGTTCCTGCTGCAACAAAATGCAAATATGTTTTCATTTTTCTAGACTATGCCCCATTCCAAGACATGTTCTACCAATCTACAGGCTTTCTAACTTAGGGACAATTGTAATCTTTCTGTTTTATTTGCAAGAATCTGTCATTTTCTATAAAACTTATCCACAGAGGTTCCATTATTCCAGCTGACTTTAAATAAGGTTTCTCAGTAAAGGGAATTATTTATTTTGGAGTCCATGTCCTGCAAATATCCACGAAAACATTTGAAAATGGTTTTATTATTGCTGTCCCTTTACTCTTCAGTACTACCCTGCTTAAACATTTTTTTTGTCTTGGGTCTATCAAGTATTTGGTTTCCATTCTGTTTCAGGCTTTTTCATACTTTTCCAGTTTAGGTATTTTAATTTGAGTTCCATTATCCAGAGCTGTATCAGGCTTCTTCATACTTGTACGTCAATCTGTCAGCCATCTTAAACTCTTTAGTGGAAGAAGTTCTGATCTTTGCCTTCTCTTGTTTTAATTTTTTCAGGACAGTTACCTCTTTCTACACTGACATCTGCATACTAAACATTATTCCTTGACTAAACAAACAAGCAAGTGTTAGTGCACCACTTACTAACAACCTAGACATTTCCACCCACGTATTACACTCACAACAGCAAAAACTGACCATGTTTCACTGACTGGAGGTGCTGCTGTTTAATTATCACTATTAATGGAGAAATGGCTACAGCAATTATTTTAATGAACTTTAACTAAATGAGGTAACATTTAAAGGCATCATTTCAAAATTAAATACCCTCTACCCACACTTAGTGAAAGCTTGCATCTTCTGTCGCAGGACTCTCAACCCCCTGAGCCGCAATAATCATATATTTAGCCACATCACTTTTAGTAGATGATATTACTAAGCCTAAATAAATAAATAAATATATATATATATATATATATATATATATATATATGAGGTAATGTCCCATAACTCCACACCAACTAAGCACCTATATTTATATGTTAAATTTTGAGAGTTATATATAGCACTTAAACATTTTGGTGGAGAATAGAATAGCCAACATGGAGTCATCCTTCTGGTTCTGAAGTTTCTGGCCATAAGGAAAATCCACATAGAATATGGTTGGTGCAGTAAGATATGCAATCAAAGTTTTTTTTTACTTATTTTGTTTTTTACCAGAAATGCATTTAGGAACAAGGTAGTATAGAACACGGTTGGTTGCCATGACAACTCTCATGCCCTTACTTCACACTTTCATCTGCCTCATGCTACCACTGCTTTACGGCCTACATTCTGCTATGTGACTGGAATTCATACATGTTCTGTCATAAGACAGTTTATGTTTACACTAGGAATTAACATATTTTGGTTTAATACTATGGAATACTCTGCCTAAGGTCTGTGACATGGCTCGAAAGAGTCTTAGGACTTTACCAAAGTCGCAAAAAAAAATAATGAAATAAATTAAAAAAGAAAAAGAAAGAAAAAAAGAAACATTTTCTTTCTTATTTACTAAGGTACACAACAACCAGGGTTTCAAATTGTTGTAAAAAATTGTGTGTGTGAGATGTATATGTGCAAATTATGTACTGCAAAATACTGTAGGACAAAGTCATTAACAGATAAATATTCAATGAATGCATATTTTTGGTAGTCATACTCTCCTTCTGCTTTGTGGGTATCCATCCAATTAATATACTTTCAGCAAGAACCACAAACGGGTTGTCTATGGTAACATTAGGCTTTGTGTCGTACCTTTGTATTGTACAAAGATGTGCAGTATACGAGACTGTGCTGCATTTATGTTAGGTTATTCTAAAAGATTTTTGAATGAAAGGGGTATGTCTAAGAGGGCTATGGATATCTGAGTGGTATATCCTTTATGTCAAAATGCTGGAGCTTTGTGATTATGGAGTCTCAAACCTGGTTTTGTAGAAATTGAGTATTATCTTTCTAAGTTAGTGCACCCTGAATGTTAACATATATGAGCAGTGAAGGGAGAGGGATATAGCCTTTCAAAATGGACACCTCCATCCCCACAAAAGTAGCTTATATAAGACATTCTGTGGCTGTTTATCTCAGTCTGTTCAGGTATTGAGTTATTAAAGTATTTCTGGTATGGTGATTCATTTTTAACAGGAGTTGGAGTTTTGTAGATGTGTCATTTGTATTTTTCATATCATAGGTTAGTGGTTCAGTCATTGCATTTGTAATAATGAACCATAACAGTCACATGTGCATGCATGTTGGGTGAGCGAAGTTACACTTCAGGTATAACATGAAATCTCGCAAAAATGACTGCATGTTGCCAAGGGTGATAAAGAAGAGTCTGAGCTCATAATCTGATCTGGGAAGTTCACTTCTGAGTAAACTTTATGTTTAAAGCTCCTACTTTGTTGGTATAAAGTAATAAAACAGGCTAAAACATCAAGTGTGTGTGTGTGTGTGTGTGTGTGTGTGTGTGTGTGTGTGTGTGTGTGTGTGTGTGTGTGTGTGTGTGTGTGTGTGTGTGTGTGTCTGTATGCATGAGTTCACATTCAACATTATCTACCTATCATGCACACACATACACACACACACACAAATGCTTATAAGAAAAGAGAATCACTCATTCATGCACATATGAATAGAAAAACAGCACTATGTGCTGGTGAAAAATAACACTTTTGGTACAAGCTTAGGCTGCAAGTAAGAAAAGTTGGCTTTGAAGCACAGAGAGGACCAATTCACAAAAAATACACCTCTTTTAGATGCCTTATATCAATGGAAGTGAAAAAGAAATGTCTAGTAGACGTAGCTAGAAGCCTGAGAAATAATTTCATGGCAAATAATGCAATGCAATTGAAATGTCAGGGATAATGTGAAAGAATGGAAATAAATCACTGACCAACTTTAAAAGAATATGAATCACATAATTATCTAAACTGTGATAACATCAGGTTCTGCTCATCAGAAGGTTTTAAACATTTAAGTAATTAGAGCTATGGTCTGATTCCCCAAGTACAAACAATAAATTAGGAAATGAAGGAAACGCCAGGCACTGCAGCTGACATTTTTAAACAACCGTTCTATACAGACATAATTACTTTTACATTCTGTTAGACTACGTGACGCAGTTCCATTGAGAATGAATAGATCTGTGAAAATGTCTGGTCTCTAGGGATGGGATGACTCATCTTCAACATGCGTCATTAAAGCAGTGACATCTGCACTAATCTGAGCTATAGTCATTGCATACAGCACACGCACGGACATACACACACATATGCATAGATCTACACACACACACACACACACACACACACACACACACACACACACACACACACACGCACGCATATATATATATATATATATATATATATAAATAAACACTTTTTACACGTATACATCATAAACACATACACAAAATTGTTCAGCAAATGCGCACACACACACACACACACACACAAATTTACAACACTGACGCATATAGACATACACACTCATTCAGTAAATATGCACACACACACATATATATGTTTATGTATGTATATATATATATATATATATATATATATATATATATATATATATATACACACACACACACACACACACACACACACACACACGCACACACACACACACACACATATATATAAATATACAGGTTTTCTGTGAAGATGTTGAAACACAAAATCTTGAAAATCCACAGCTTGAAAACATAAGATCGAAAGACCAAACTGCTGAAGACCATAATACCGAACTCTTGGACTTACCCATCCCTGAGGGTCAATGTTAGTATTTGTTCCTGGGTCCACACCCCTGCAGGATCCATACTAGCACTAGTTACTGGGTTTGCACTGGTAGGGTGTTTCAATATTTGATTTTTTTTTTTTTAATGTAGTCTTCATTGTTTTGGTATCATGGTCTCAAGATTTTTATTTTCAAGATTGATGTACTTATACATGAGATCTAATGAGGTCTTAATGAGATGAAAGCAAAGAGATTTATTAAGACCAGCAAACTGACTTCATGACTATGCTTTCATCATGCAGTTTAGTTATATCCTATTAATGTTGTAGTGTGTTGGACCAGCATCCTGGTGGTTGTATATGCTGGTCATGATACAGCTTAAGGTTCACTGAGTTTGCTGTTTGTAGATTTATATACTCTATGAACAGTACACAGGCATATAGTGTCACATACTCATATATGCACACATATATATGAATACATAGGTTCATAGGTGTGTACTAGGCTAATGGCCCTGGATCCTTTACAAGCCTAGCCCATAGGATTACACTGGCATCATGCCACCCGACATTAGTTCCCAGTGCCTCTGTCGAGTAGAGCCACTGGAGTGAACCCTGGGGTGAATTTTCTATTTCCCATCCACTCATCAAGATTTCTCTTGAAGAGGGCCAGTGAGGTGCTCTGTTTGACATGTATGGGAAGTCTATTCCATAGCATGGGCAGTCTCTGGGTTATGAACCTGTCCCTCCAGCATGTTCTGTTGATTGTGGTAATGAGATTGAGGTCTCTGGAGCGTGTGGTGTGGAGGGATTTGGATTTCTTTAGATATAGCATTTCTAACAGAGCTGGGTCAGACATGGCTTTGTAAGTCAAGCAGAGATCGCCTCTAAGTAGGCGATATGAGACAGAGAATAGTTAGAGTTTTTTGAGTCTGTCCATATAGGACAAGTGTTTAATGCCTAGGATCCTCTTAGTGAGGCACTTTTGCAGCCTCTTCAGTTGTTGCAGGTGTCTAGTGAGGTACATGGCAAATGGGGCATTGTACTCGATGACTGGCCTAATGAGGGAAGAGTAGAGAGAGACAATGACCTCTTTCTTCCTGGATGCAAATCCCTTAGTAATGAGATGGACTTTCTGACCACAGTGGCAATGTGGTGGTCAAAAGAGAGGTTGCTGTCAACCTGTGTTCCCAGATCTCTTATAACACCTTCTGTGTTCAGTGGACTGCCATTGATGTGGTAATCCATGCACTGGGTTTTTCCAAAAGGAGACACATTTTTTGGCATTGAGCTTAAGGTCATGGTTCTGACACCAGTCATTGGTCTCAGTGAGGCTTTTCTGTAGGATGTCAACATCACTTGGGGAGGTAATAATAACTCCCAACTTGCAATTGTCTGTGAACTTTGTCAGCCAGAGTCCCCTTTGTGTTGGCATGCACTTCAGAGAAGTAGATGCCAAACAGGAGAGGACCCAGGATCGAACCCTGTGGGACTTTCCTCATGACTGGTTGGCAGTCTGACTTGGAGTCAGCTACTTTCACACTGTGGGTTCTATCTGTGAGCTAGTTTGCAACCCACCTAGTGATATAGGGGTTGATGCCTAGCTTAGTGAGTTTTTTCTGATTCCTGAGTGGGGAATGGTATCAAAGGCCTTGGCCAGATCAAGGTAGGCTGTATGAACCACCTTGATTCATCCATAGCTCTGGTGACTGACTCAAAGAAGTCAATCAGGTTGAGCAGGCATGACCTACCCTTCACAAAACCAAACTGTGTGGGATCCAGAGTTTGGAGATTCCCTGTATACTTGTTTATTAGGTCTATGATGATGCGTTCCATAGCTTTGCATATCAGACTTGTCAGGCTAATGGGGCAATAGTTCCCAGGGTCTGTAGTTGCTCCTTCTTTGTGGAGAGGGGTGACTGTAGCAGTGCACCATTCGGTAGGGCAAAGCCTGAGGTGAGGCTGTGATTAAACAGGACACATAGGTGAGGTGCCAGTTCACTCTGTAGTTCATGTAGAACACAGCCAGGGATATTGTCAGGTCCCATAGAAGCTGTATTCTTGGCTTTGAACAGTGCTGTTTTAACCTGTGCAGCAGTAATACTGGGTGCCTGGCAATCTACTGGTATTGTGATTGGTCCTTTGGGGGGAGAGGAGTAAAGTTGGCACTGAATCGGTCACCCAGTATATTGGCAATATCTGTTGGTTCAGTATAGGAGGTACCATTCTGCAGTAGCTCAGAGCAAATCTGGGTATTGCCATGGAGATTCTTTACATAACTATAGAAGGCCTTGTGGATGTCTTTACTATCTGCTGCAATTCTGTTTTCATAGTTAGCTTTGGAGGATTTGATGAGGGATCTCAACTTTTTTTGAGGCTGATAAGGGAGTTTTTCCAGTCTTGGGACTTCACCTTATTCTGCATCAGTTTTCACCTTCTGTTGTAGAGTTTATTTATAGTAGGGGACCACCAGATTGGCTTCCTTTTTTTGGAGGAGAGGGTCTTGGTTCTATTGGGTATGGCGAGATCCATGCATTTGTGTACATATTCGTACAGTGCATTGGTGTATGATTTGGCGGTCATGCAACTATTCTCCATTTGCTTGGGTGCCATGAAGTTAGCCACCTTTGTTTTAGGAGCCCAAAGTTAGCTTTGGAGAAGTTTTTCATGGTGGTTACCTTTGCAGGGGTGGGGGAGTGGGAGAGATGTGAATTTCCAAGGTGATTAGTTTGGGGTCGGATCTAACCAGAGAGGAGTTGACTATTGGTGTAGAGCAATGGTCGCCCATGTTAGTAATGACCAGGTCAAGGATGTTGCTACCTCTAGTGGGGGTAAGAATGAGCTGGTCCGGGGCATTGGAATTAATGAATTCCAGGAAACGTTGGGCAAGTGTATTGGTACATGAGTAGTTTTCCCAGTTAATGGAGTATGTGCAAATGTGCACATACTCCTCTTACAACACACTTAAAAAAAAATATATATATATATATATATATATATATATATATATATATATATATATATATACACATACACAAACACACACACACACACACACACATATATATATATATATATATATATATATATATATATTTATATGCAAACATCCTCTAAAACATTACACTGAGAATTGTGTGTACAATCCACACCATATTCACTTAACTTATTCATAGGTTCATAGGTTCATAGGTTCATACTAGGCTATCTGCCCTAGGGCATTTATAAGCCTAGCCAGAGTGTGTTTGGCTTTCGCCACCCATTTTAAATTAATTTTGCTATGCCTTTTTTTGAGGTTAGTATACTGTGCCTCTGTCTAACAGTGACACAGAAGTGATAGCCGGGGTAAACCTATGATCTCCCATCCACTCATCAAGATTCCTCTTGAAGAGAGTCAATGTGGGACTCTGCCTAACCTGGACTGGGATTTTATTCCAGAGTGAAGGGAGCCTCTGGGTTATGAATCTGTCCCTCCAGCATGTCCTATTTATTTCAGTGCTGAGGTTCAAGTCTCTCGCGCGTGTAGCTCGATGGGATTTGGATTTTCTGAGGTGCAGCATGTCCATTAATTCCGGGTTGGACATGGCTTTATACGTCAGGCACAGATCGCCTCTGAGTAGGCGGTATGCCACTGAGTAGAGCTGGAGTTTCTTTAACCGAGCAGCATATGGCATCTGTTTGAGCCCTTTGATCCTCTTGGTGAGGTACTTTTGGGGTCTTTCCAGTTGCTGCAGGTGTCTGGTAAGGTACATCCCAAAAGGGGCATTGTACTCAATTATGGGCCTGATGAGGGATGAGTAAAGAGGCACGATGACCTCCCTGATCTAGATGTGAATCCCTGCATGATTAGGTGGGCTATATAAAATGTTTTTCTAACCACTTTGGCCACGTGGTTGTCAAATGAGAGATTGCTATCAACTTGGGTCCCCAGGTCCCTAATGACTTCTTCTGTACTTAATGGATTACCACCTATGTGGTAATTTGTGGGCACTTTGTTTTTGCCAAAGGGGATGACTATACACTTTTTGGCGTTTAGCTTGAGGCCATGGCTCTGGCACCAGTTGTCTGTTTCTATGAGGCCCTTTTGGAGGATGCTTGTGTCGGCTGGAGAGTTGATTATGGCACCCAGATTGCAGTCATCTGCGAACTTGGTCAGCCACAGTCCTTCCATGTTTGCCTGTACCGCCGAGAAATATATAGTGAACAAGAGAGGTCCCAGGACTGAGCCTTGTGGGATGCCACTTGTAACTGGTTTGGAGTCTGAAATGGCTCCAGCAATTCTAACCATGTGGGTTCTGTCCTTGAGTCAGTTTGCAACCCATCTAGTGACATAGGGGTTTATATTTAAGCTGGTGAGATTATCTATAATGCCCGAGTGGGGTATTGTATCGAAGGCTTTTGCGAGGTCCAGGTAGGCTCTGTGGACCACCTTCCCCTCTTCAATGGCCTTGGTGACTGTTTCAAAGAAATAGACCAGGTTTAAGAGGCAGGATCTGCCCTTAACAAAGCCAAACTGGGTAGGATCCAGTGTCTGTAGGTCCCCAATATCTTTATTTATGAGGTCCACGATGATCTTTTCCATAGCTTTGCAGACCAGGCTAGTCAGGCTTATGGGGCGATAGTTTCCACGATCTGTTGAGGCACCACCTTTGTGGAGAGGGACCACTGTTGCTGTACGCCACTCTTTGGGTACATATCCTGTAGTAAGGCTGAGATTGAACAGTAGTTTTATGTTTGGGTTTAGCTCTTCTTGGAGTTCATGTAGGATGCAGCCCGGGACACCATCTGGTCCCATTGATGCTGTGTTTTTTGCTTTGGAGAGGGTGGCTCTTACCTGAGCATCTGAGATGTCAGGGGGGCAGCACTCTGTTGGGATAGATATTTGCCCTTTGGTGGTGAGGGGGAGAAGTTTGCACTGAACCTGTCAGCTAGGATGTTGGCAATGTCTGTGGGCTCGGTGTATTTTTGTCATTTTGGACTAATTCTGAGCATATCTGGGAATTCCCACCCAGGTTCCTAACATAACTAAAGAAAGCCTTGTGATTATCCTTAGTGTCCTGTGCAATTTTTCTCTTCAAGCTGGCCTTAGATGATTTTATTAGTGCCCGTAGTTTTTTGCTAAAATTGATCAGAGATGCCTTCCCTTTTGGGATTTTGCCCTATCATGTAGTAGCTTCCACCTCCTATTGTATAGTTTGTTTATGGCTGGGGTCCACCAGACAGGACGCCTGCCTTTGGAGGATTGTGTCTTGGTTTTATTTGGGATTGCATGATCCATGCATTCCTGAAGGTGTTCATAGAATGCATTTATAAAGGATTCTGCGGTCTGGGCCGTATTTTCCACAGGCCCGGGGCTTTGAAGGATTTCGCCTTGGTTTTGAGGTGTGAAATTTGCTTTACAGAAGTTTTTCACTGTGGTTTTCTGGGCAGGGTTGGGGTCGGGATGTGAATATCCAGTGAGATTAGTTTATGGTCTGATCTTACCAGTGAGGGATACACTTCTGGTCTGAAGCATAGTGTCCCCATGTTGGTGATGATCAGGTCCAGTATGTTTTCCCCTCTTGTGGGAGTGGTAACAAGTTGTTCCATAGCATTTGAGTTTATAAATTCTAGGAACCTTTGGGCTAGGGTGTTGGAGCTAGAGTAATGCTCCCAGTCTATGTTTGGGTAGTTGAAGTCGCCCAATATAATGGTGTTTGGAGAGACCTTCATATTTTCCAGTATTCTCAGGAAGGCTGAGTGGGGTTCCTGTGTTTGGGAGGGTGGTCTGTAGCAGGCTATAAACTGGAAGGCAGTTTTACCCACAGTTAGTTGCACATGGATAGTCTCTGATGCTTCGTGCTGTGCCACCAACCTGGAGGTGTGGGTATCTTTGATTAATATTGATACTCCCCTCCTTTTGTGGTTCGGTCCAAGTTTTGGGGCCAAAAATCATGGTATGAGGTATAACCTGGTAGTGCTGGGGTGCTCTCGGGAGCCTTGAACCAGGTTTCTGTTACTGCACAGATATCGATGTTCTCCATGCTAAGGAGAGTTTCGTGCGTGCATCTTGAGGTTTAGACTTCTGGCGTTGAGTAGCATTACTCTTAGTTTCTTATCCCTTGTGATACCTATGGAGGTGGGTTTGTCTTTTGAGCCTTGCCTAAAAAAGGCACTATGGGATGGCAAGAGCTTTTGCCAATATCCAAAAGCCCAGAGGTGACAGGTGCAAGCCGTCCCTAGCGAAGCATCGTGGCTTGTCGAGCATGTCATCCCAGGCTGACAGGCATTGAATCCCCTTTGAATGACACCAACACTTAAGCCAATTGTTGAAATTGATCATCTTGTCTTCATATTGTGGCATCATTCTTGGTGAGGGTAAGATGCTACTCAAGGTCAGGGTCATACCAGCCTGGGCTACATGCTCAGAGAGCTCCTCTATGTCTCTTTTCATGTAGTCCAGGGAGGTACGTCTCAGGTCATTCACACCAGCATGGACAATGACTGAGTCATATTTGTACTTGCCTTGGAGTGACCTGAGTGCTTGTGTTATGTGGCAGATCCTAGCGCCCGACAGGCAGCTCACCGTGACCTTCTCCTTGTTCAGCCTGGTGAGCGGGACGCCAGTGTGCCTGACGATAGAGTCACCTATTACAAGTGTATCAGGTGTGTTGTTTAGCCTTAAGGGCTGTGACTGTTCGGTACACTGGCTTTGTGAGCTATGTGTTGCACGTGTTTTGTTTTGGGGTAGCGATTGCTTGGGTGTCTGCTTTGGAGGTCTCTGCTACTTAGGCAGATTTTTATTTAGAGCCTCCGAGTAGATTTTTGTGTGTTTATGTGTTTGGTTTGTTGCCGTGGTAGGTCTATGTGAGACTGGAATTGTAGTGAGTGTGGTTTCCTTCTCCTCCTGACTGGTTACGCCAGTACTGAGTTGAGAGAGCTTAGCCTCCAGTTTGGCTATATGGTTGCATCTCTCACATGTGTTGGAATTTGTTGGGAGGAGGAGAGGGTTGTCTGTGTACATGAGGCAGTTGTAACATTGCCTCAAGATTCCCAGATTCACCAGCTGGACTGGAGAGGAGATTGACAACTGACCTTTGGACATGCTAGAATAGTATTGGGAATTCCTTTATAATTGAAAAAAGGGCCAATGGGGAACAAGGTACTCAAGGGGAGTTTGTGAGGGTGTAGTGCTTTTAATTTTTTAGAGCTGACTTATATAATTGCTTTAGTGAGCAAGTGCCAGGTAACTTAAATGCAATGTGTTACAGGTAACTTAAATTGAAAAACGACAAACAGTAACTTTCTTTCAAGTGAAACAAGGAAATAAGTACAGTAAGCAATGCAGATATCACTAGGGATCCACAGAAGTGCTAAAAGGCCACATTTTAGGTGGAATTAGCATTTCAGGGAAATAAACAAACAACAAGCATACAAACAAAGCTAGATTCAGCAGGTCTGGATCTAGTCTATGCTATAGCAAAGAAGGTGTACCAATTTCAGTAAGAAACAGTTAGAATATGCAGGCACTATAAGCCTTTAACCAGAAATTCCCTGCTCAGAAAGGCAGAGTCCAGCCTCTCCTCCCACAAGAGTGCAGACCGCAATCCTTCTTAACGTATACATATGTGTGCTAGTAGCAGAATACATTTCTGCAAACTACAAAACGGAGGCATGACAGCTCATACAAAACCATGTATTATAAGGGTTAGGCATGCCAATGGCCAAATATATGGCCATTGGCATGAAAAATAGAAGAAATATTATAAAATTATAACTTTTTTGGGTGGGGTGATTCCGGACGTTTAAGTACAGGGAAGGGGCACTCTAACGGGATCGGGCTAAAAATACCAAAAAAGGTGAAATAAGCCTTTTCACACAATTCATGATTTTGCCATTATAGCCAATGGCATGCATATGTAAACAATACTAGGGAATAGTGGTTGCTAAGGGGAAGGCTCAGTGTGAGTGTAGTTACTAGGAATTAGCAGTCAGTCTTATGCAAATGAGGGGAGTTATACTGAATCGCAGGTTGAAGGGGAAAATTTCTAAGTGTCAGACTGCCCCTAACCGTGTAGGTGCTCTAACACCATTGTGTACACAGGAGGAGCAAGGAACAAGAAAAGGGGGTGTGTCATGCTTGTTTGAAGCACATTGGAGCCCTGTTGCCTGGTGTGGGTGTGTCTGAGGTTGTGTACTCATACTCCATGAACTGAAGAGAGTGTGCACATGCAGGGGAGGGACAAATCTTGCTGTTTACACTAACAACAGGCTGGAAGAGGAAGGGTAGAAGGTAAAGGCAAAGGAAGTATCAGAACAAGGGAAATGCTGTACAAATCAGCAATATGGGAGAGTGCAACCTACAACTGGCCAATGAAAGCACTCAAATAATAGAATTGACAGGTGGCTGCAGAGCTGACAATGGGAGGACATGTAAAAGAATTAAAGGGCAACATCACAAAATAAAGGTGAACTGATGTAGAAATTAGTACTATGGGAGTCTTGCAACTCAGAATGGGCCCTGCAAATATAATACAGCTCGCAGGTCACTGCAGAGCTGTAAATATGAGGAGATGCAAGTAAAAATCAATTACAAAAAGGGCAACAGCAGAATAAAGGCAACCATCCACAAATCACCAGTAATGTGTCTAACACTCACAGTGACTAAATCCAAGCCATGAGCAAGTAAGCTGGCATCTGGAATGAATCAGAAACAGTGAATCCGACAGGCAGAAGTAATATCACACCACTAGAAAGTATGGAAACACCCCTCAGTCTGTGTTTCCCCACAAACTCTGCACCTTCAGAGTAAACCTGGGAATTTAAACTGACAAAATACTAGGGTCTGCCATTGCTTGGATACATCACCATGTGCTGGAGGCTGACGGTGGTGAGGAGGATAGTGCTGCCAACCACTGCAGACCCAGGAGGCAGAAGAGAGTGTTCAGACCCAGGGTGACCTATCAGGGGTTACATGACCTGGAGATTGTAGAGTGTTACAGGGTGGACAGGGACATACTTCACCAAATTGTGGAGCTGTGCCGGCATTGCCTCACATCCAGAATAAACAGAGGGGAACCCATCCCAGTGGATACTCAGGTATGTGTAGCCTTAAGAATACTAGCTACAGGTACTGTCCAAACACCTACAGGGGATATCATGGGGGTGTCACAGGCATCTGCATCCAGAGTACTCCATCAGTTCCTGGATGCCATGCTACCACATGTTCATGAACACATTCACTTCCCTAACACCTGTGAGGAATTCCCCAGCAATATGTGTCTCCTCCACCATGTAGCTGAATACCCGCACATACTGGATGCCATAGACCACATGCACATTCACATCAAAGCACCAACTGGTGAGTGGAGTAGGGTCTACATCAACCACAAGTGCTTGCCTTCCATCAACTGCCAGGTTGTGTGCGATGTCCAGGGCATTATCATACAAGTGTGTGCTGGCAGCCCTGGAAGCTATCATGACTCCCACATGTGGAATTCCTCACAGCTGTATCAGGGTTTTGCCGGGGGGGGGGCATCCCAACTGGCCATCTAGTGGGGGATGCTGGCTATGCACTGGAGCTTTGGCTGATGACACCCATCAGAAATGCGCACACCTCTGAACAAGAATGCCATAATGAGGCACATGGACAAACCAGGATCATTATAGAGTGTGTGTTTGGGATGCACAAGTCATGGTACCGCTGCCTTGACATATACGGTGGAGTCTTGCAGTACTGTCCAGCTGCATGTGGACAAATGTTCACAGTATGTGCCATGCTACACAGTATGATCCTGTAGAAACAGCCGCAGCAGGAACAACATGGGGAGGGGATACACAGCCCACCACCATTGCCAAGGTCACCACAGGCACAGGGAGACTTGGAGGGGGAACTTCCTGAGCCTGCCCCTAGAGGCAGACAGAGGTGTGCCCAGTATGCCTATGCCTTGGCAAAGAGGCAAAGCATAGCACATACACTAACACTGTAGGAACCCAGGGACTGATACCTCTCTGCAACTTGCACATACAGTAGAAGGGATACCAAACATGACACTACCTGTACTTTACTGATGCAATCCAAAAAAGTGGGTGCAGGGCCAAAATAGACAACTCAAAGTCAAAAAGGCAGCCAGCACCCAGAATGAAAGTATCCATTAGCAATTTATTCATGTGTTCTGACCCAAACAAACAGACCGGTTTCGGCACAAAGCCTTCTTCAGTGATAGCATAACATTCCATCAACTGACTTAATATAGCCATAAGATCATTGGCTAATAAGAAAATAAGTGAGGATAATTACACATTTAAAGGTATCATACCAAAAAATAAAACTGAACCTAAAAGTCAAAAGTTTTTTACATAAACATAATGAAAACAGAAAAATGAATCATATCTGAATGTCTTGATATATTACACTGTAAAAACATGCTAGCCTGATTAAACAACTTGTAAATATATATAATCTTATAAATGATCATTAAGACCCGGGTTAAATAATCCCCCAAATCTAATAATCCAAGCCTTTTCTTTGCTGTTAAGCATATCGTGCCATCCAATTTTTTTAATATTGTCAACCCTAATGGCATCAATGATTTGAAACTGAAACTTTGCGCTGGTATGAGACAATACATGTTTATATAAAACACTAGCTAGATGTTTGTTCCTAATGTCACTAAGATGTTCTGACATCCTGATTCTCAACGGTCTTGAGGTCTGCCCAATATAAAAGGCAGAACAGGAACAGGTGGCAAGATATATGACTCAATTGGTTCTACAATTGCCAAAACATCTAATCTCAAACACTTTAGTTGTATTCCTGCTAGAGAATTCTTTAGATTTCCTCATATAAACACAAAATGAACAATGACCACAGGGAAAGGAGCCCCTTAGTTGGTCACCAGAAAGTGTGAGTTGTATACCACCCGTATTCCTTTGTCTTCCCTTTTTTATGTAGATTCAGATATAATCCCAAGGTACAACCTCTCCTATATGAAAACTGGCACTCTGAGGCAAGAATATTAGCTAAAGCTGGATTAGCTAATAAGATATTCCAATTACTTTTAATCACATTTCTAATAACATTAATATTCCTACCAAATGTGGTCACAAATCTAATGGGCACCACCCCTGTATTGTTTTTTTTCTTTATAACTAAGCAACTCATTTCTGTTGAATTGTTCCGCCCAATTATATGCTGACGTAATATGACCCGATTTATAACCTCTGGCCTTAAATCTGTTCTTTAAGTCATGCTGATAGTGTTCGTAACTTGCCTGATTGGAGCATATCCTTTTAATTCTCAAAAATTGAGACTTTGGAATATTTCTTATAATATGTTTTGGGTGTAGACTATTGGCATCCAACAAGGTATTATATTGTGGGTATTATCTGAAATTTTTTGTGTCAAGTGTATGATCACTATTCCTAGTGATAAAGACATCCAAGTATTGAATTTCACTATATTGCATATTGAGAGTGAATTCAATACACCACTTGTTGTCATTTAGGTATTGAACGAACTCCAATAGATATTCCTGATCAGACCTCCAAACGAGCCAGCAATCGTCAAGGTACAGGTTCAGCCCAATAAGGCATGTGCTGTGTGCCAAAACTCTGTAACAGTATGGACTGAATGACGAGATAGGCAGGGCTGCTAACCGCAGGTGTGGCAAATGTGTGTATGACTATATCTGTGTTGGTCATTGTGTATATTTCTGTAGCTAATAGTATTTTCTGGCCATTCTCTCCAAGGACATTTCCCATTGCTATACTGTGCAAGGCCAGTGGATGTCGTTCACCTTACACGGACTGTGGAGCACACTTCACCCTGCTTTCTCCATGGTGTGTGCAATACATGTAGAGCACTTGAATACCAAGACCTAGTTAGGTAGTGTTTCTAATCTCAGTTATGCCAAGTGTGTATGTTTGTGTGTGTGAAATCAGTATTCTGACTGTGTGTGTTTGAGTGACAAATGTGGCCATGGTTTACAGTTTTACACCATTGTACTCCCAGCACATGTGCTGTCCTACGTCCACGTGGCTGATGCCTAACTCCTGCCATGTGATGTGGCATAGACATCCCACAGTTGACGATTGCCACCATCTCATTCAACCGTCTATCTCTGACCTCAGCATAATAATGGTGGGCATCGCCAAGATCAAAGACATTGCCACACATGACATGAAGAGTTGCATTTGTGACCCTGAGAATATGTCCAGTATTTGATTTGAAATGTGCCTCTATGACAGTCCAAAACATGTGTCTGGTGACACCTGCTGTGGCACTTGTGGCAGGGCCATGATGGGCAGCAGTCCACCTATGAGCACCCCGTCCATCCACATGTGTGGAATCTGCCAGTTCTCTGGCTATGGAAGGTGTATACACACTATATAGTCCAACTAGATTTACACGACAAACATGTATCATACTCATATTCACAGGTAGCATATGGATATGTACAATATCCCTATAGTTGACCTAGCAGTGGCACAGTCAGTAGTGTTTGACAGAGACTCCAGTGTTTGTCATGTGTGAGCTGTCTTTTCCTGGGGTGAGTTAGGGCCCTTAGCTGTGTTCCATGTCACAGCAGAGAGATGCAGATGCTATGGCCATAGGTCCTGTTTAGCAGGTCATCACTACAGCAAGTCTCGATCAGACAGAAATCTGTCAAAATCCTATTTCCCATTATTAGAAAACACATACTACATTCACTTTTATGCTGACATTTTTCACATACCTTTTTATTATTTCACACTGCACTTGGTTGTATCAGCAGGTTGCTCTACATCTTTCTGTTTCCCAACGTAGAGTACTGGAAGACAAATGTTTGGAATAGGTATGTGCATTCCCCTTGTAGGTAATGCTCTTGACCAAGTGATGGCTTGTGCACCAATTTGTGTTCCCCACTTGCTAATTGCATGCAGAGCAGCTGGGTAGGTCTTCCAATAGCCAATGTCATGGCAACATGTTCAGTGCTAACTTTACCCCCCCCTCTCACCCACTAAAGGGCCCATCTCTATACCGGAAGAATGCAAAGTTCCTGTAATTACGGCTGCACAAGTACAAACCACACTCTCCAAAGCCAAGAACACAGCATCCATGGGACCTGACAACATCCCAGGCTGCGTTCTACATGAAGTGCAGAATGAACTGGCACCCCACCTAAGCACCATGTTCAATCATAGCCTCACCTCAGGCTTTGTGCCCACTGAATGGTGCACAGCAACGGTTAACCCACTCCTCAAAGGGGGAGCCACCACAGACCCTGGGAATTACTGACCCATTAGCATAACGAGCCTGGTCTGCAAGGCCATGGAACATATCATCATGGATCTTATACACAAAGACATTGGTAATCTCCAAACTCTGAACCGCCAACCAGTTTGAGTTTGTAAAAGGCAGATCATGTATCCTAAACATGATATACTTCTTTGAAGCAGTCATCAAAGCCGTAGACGAGGGTAAGGTAGTTCACACAGCCTGTCTAGATCTTGCCAAAGCTTTTGACACCATCCCCCACTCTGGAATTATAGTTAAACTCACTAAACTAGGTATAAATCCCTATGTCACAAGATGGATTGTCAACTGGCTCACTGGCAGAACCCACACTGTGAAAGTAGCAGACTCCAAATCCGACTTTGGACCAGTTACAATTGGAGTACCACAGTGTTCAGTCCTGGGACCTCTTCTGTTTGCTATCTACTTCTCTGACGTACAGGCTAACAAAGAAGGCCTCTGGCTAACGAAGTTCGCAGATGACTGCAAATTAGGAGCCATTGAAACTCATAATGATGTGGACATCCTACAAAAGGGCCTCACAGAGACAGATGCCTGGTGTCAAAGCCATAGCCTCAAGCTCAATGCCAAAAAGTGCATTGTCATCCCCTTTGGTAAAAACTCTGTACCCATGAGCTACCACATAGGTGGTAATCCACTTAACACCAAAAGTGTGATAAGAGATCTTGGGACACAGGTGGACAGTAGTCTCTCCTTTGATAATCACATCACCACAGTAGTCAGGAAATCCTTCTACATGGCACACCTCATCACAAAAGGTTTATCATCCAGGAAAAAGAGGTCATTGTTCCCCTTTACTCGTCACTCATTAGACCCGTTACAGAGTACAACGTCCCTTTTGGTATGTACCTCACAAGACATCTACAACAACTGGAAAGGCTGCAAAAATACCTCACAAAGAGGATTACTGGCCTCAAGCAGATGCCCTACACAGACCGTCTCAAAAAACTCCAGCTTTACTCTGTCACATATCGCCTACTCAGAGGCGATCTCTGCCTAACATACAAAGCTATGTCAAATCCAGAGCTGTTGAATATGCTCCACTTAAAGAAATCCCAATCCCTCCAAGCTACACGCTGTAGGGACCTAAACCTTGTCACTACAATAAACAGAATATGCTGGAGGGATAGATTTCTGTCCCAGAGATTTCCCATACTCTGGAACAAACTACCTATCTATATCAAACAAAGCTTCTCATTAGCACTCTTCAAGAAAAATCTTGATTTTGGATGGGAAATAGGAAATTCACCCCGGGGATCACATCTGTGGCTCTGCTTGCCAGGAGTACAGGAAAATAATTTTCTTGGGTGGCGAAAGCCAGGGTACCTTTTTGGCTAGGCTTATATAGGCCCTAGAGCTAATACCCTAGTACCTACCTATGAACCTATGAACCTATAATTGAGTACTTAATGTGGGCATTGTCCCTTTGCCTTGGCTGTGAGGAACACATCCTGGAGGTCTATGGCTACTGAGTGTTACACACAGCAGGTGGGAAGAACTCTTACAACAAGACTTGTGGAGACAGGCCAACTAACTGGTGGAGAAGGTTACAGACTTAGGGACCAAATGTGAGTATTGCTGGTATATGATGTGAATACTGCTAGTTTTACAGGCTTTGTGTGTACATGCTCCTTCTGCATGGATGTCAGTCTGACAAAGTTATGTGTCTGCATAGCTCTGAACTGTAGGCCTAGCCACATAATGGCTAGTGGTTTGCCTGTTATGTTTTGTGTATTATCCAGACAGGTGTTGTCCTGGGAAAACCAGTGACATACTTCGGTCATTGCTGCCAGTAAATGGCAACATCCATACATGTTTCTGACTTCATTTCCCTCAGAATAATGATGTTGCAACCAGCCCTGTAACAACAGCAACTTTCTCAGCATATAACAGCAATATATCAAATATGGCCCTGTGTTTGGACCTCTGACCTCCACTTATATGACAGGCTTTGTCCAGTTGTCATGCAGTAGAAGGTTGATAGGTATGGTCTATCAGTATGTAGTGCCAACATTCCTGCTATCATCCCAGTGATGTTGTGGAATAAGACACATTAAGGGAGGTAGGGGCCATACATATGAGTGCAAAGGCTGGACAGCATGTAGAACCCTGTACAGTCAAGAGGTGGGTCTGCAGAATAGTAGGACATGGCATAGAAGCAGTATGTTAGGACATGTGAGAGCTATTGGTTATTATATGGACAAATGTTCTATAGCTGTTACTTGTCATACATTTTACTACGGGGGACTGTAGTAGGTTGCAATGTACTTTTTTGGGAAAGATCTGTTTCCCAGTGTCATAAAACACTTAGAACCAGTGTTATGCAAAGACTCAATTTACATGGTATCATTTGATACTGTATTCCCTAGAGGGTTAACTGGGGAGTGTAAGTGGAGACTGTTTAAGAACATACATAATTAAATGTCAATTGCTTCCTGTATTTCAGGCAATTAAGTATTGTAGTGTTGTAATACTTGACAGCAAAACACATTAAAACATTTGTGTGTAATGATGGCTGGTTGTCTGTTGTTCTACTGTCCGCAGTCATTTCCGTTATATTGCTACGAGGTCAGTGTATGTCTGGCCATTGTGTATGGCATATCCTGATTTTGTAGCAGTGTACTGTGTACATATTAGTTTTACTGTGTAGGGGGGAACAGCAGATGTCAGTGGCATGGGCCCCTTTGTATCATTACCATTGTGTTTGTATATCCATAGACTGGTCCTCCCACTTCATCTGGCATGGTCCAGAATTGTACTAAGGTGCTCTTGGCTCTGACAGTGCTGCAAGTTCTTGACAACTACATCAGTACTGATTCCACAGTCTTCCTTCCCTATGATAAGCCAACTGCACTGCATGCTAAGGTTGAGAACATCATAAAATTGTACAGCTCAGATGGCTTAGTGGTTATATGCCTTAACTATTGTGTACAGGTTCAAAGGCTGTATTTTTTGTTGCAGATCAGGTGTATATTATTTCCTGTACATAACAAGATTATATGTGCTGTCATTACAGTAGCAAGGGGTGTGAGTATATTGTATGGGACACGTATATACATGGGTGGTTGGACATGTGATATGCACTCACACATCCATTGTACACCAACTACACTACATGGAGACACATATAATACACCAGACATTTGGCTATTAAAATTATACTAATAAGTTACCTTTCCTGTAATAAGTCTAGTCCAGATACAGAATTGCATATCCAGGACTGTATGTTAGCTTCTGAGTGTTGCCCAAGTCTGCTCTTCAATGTGACAAATAGATATGCTAGTTCTCTCCTCTCCTGCACGTTCAATAGCATATTACTTTAGCACTTTACCAGATATCTTGTAGCAAGTATTTTACCACACAAACATGCTAACAGCACTAAATGCTCTATGCAGAAACAGCTCCAGTAATTATTATTAATGGCCACCCCTCCAGGCATGTCTACAGGTCAGTTCCCTGTGCTTTCACCTATTAACCTGTTGAACCTGGCCATCCTGAGGCAATGTCGCAACTGCCTCATGTACACTGACAACCCTCACCTCTTACCTCTCTACACTCAGACTTACAAGAGGTGCACCTATGCATCCAAATTGGAAGCCACACACTCCCCAGCCAAGACCAGAATATTTGGTCAAGAGGAGGCGGTCAACACTTGCACCACACTACATGGAACACATAGCCCTCCAGAATACACACCAGCATTGCCTTCATATAAAAACACAAACCACACACCCACCTTTGCAGAGGCTCTCAATGTAAAGCTACACAAACAGCTAAGACCTCCAAGGTGGACATGCACTCCACCACCGCCACACAACACGAATCACAAGACACATATGTCTCCTAAACAGTGTGCCACTCAACCAAAGCACCTGAGGCAAAACAGCATGGCCAAAACAATAGGCATAGTTGACTTGATAGTGAGGAACAGTGATGCCCCACTCACTAGGTCAAAAAAGGAGAAAGTGGCAATCAGCTGGCTGTTGGCACCAGAATCCAACACATAACACACACACTGAGGTCCCCAATCCTGTCATTGTACACGTGGGTGTGAATGTCCAGGGAGGTATGTCTCAGGACATTCACACCCACATGTACAATGACAGGTACACATATGACTCTGTCATTGTACATATGGGTGTGATTGTCCTGAGACATACCTCCCTGGACTATATGGAAACAGACATGGAGGAGCCTGCTGACTATGTAGCCCAAACAGGTATGACCCTAGCCCTGAGCAGCATCCTACCATCACCCAGAATAATGCCACAGTACAAGCTGAAAATTATTGTTCCCAACAATTGGCTACATCTCTGGTATCATATTAAGGGGTTCCACTATCTGTGTGCCTGGGATGACATGTTTGACAGACAGTGATCCTTTGCCACAGATGTCCTGTATCTGTTACCCCTGGGGCTTCCAGGTACTGACCAAGGCTCTTGCTACCCCTATAGTGACTTTTTTAGGCAGTGTTCCAAAGACCACATTACCACCGTAACAACTACAAACCAATATAATCTGAGGATCATGCTGCTCAACACTAGAGGTCTACATTTAAAAATGCACTCGCTCAAAGCACTCCTTAAACTGGAGAACATCAACATTTGTGCTGTAACAGGGTACTGGTTCAAGGTGGCAGGAAGCACACCTGCACTACCAGGCTTTCATTCATTCCACACCTGTGTGGCCCCGAAGTTGGACTCCAGCTGCAATGGTGGTGGTGGTTCAATATTCATAATGGATGCGCACACCTCCAGACTGTTAGCACAACATATTGCATCTGAGATACATCAGGTGCAGCTAACACTGGCTAAGACAGCAATACAGGTCATAGCCTGCTGTAGGTCCAAACCATGGCCCAAGACTCACACTCCCCATTCCTAAGCACCCTGGGGAATACTCATACTGGCCGACATCAACTACCCCACCATTAACTGAAAAAACTACTCATGTACCAATGCATTTGGCCAATGCTTTCTAGGATTCATTGATTCCAATGTCCTGGACATGCTCATTTTTGCACCTACTAGAGGTATCCCCATTCTTGGCCTGGTCATTACTAACATAGACGAACGTTGTTCTAAACCAATAGTCAACCCCTCCCTGGTTAGTTACTAACACAAACTAATCACATTGGGAATCCACATCCCTCCCACCACCCCACAAAGGTAACCACCATGAAATCTTCTCCAAAGCTACCATCGGGCACATACAAACAGAGGTGGCTAACTGCATGGCACTCATGCAGATGGAGACTAGTTGCATGATCACAGAATCCTACACCAATGCACTGTATGAACACACACACAAATGCATAGATCTCACCATATGCAATACAACCAAGATGCTCTCCTCAGAAAAGAGGAAGACAATCTGGTGGTCCTCTGCCATAAACTAACCCTACAACAGAAGGAGGAACTTCATGCGGAATAAGGTGAGGTCCCAAGTCTGGGAATACTCCCTTATCAGCCTTAACCAAAGGTTGAGATCTCTCATCAACACCTGTAAAGGTAGCTATGTAAACATGATTGCAGCAGGTAGTGAAGACAACCACAAGGCCTTCACTAGTAATGTATAGCATCTCCACAGCACAGTAGCATAATCCTCAGACTATGTATGCTTGTATCTGTTACGGTGGTGCTTTCTTTTGGCTTAAGGAAACCACCATAAAGAATGTCTCCAAAGCCAACTTCATGCTATGTAAGACTGAAGTGGCTAACTTCATGACACCCATGCAGACGGTACATAGAAGTATGACTGCTGAATATTACACCAATGCACTGTATGAACACATACATAAGTGCATGGATCATGCCATCCCAATTAGAACCAAGATGCTCTCCTCCAAATAATGGAAGCCAATCTGGTGGTCCCCTGGCATTAAGGAACTGTACAACAGAAGGATGAAACTGTTGAAATACTACAGTAAACCCCCATGACTGTAACAACTCCCTTATCATCCTCAGTAAGAAACTGAGATCCTTCATAAAATCCACCAAAGCTGGGTAAAAAAACAAGATTGCAACTGATTCTAAAGACATTCACAAAGCATTCTATAGCTATGTCAAGAATCGCAATGGCAACACTCAGATATGCCCTGAGTTACAGCACAATGGCAGTAAATATACAGGACCAACTGATATTGCCAACATATTGGCAGATAGGTTCAGTGCTAACTTCACCCCCTTCTCACCCACTAAAGGGCCCATCTCAATGCCAGAGGAATGTAAAGCCCCTGTAATCATGGCCACACAGGTAAAAAACACATCCTCCAAAGCCAAGAATACAGCATCCATGGGAACAGACAACATCCCAGGCTGTGTTCAGCACAAACCACAGAACTAACTGGTACCCCACCTAAGTACCATGTTCAGTCATAGCCTCACTTCAGACTTTGTGCCTACTGAATGGCACACAGCAATGGTTATCCCAGTCTACAAGGGGGAGCCAGCACAGACACTGGGCAACACTGCCCCATCAGCCTGAGAAGCCTGATTTGCAAGGCCATGGAATGTATCAGCATGGAACTAATAAACAATGACGTAGGTAACCTCCAAACTGTTGACCCCACCAAGTTTGGGTTTGTGAAAGGTACATCACGTTTCCTAAACCTGATTGGCTTCATTGAAGTAGTCACCAGAGCCAAGGACAAGGCCAAGGTGGTTTACACAGCCTACCTAAACATTGCCAAGGCCTTCAACAGCATCCTCCACTCTGGAATTACAGATAAACTCACTAAACTAGGCATACATATCAATGTCACAAGATGGGTTGCCACCTGGCTTAAAGACAGAATCCACACTGTGAAAGTAGCAGACTCCAGATCTGACTCCACACCAATGACAAGTGGAGTATAACACGGTTCAGTCCTAGGTCCTCTTCTGGTTGGCATCTATGTCTCTGAAGTTCAGGCTAACACAGAGGGTCTATGGCTAACAACATTCGCAGATGACTGCAGACTGGGAGCCATCTACAACTGAACCACAGAATTACCTCACAAAGAGAATCACCAGCCTTAAACAGATACTGTACGCAAACTGTCTCAAAATACACCAGCTTTAAAACATTGCATATCGCCTACTCAGAGCCAATCTCTGCCTAACATACACGGCCATGTCAACCCCAGTGCTGTTGGCCATGCTACATGTAAAGAAATCCTAGTCCCTCCAAAACACATGCTCCAGGGAGCTAAACCTTGTCACCACAATAGACATAATATGCTGGAGGGATAGATTGCTGTCCATAACATGTCTCATACTCTGGAACAAACTACCCATGTATGTGGCTACGCCCCCCTGCACCCCCCTGTGGGAGGCTACGCCCCACACCCACCCCATAACTTAAATGTAGCAACTCCAAGATCGCACTACAGTGTGGAAATGGAAATTGTTCCATTCCGCACTGCAGACATTATGAAATGTCGACCATGTGTAGGGGACCCATGGGTCTAGGACTATTCACCGAAAGCACATTTCACTGAAACCCATTTGACTGTGCACAATTCACTGAAAGCTCAATTCACTGAAAACACAATTCACTGAAGCACATTTCACTGAAAGTTATATATGGCCTTTTCCCCACTGTAGTGCAACCCTGGAGTTAGTATATATAGTAAGGGGAGGTGTGGGGGGCACCCCACCTATTTTAAATATTTTGAACAATATACATTGATACTTGCAATTCTCTTTTCTGAACATAATATATATCCAAACTATGTGTTACGCCCCCCACAACTCCCAATGTATATATATATATATATATATATATATATATATATATATATATATATGTAGTCATATAACATGCAGTGCAGACATACTTCAGAATCATACATAACCACCTCTTAGTGCAAGACTAATGAACATAGGCTGTACAAAGGGTCGGAAATGGGCCACATATACGGACATAATCAGAATATTGCTGTCATAACTGAACAGCTGTACAGCAACAGGGACTGTATCAGTAGAACTGTTGAAATGATATGGGGATGGGAATTGACATGTATGTCAGTCTTCACTGACCTACATCCTTGCATCTTAACAGTGTTACCCAGAGAAATGCAAAAAAATTGTGAAACAGTTACAACATATGGGCCAAATACCTGGACAGTCTTCAAACAGCCTGGCAGTGGAGAGATATGCTCACAACCCTTTAGTGCAGTATATCTGGAACAAGCCAGACAATGTGGGGGGACAAAGGCATTACAATAGAAACATATCCAAATGATGGGAGTAGATAAGCTGAGAAGGTTGTTGTAGTAACACTGTTCCTGCTAACAGATATTGACAGAAATATCACCATATTGCATTAAAATACATGTTAAAAAAAAAAAAACGGGGCTATCCAGTACAGTTCATAGAACCTATATTTAATGAAGTTATAAAAAAGAGGCTGGAAGGGTATTTCTTCCCATTGTTAGAGAAGGCAGCCAATGATGATAGAGTGATGGTAGAGGTAGGCTCTGGGGTCACCATAGAGAAACCCTTTCAGAACGCAATGGCACTATCATTTAACCCTCTTTGTGGGAGAATAAAGGAAATAATCAACCATAATTGGGTATTATTTGATAGTGACCAACACTATAAAAGTAAACTAGGGGACAAGCCATTGATTGTGTATAAAAGGGATATGTCTTTTAAGAACTTATTGGAAATAAATATTTTGGAAAATGAGTTTATTTACATCCAGGGATATGGTAGTATATTATTGAAGCAAAATTTAAATTGTGCTTGCAAATGTTTGATTTATGTAGCTATTTGTCAACAGTGTCAACATGTTTATATAGGGAAAACTATCAACAGCTTGACTAAACTTATTTATCAACATTTGTATGATATAAGAAGAAAAAAATATCGAAAATGCACTTTGCAAACACATTATGGAGTTCTTGGAACATCATTTCAAATTTAGTGCCCTTGAAAAGGTTTGCAATAAGGGGAGAGGGGGCCCTATAGTTGTATTTCTTGAATATAGGGAACTAATGTGGCAGCTTAGATGTAATGCCACCCACCCCCCAGGGCTGAATGAAATGGTGTCCATTTCTAGTTATTTAAAATTAAAAGCAGACTTCCATATGTGAGGGGACTATATGGTAAAGCATTGTTTTGAATACCTCCTGTGTTTTAATGTCCTTTATAGTATAACTTAATTGTTTGGAAGTTTTTTGAAAAATTTTCAGAATAACATATATTTATAAATATTTTTTATACTGTATTAAAATGTTTATAGTAATAATGTTTTAAAGTTGGATATTCAGGTCAAGCCTTGTTATGAATGCCAAGGTGTTTGTAGAGTTGTTGCTGTTTTAATTTTAATGAGTGACTTTTTAGCTAAGAGTTAATTATCATGTTAGTGATGTCATAGGATATGATGTTTTAATATTTAAACTTCTGAGGTTGGAGTGTTTTTTATTCTGAAGAAGCCTTTGGTTTAACTGCCAACGAAAGCACTCAATAAAAAGTGATTTTGTGTCTACCTGTGCGCTGTACTGCTCTTATTTGGTTTTAATATATATGTGTATATATTTATATATCTCCCATCATTTATATATATATATATATATATATATATATATATATATATATATATATATACACACACACACACACACACACACACACACACACATATATATATATATATATATATATATATATATATATATATAAGTTGTTGTTGTGTTGTGTCTTTCAGCTTTTCCCGGTTAGGGGTCGCCACAGCGGAACTCCAGTCCGCTAATGATTGGCAGTAGATTTTTACGTGCCGAGTTGCTGGCCCTGATGCACAACCTTCAACGAAGGTACGCCCATTCATGCATTTCTCCACACAGAAGACACTCTAGCTGAGATTCTAACAGGATAACGTTTTACTGTGAGGCAACAACACTACCAAAGCACCACCACCGTATATATATATATATATATATATATATATATATATATATATATATATATATATATATATATATATATATATACACACACACACACACACACACACACACATATATATATATATATATATATATATATATGTAGTGAGTGAGGCATAGGTGTGTACTAGGTTAATGGGCCTGGTGCCTTTACAAGCCTAGCCCATAGGATTATCCTGGCATCATGCCACCCAACCTTAGTTCCTAGTGCCTCTGTCGAGTTTAGCCACTGGAGTGATCCCCAGGGTGAATCTCCTATTTCCAATCCACTCATTGAGATTTCTCTTGAAGAGGGCCAGTGAGGTGCTCTGCTTGACATGTATGGAATGTCGATTCCATAGCATGGGCAGTCTCTGGGTTATGAACCTGTCCCTACTGCACGTTCTGTTGATTGTGGTAATGAGGTTGAGGTCTCTGGTGTGTGTGGTGTGGAGGGATTTGGATTTCTTTAGATGTAGGATTTCTAACAGAGCTGGGTCACACATGGCTTTCTAAGTCAAGCTGTGATTGCCGCTAAGTAGGCAATATGAGACAGAAATGAGTTGGATTTGTTTGAGTCTGTCCATATGGGACAAGTGTTTAGGGATAGGGTCCTCTTTGTGAGGTACTTTTGCACCATCTCCAGTTGTTTCAGGTGTCTAGTGAGGTACATGCCAAACGGGGCATCATACTTGATGACTGGCCTAATGAGGGTAGAGTAGAGGGAGACAATGACTTCTTTCTTCCTGGATGCAAAACCCTTAATAATGAGATGTGCCACATAGAAGGACTTTCTGATCACAGTGACAATGTAGTGGTCAAAAGAGAGGGTGCTGTTAACCTGTGTTCCCAGATCTGTTATAGCACTTTCTGTGTTCAGTGGACTACCATCAATGTGGTAATTCAAGGGAACTGGGTTTTTCCAAGGTGGATGACACATTATTTGGCAATGAGCTTAAGGCCATGGTTCTGACACCAGTCATTGGTCTCACTGAGGCATTTCTATAGTCTGTCAACATCATTTGGGGAGTTCTCTATAGCCCCAAACTTGCAATTGTCTGCAAACTTTGTCAGCCACAGTCCCTTCATGCTGGCCTGGACTTCAAAGTAGTAGATACCAAACAGGAGAGGACCCAGGACCAAACCCTGTGGGACTCCACTCATGACTGGTCACCAGTCTGACTTGGAGTCAGCTACTTTCACACTGTGGGTTCTATATGTGAGCCAGTTTGCAACCCAACTAGTGATACAGGCCTAGCTTAGTGCATGTTTCTATGATTCCTGAGTAGAGAATGGTACCCTTTCTGGCCAATACCTTATTTGTGGTCACCATCACTGTTGTGTATTCCTGATACATCAGTGGGGTGATGTGAGGATTGGGGTCACTACATTATACAGATAACATGAGTCCCAGACCTGTGTTATTTGTCTCAAAATATGTTAGCAGTAACAGTATTTGTACAACAACTTCCTCAGCTTATCTATTCACATTATTTGGATATCTCTGTATTGTCATGCTTTTACCCACCCACTTTGTCTAACTTGTTCCAGATTTATTACGTTAAAGCGCTCTGAGCATACCTCTCCACTACCAGGCTGTTTGCCGCATGTCCAGGTGTATGGCCCATACTTTGCTTCAGTTCCACAGTTTATATGTATTTGTCTGCTAAATCACTGTTAAGATCCCAGGATTTATGTCGGTGAATAATGACATAACAGGTCATTTCCCAGCCACATATCCTTCAGACAGTTCTGCTGACATGCACCCTTTTGCTGTACAACTGTTTGTTTCTGACAGCTATTTTCTACATATATCCCTATATGTGCCTAATTTCTCTCCCTTTGTACAGACATTTTGTACATGCTTCTTTCAGTTAGACATTGATAGTTATGTTTCTGGGTTATGCACTGCATGTTTTGTGAGTACACATATATATTTTTTAATATATCTATACATACATATGTATGTATATATATATATATATATATATATATATATATATATATATATATATATATATATAAAAAGAGAAACTTATATATATATATATTTATATATATATATATATATATATATATATATATTTATATACATGCCTTCAGTCATATATTTATATGTGTATATGTATTTTAGGTATGTACGTTTCCATATATATGTCTATATGCAACACATGATTGATTCTACAGAGCTTTCACAAGGTGGTGGTGTACCTGTATTACATGATAACGGAAGAGCAACCGTGACTTGTGCAGCTCGGATGGTGTACTGGTCTGGTGCTCTCACTGTGGCATACAGGGTCCTGGGTTAAAGCCTTGCGGGTGACAGTTTTATTTCCATTAATGTTAAATAACCAGATTGCATGATATGGTAGGTAAAACATCATGTTATTCTATATCTCAAATGGCTTAGTGGTTGAGTGGGTTGACTATGGTGTATGGAGTTCTGTGTTTGGGAGTTGGGACTGACATTTTGTTTTCATTAATTTAAATAACCAGACTGCGTGATATGTTAGGTAAACATCATGCTGTTCTATGTCTCCAATGGCTTAGTGGTTACATTCTTTGACTAAAGTGTGTGGGGTCCTAGACTTGGGACTGACATGTTTTTTCCATTACTTTAAATGACAAGACTGCATGATATGGTAGGTAAAACATCATGCTATTCTATGTCTCAAATGGCTTAGTGGTTAAGGGCTTTGATTATGTTGTCCAGGGTCCTGTGTTCTGTTTATTTTTTTTGCTACACTTTAAACTTTATTGCGGGAGGGGTAAAATATATGTGTTTTATTTATTTTACTAGGGGTATGGATATTGATTTCTGCTCCTTTATCTGTGTGTGTGGGGGGCTGTGTGTATGTTGTGACATGACAGGGGCTTTGCATTAGCTTACACTTGCAAACAATCTGGGTGGGCAGTTAATGATTGGGGAACAAATAGGGATGGACTTTAAATATTGCTGTTGGGTAAGGGGAATGTGTGCTAGGTACTTACTTTACTTACATTTTGTGTTTTTTGTTTCCACGGACACTAACAATAGTGTTCGCGGACACACACTCTTTGTTGATGAACATTTCCATGCAGGGGGCATGTGTATTGTGAGTCACACCCCCTGCACTTGTACACATACACCATGTACATAGTAGGGCATGGCAGTGCAACTTCATTCATATGCATGGCTTGCTGCCATGCTGAACTTACACAGTCATTTCTGTGCAGGAATAGCTATTCCTGCATGGAAACATTACTGAATCCGGGGGACTGTCTGTGCTGAGTCACATTGGTGCTTTGAGAGTGTCTGACAGTAAGTGGTGCCATCAGTTTTTATTGTGAGTGGTGTAATCCTTCCGACCATGTATGCTGCAGGCAACCCTGTCAGTCTGAGAACATCGTAGACTTTTACATGCTATGATTACTATTGATTCCCCAGTTGTCAGCCATTTTCCCCCCATTTGGACAGCCTTTGGCCAGATGGGTTGCAGTATGAGTGTTATAGGTGTGGGTCTGAGGTGTGAGTGCACTAAATCTTCTGAGCATACATATATATATATATATATATATATATATTTGGTCATTGTACATTTAAATTTATTTAAATGTATATATGTATTTATTTTTATATTGCTGCATGTCTATCTGTTGTTATGTAACTGCTTATTTTTATACAACATATTTCATTATTCATATGTCCAGCTGTATATCTTTCATATGTGAACAAATATTTTTAGTATTTATATATTTTCCATGTATATGCATCTCCATATATATATATATATATATATATATATATATATATATATATATATATATATATATATGCATGTGTATTTGTACATATAAAAAGCTAATTATTATTGTACAGACTGTTACTATACTGTTAAATGAGTGTACTGAAAAATATATGTGATTAAACCCATTAAATTCCCAAATCCTAGATGGCCTAGTGGTAGGGTTTCTGACTATAGGTTCATAGGTTCATAGGTAGGTACTAGGCTATCTGCCCAAAGGCATTTATAAGCCTAGCCAGAATGTGTTGACTTTCGCCACCCCCTTAGATTAGTTCCTTGTGCCTCTGTCCAGCAGAGCCACTGAAGTGATCCCTGGGGTAAACTTTCTGTTTCCCATCCACTCGTCAAGGTTTCTCTTGAAGAGTGTTAGCGAGGAGCTCTGCCTAATGTAGATTGGAATCTTGTTCCAAACCATGGGAAGTCTCTGGGACAGGAATCTATCCTTCCAGCACGTCCTATTAATTGTTGTGGTGAGGTTTAGATCCCTGGAGCGTGTGGGAGGTGATATGGTTTTCTTTAGGTGAAGCATGTCTATCAATTCTGGGTTGGACATGGCCCTGTATGTCAGGCAGAGATCACCTCTGAGTAGGCAGTATGCAACCGAGTACAGCTGGAGTTTCTTCAGTCGAGCTGCATAGGGCATCTGTTTGAGGCCAGTGATCCTCTTGGTGAGGTACTTCTGTGGTCTTTCCAGCTGTTGCAGGTGTCTTGTAAGGTACATCCCAAATGGGGTATTGTACTCTATGATGGGTCTGATGAGTGATGCATAGAGGGGCGCAATGACCTCTTTTGATCTGGATGCAAACCCTTTTGTGATTAGATGGGCCACATAGAAGGATTTTCTAGCCACTTTGGCAATGTGATTATCAAAGGAGTGTGTACTATCTACTTGGGTCCCCAGATCCCTTATTTTGTCTTCTGTATTTAGGGGGCTACCACCTATGTGGTAATTTGTGGGTATTTTGTTTTTTCCAAAGGGGATGACTATGCACTTTTTGGCATTTAACTTGAGGCCATGATTTTGACACCAGGTATCTGTCTCAGTGAGACCCTTTTGGAGGATGTCTGTGTCAGCCGGAGAGTCAATTATAGCCCCTAGTTTGCAGTCATCTGCGAACTTGGTCAGCCATAGTCCTTCTGTGCTTGCCTGTACCTCTGAGAAGTATATGCCGAACAGGAGGAGTCCTAGGACTATGCCCTCGGGAACGCCAGTTGTAACCGGTTTAGAGTCAGACCTAGCTCCCGCAACTCTTGTGGGTTCTATCCGTGAGCCAGTTGGCAACCCATCTCGTGACATAGGGGTTTATGTTCAGGCTGGTGAGCTTGTCTATAATACCAAACTATAGTGTAAAGGTTCCTGGGTTCAGGCCCTGCCAGATTAGCAGTTATGAGTGGGTTTGCAAACTTTTTTTTTTAAATAAAATATTAATTTATTTTTTTACATTTATATCTCGCATATTCCCAGCCCTACACCACTATACGCTAGGCATATGATTGACATCTATCATTCCCATTCATTAAAATTTATTTATACAGGTTTCAACACATTAAACTGATAAGCAGAGAAGGGATTTGAACCCTCCATGCACTACTTGCTTGTTCAGTGCTCTACCACTCTGCTACGGCAATAGTGGATTGTTTGGAATCAAGCAACTTCTTGACTCTCACTCGGGATTTAAGCCAGGCTAAGCATAGTGATGCAATACATAAACCCACTGCACTTAGCTTAAATCTTCTTTTTTTATGAAAAAAATATTTCTCATGTTTCATTCTTTTGCTCTTGCCCTACTGCTTCCATGCTTCTAGGGTAAAGGTACAAACATCCAGGGGGGTTGGGTGTGGCTGAGTTGCAAGTAGCTAGTTTGTGTGCTCATGTGAATTTTTTTATTTTTATTTTTTCAGTATCCGCAGACACTTAAATGTTCAGGTTTACATTTCAGTGTCCAGGGACATGGATTACTGCATAATATTAGACTCAGGCTCTAATATCATGCAGCTCCTTCTTCTGACAGGCTTCTATGTCAGAAAGTGCTGTATGGCACTTTCTGAGTGCAGGGAGCATGTAGAAGTCTTTGTGCAGCAATTCTCCATGCCCCCTGTACTCAGGCATGATCGTGTAGGTGTAAGAATAGAGCGGCGCGTCCTCGTTAATATGTAGGGTGTGTGACAGCTCTATTCTTACACAGGATCAGTCCATGCAGGAATAAGCTATTCCTGCATGGACTGTTTGTGAATCCTGGGGACAGATTTGCTGTATCCGGGACTGTTTTGTAAGTTTCTGAGCCTCCAACCTTTCTGTGTTGGAGGGAAGCCTTCTAGCTTATCAGTGGGAGTGGTAAGCACTAGGTAGCCTATCTACCAAAAGAGGAGTGGTTTCTGGTCCAGAAATTGTAGTTTATTGGCTGTTTGGGCATGTTTTTCCATCCCTTTCAACTTTCTGGTTTAAAAGCCCCACCGTGCAGCGGCGCTCAGCTGAGGCAAAGTATTACCAGTGTCAGAAAGTCTGCTCTTCAATTTTCCCCTTAGAACGTGCTTGTTCTTTTACTTCTTGCACTTCAGTTAGTGGAATCTGCTAGCACTTTAACAGGCTTTTGTAGCATTTATTGTAGCACACTTAGGTGCTATCAGCACTAGCTGCCCCTACGCAGTAACAGCACCAGTACTTATTAGTTATGACCACCCCTCCTGGTATGATTGTAGGGCAATCTCTTGTGCTTTCTCCTGCTAACTTGGTGCACTTGGGCATTCTGAGACAGTGTAGCAACTGTCTAATATACACAGACAACCCTCTCCTCTTACCTCCCAACACTCATACCTATGTGAAATGCACTTATATCACCAAACTAGAAGTAGTGCATGTTCCAACCAAGACTGGACTAGCCGTTCAAGAGGAGAAGGTCAATACCTGCAACTCCCTACATAGAACACACAACCCTCCAAAACACCAACCATCACAAACCACACATAGAAACACAAACCATACACTCACCTTCGTGGAGGCACCCAATAAAAATTTACCCAAACAACAGAGACGCCCCAAGACAGAAACACTCGACCAACACAACACAACACCAACCCCAGAACACATAGCTCACCACCACAGTGTGCCCCTCAACCCAAGCCCTTAAGGCAAAACACTTTGCCCAATGTACTAATCATAGGAGACTCAATTGTGAGGCACACTGATGTCCCATTCACTAGGTTGAACAAGGAGAAAGTGACAGTCAGTTGTCCCACTCACTAGGTTGAACAAGGAGGAGGTGACAGTCAGTTGTCAGGTGCCAGGATCCACCACATAACATATGCACTCAGATCACTCCACAACAAGACCAAATATGACTCAGTCATTGTCCATGTGGGTGTGAATGACCTGAGACTTACCTGGACTACATGAAAAGAGATGTGATAGAACTCTCGGATTATGTGGCCCAGGCAGAAATTACCCTAGCCCTGAGCAGTATTCTACCATCAACCAGAATGATACCACAGTACAAACAGAAAATGATTGACTTCAACAACTGGTTAAGTTTCAGGTGTCATTCTAAGGGGATCCAGTATCTGTCTGCTTGGGATGACATAATCGACAGACCCCAATGCTTTTCCAGAGACAGCCTGCATCTGTCACTCCTGGCATTCCAGGTACTGGCTAAGGGTCTTGCCATCCCTATAGTGCCTTTTTTAGGCAGTGTACCAAAGACCAAAATTCCACCGTAACAGCTACAAACATGCAATCTGAGGATCATGCTGCTCAATGCTAGAAGTCTAAATCTCAAGATGCACTCGCTTAAAGCTCTCCTCAAAATGGAGAATGTCGACATCTGTGCTGTAACAGAGACCTAGTTTAAAGAGGCAGAAAGCACCCATGCACTCCCAGGCTACAACTCATTCCATACCTTTCAGTCACAGAATATGTCTGGAAGCTCCAAAGACAGTGGTGTCTCCATATTCTTAAAGGATACGCACAGCTCTAGACTGGTAGTCCAGCATAATGCATCCAAAATACAACTAACACTGGGTAAGACAGCAATATAAGTCATAGCCTGCTACAGAACCCAAGACATGTCCCCAGACTCTCAATCCAACATCCTAACCACCCTGGAATCTATCAAGGTCCAACCCAATACTCTCATACTGGGTGACTTAAACAGCCCTGCCATCAACTGGGAAAACTATTCAAGTACCAGTGTACAGGACCAACGCTTTCTGGAATTTATCAATTTCAATGCCCTGGACCAGCTCATTCTGAGTCCCACTAGAGGAAGCAACATCCTTGACCTGGTTATCACCAACATGGGAGACCATTGCTCCACACCTATAGTCAATTCCTCCCTGGTTAAATCTGACCACAAACTGATCACCATGGAAATCTCCATCTCACCTACAACCCCCGCTAAGGTGACCATCCTGAAAAACTTCTCTAAAGCCGACTTTGGGCTCCTAAAAACAGAAGTGGCTAACTTCTCGGCACCCAAGCCAATGAAAAATAGCTGTATGACTGCTGCATCATACACCAATGCACTGTACGAGCATGTACAAAAATGCATGGACCTTGCCACATCAAATAGAACTAAGACACTCTCCTCCAAAAAAGGAAGCCAATCTGGTGGTCCCCAGCTATCAATAAACTCTACAACAGAAGGAAGAAACTGTTGCAGAAAAAAAGGAGGTCACAAGACTGTAAAACCTCCCTTATCAGTCTCAACAAAAAGCTGAGATCCCTTATCAAATCCTCTAAAGCCAGCTATGAAGGCTGACACCAAAAACAACCACAAAGCCTTCTATAGCTATATCAAAAACCTCAAAGGCAATACCCAGATTTGCTCTGAGTTATTGCACAATGGCACCTCTTATACTGAGCCAACAGATATAGCCAACATACTGGCCGACAGATTCAGTGCCAACTTTACCCCCCCAAGGACCTTATCACAATACCAGAAGAAAGCCTGGTACCAACCATTTCTGGGGCACAGGTAAAAGCTGCATTGTCCAAAGCCAAGAATACAGTGTCTATGGGACCTGATAATATCCCTGGCTGCATCTCACATGAGCTATAAAACAAACTGGCACCACATCTGTGTGCCCTGTTCAGTCACAGCTTTACCTCAGGATATGTCCCTAATGAATGCCGCACTGCTACAGTCATCCCGCTCCATAAAGGGGGAGTAACTACAGACCCTGGGAACTATCGCCGCATTAGCCTGATGAGTCTGGTATGCAAAGCTATTGTCTCTTATCGTCTACTTAGAGGTGATCTCTGCTTGACTTACAAAGCCATGTCCAACCCAGCCCTACTTGAAATGCTACACCTAAAGAAATCTCAATCCCCCCATGCCACGTGTTCCAGAGATAACAACCTCATTACCACAACTAACAGAACATGCTGGAGAGACAAGTTCATCTCTCAAAGAGTGCCCATACTCTGGAATAAGCTTCCCATTCATGTCAAGCAGAGCACCTCACTGGCCCTCTTCAAGAGAAATCTTGACAAGTGGATGGGTAACAGAAAGTTCACTCCAGGGATCATTCAATTTGCCATACTGGTTATGGTCACTGTGAACTAACATCGGGTGGCACGGTGCCTGGGCAATTTTTTGGGGCTAGGCTTGTAAAGATTCCAGGGCCATTAGCCTAGTACATACCTATGAACCTATGAACACAGCTCTGTACCAGCAGTTTAATATACACATAACATACAGTTCTAATACATTTGTAAGACAAGCATATGACTCATGTTGATATTCACAGATGACATATGATTATTTACAAAATTCCAGACAGCTGTGCTGGCAGTATCTCCTTCTCTCACACTTCTATATGAATCATATTAATATTTTCAAATGACATATAATTATTTACAAAATTCCAGATAGCTGAGCTGGCAGTATTTCCTTTTGTGACACCACTCCCCACATACTTAGTGCACATGTATACATCCTCTCCACAGATGAATAAAGCAAAAACACTCATTGCCTCACTCTTACACAATTGGTAATGTATGTAGATGGGTATTTTTTGCCCCAACATACACAAACACACACACACACACACACACACACACACACACACACACACACACACACACACACACACACACACACACACGGCAGCTATGTAAATGCACAAACTATATAAATACTGACCCCCACTGTGCATGTAAAAGACAGCATACACACTTAAAGGAGTGTGTACGCTGTCTTTTACATGCACAGTGAGGGTCAGTAAAAGACAGCGTACACACTTAAAGAAGTCTAATAGTCTTAGTTCTGAATGTATAAAGTCAACTTTACACATACACATTCCCAGACGTCCCTAAGTATCTAGATGCATTTTGTTAGCAAAGTGTTTCCAGACAAAGTAACTCACACCATATTTACATTTGCCTAACAGTAATCATGCTTTGCAATTGGTAAAGATTGCTTGTCACTTTATAGTTTTATTTCCCTTTAAATACTGGTGGAATGCTATCTTTATTAGTAAAGATGTATTTTATAGAAGCATAATTATATGACAAGATTTTGATGATATTATTAGGTATTATTAGGTTATCTGACAGATTACACACCAGGAATAGATATATTAATTGGATAATTATGTCTTGATATGACTAAGCTGTAGATCAGAGTATGTGTTGTGACTTTAAGAAGCACATCAAAGTTAGGGCACAAGCGTATAAATAGAGAGCACATGCAGGCAGCAGTGCCATTTTGAGTGAAAAGCCAGAGTGTTATCATGTATGAGCACGGTAGTCTGTCTGTTTATATGTTTAAGTTTAAGTTACTAAGCCTCAATCCTGATTATTGATTAAACGAAATGTTTGAAACCACGATATTTGATAGAATAATTTGAAATAGTTATGAGAGCATTCGGAATTACTTCTGACTTCCATAATGAGAATGTTAAAAGTAAAACAAGCACAAGAAAAGTATAATGAACATGATAAAAGTCAAACGAGCATAATGAGTACAATAAATGGGCAAAATGAGCATGGAGAAGCAAAGCGACTGCATTTTTTTAGTAAACGACCACGTCTTTTGATATGAGCTATTATTTTGTATTGACTAAAGCTGTATTTCAGAGTGTGCAACATGTTTGCAATATGTATTTTATTACAGTACAATTATTTTGAAGAGTTTACTGTGTGCAAAGTACAGTTATTTCACAAAGTGCAGTCAGAGTACAGTAATTTTGAGAAGTTTATTGTGCTGTGTACAGTTCATTTGCAAAGTGCAGTCATTTTGAAATGTTTCTTACACTGGCAAGAATTCTTTTGCAACGTACAGTGATTTCAAAGTGCTCTTGTGCTACAGAGACTTATTTCACAAAGTGCAGTTTTTTCGAAGAGTCTATTGTGCTGGCATAAATTTCTGACACATATGTGTGTATGTTCCTACATAATTCCAAGGCTCTTTATTAATGTGTGTTGGCATGGCAGAGACATTTTGAAGATCCAGTCCAGTTGTGTTTGATCATAATATTGCAGAGAATTGGGGAGTATTTGAGCAGGAATACAACATTTTCATACAAGCAGCTTTTTCTGATAAAGATGCATGTATGAGGGCATTTACTCTGCTTAATCTAGCGGGGTCTGAAGTCACTGAAAGAGAGCATTCATTTGTGTATGTACCAGCAGTATATGCAGGAGAAGGAGAAAACCATCATATTGTTGTACAAGCTGAATCAAGAGATGACCATGAGTGCTTGAAAAGTAAATTTAGAGAAATGTGCAACCCCCAGACAAATGTTACATTGGAGAGGCACTTATTTTATACAAGAGACCAAATGCCAGGAGAAACTTTTGCAGCTTATATTACTGACTTGAGAAACAAGGCTATAGCCTAAAATGTGCAGATTTGGTGATTTGAAAGATGATTGATAAAGGACAGGCTTGTGTGTGGTGTTAATAATGCTGCAGTGAGAAAGATTTTGCTTCAAGACAGTGATTTAACATTGAGCAAAGCCATAGAGATTTGTCAAATTCACGAGCTTACAGAAAGGCACAGAAATACCCTTGCAAGTGATAAGAGCATGGTTTCAGCAGCCTCTAGAGCAAACATAGACAGCATACAGCACATGGCTAACAGAAACAGGCCGATGCACATGGCAGCTGCAGCCCTGCAGGATTTCTGGAGAGAGCTCATACCTTTCCAGCAAGTTCTAAGACTAGTTCAGTAAAACGGATATGCTCAGTGCAGCACAAGGGTGAGTCAGCAAAACCCAAGTCAAGTCTGATTGTTAACTGTCGTAATTATGGTGCCAATCACGTGTCCAAAAGAGAAAAGTGCTTAGCATTTGGTCAGCAATGCCACAAGTGTAAAAAAATGGAACCACTTTCAAAAGCTTTGTAACTCAAGCAAGCCTCATTAATTTATTAAGAAAGGTCACTCAACAAAGCAAGTTGATCATATAGAAAGCTGCAACTCTACTTTCTATGTAGATGGAGTATCACGGGTTGGAGAAAAAGGTTAATGCAGTAGATTTGTTGTCAAAAAATGAAGTGTTTTTTACTGTCCTGATTAAAGGTAAACCCACAGAGCTCAAAGTTGGCATTGAGTCAAAGTGCAATATTATGTCAGCAGAAACACTTGCTAGAGTAAGAGCTGGTGAACAACTTAATTTGACCAACTGTGTGAAGCTTGTTGCTTATGGAGGTGAAGAGATTCAAGCCAAAGGCTCAGTAGTGCTTTCATGCTATTCAGCTGGGAACAGTTACAGATTGCAATTTTATGTAGTCAAAAGACCTGTACAGTTCTTATTGGGTCTCAGAGACAGTTTAAAATGAAATTGCTTTCTTTTACCAATGAAGTCCATCCTGTAAGCACAATGCCCCAGTTCCAGTTTCATCTATGCTATTTTCACTGTGTATGCTGATATTTTCAAAGACAAGCTAGGTATACTTCCAGTTGTGTATTCCATGAAATTAGACCCAGGGATGAGTCCAGTGGTCAGACCAGTGAGAACAGTTCTGGTAACTATGCAAAACAAAGTCAAAGTTCAGTTAGATAAAATGGTGCAGCAAGATGTGAATTGTCCAGTTACAGAACCAACTGAATAGGTGTCTTCCATGGTTGTCACTCATAAAAAAAGCTCAGATGAAATCAGAATACGTATTGACCCAAGAGGCTTAAACAAAGTATTAAAGAGACCCCACCATCCTATGCATGCAGTCCAAAAAGTTGCTACCCTCATGCCAAATGCCACTGTTTTTTCTATCTTTGATGCAAAGAGTTCATTTTGGCAAGTAACGCTTGATCGCAAATCTTCACTATTGACTACATTCAGTATGCCATTTGATAGATACAGATTTCTCAGTCAAAGACTGCCTTTTGGAATAAATTCTGCCAGTAAAGTCTTTCAGCATGCAATGGAGCAATTTTTTTCAGGCTATCCATGTACTATAACAGCTGATGATTTACTAGTTGGAGGCAATGGTGAAGCAGAGTACAGTTATTCTTCAAGAGGGCAGGCCAGTACCTTATGCATCTAGAACTCTTACCCAAACTGAGATGCAGTATGCTTAAATTGAGAATGAATTTTCGGCAATTGTTTTCACATGTTTAAATTTCCATGATTATATTTACGGCTGAGCTATCCAGATTGAGAATGATCATCAACCTCTAGTCATTATTTTAAATAAGCCTATGCATACAGCTCCAGCAAGACTACAAAGGATGATGCTCAGATTACAAAAGTACAACTTCAAAATGGTCTAAACAAAAGACACACTTCTTTATCTGGCTGATACATTATCCAGATTGTCCAGAAATACCACAGAAAAGCTTGATACAGAGAATTTTGACTTTGATGTCATGGAAGTGTGTAATTTTTCTGCCACAAGACTTGATGAGCTAAGAGATCATACAAAGCCTGATCCAGTTTTGCAAAAGTTCAACCACTTCATTAATGCTGGATGGCCATCAAAGCAATCTTGTGCAACAGCAGAAGTGCAACTTTAACTTCCTTACAAAGATGAGATGTTGATGGAAGATGGTATCATTTTCAAAGCTCCTAAAGTTGTCATTCCTACTTCCTTACAACATGAGTACATCCAAATTTTGCATCGTGGCCACCCAGGTTTCGAACCTACCAAAAGAAGGGTGAGAGGACTAGTATTTTGGCCTTCTCTGTCAAAAGATATAGATAAAGTACTTTCATCTTCTTCAGTATGCAATAGTACTAAACCGCATTTGCAAGAAGAACCACTTCAACTAAATTGTGAACCAGAATTGTGAACTACCTTGGTCAACAGTAGCCACTGACATATTTGAATGGAATAGTCAACATTACTTAGTGTTGGTAGACATTTATTCAAATTGGTTCGAGATTGATCTGCTTCCTAACCTAACATCTAGTACTGTCATTACCAAGTTGAAATGTCATTTCTCAGTCCATGGTAGTCCACACAAAGTTATTTCTGACAACGGTGCCCAGTTTACCAGTCAGTTATTTCAGAAATGTGTGAAAGAGTGAGACTTCGTCCAAGTTACCAGAAGTCCTGTGTACCCACAGTCAAACGGCCTAGCTAAACGTGCAGTACAAAGTGCAAAGCAATTACTAGAGAGGTCAAAGCTTGACTATACTGATGTTTTCTTCAATTTGCTTATTCTCAGAAATATACCCCATGACAATTTACTTGGCTCACCTCCTCAGAGACTTCTGTCTAGACAAACCAGAACAACCTTGCTATCAGTTACAGTTTGTTGGTGCCTAATGCTAAAAACACCAGAGCAATCAAAACCCAACTATTCAAAAAAACTTTCATTCCAGAAGTCCAACTATGATAAAATGAGCAAATTTCTTCATCCATTGAAAGAAGGAGAGATAGTGAGGAGGCAAACAGCGAAAGGTTTTGACTGAATTTGTGAAGTGAGAGGTGTATATGCTGAGCCAAGATCGTACTTAGTAGAATTTGAGGGTTTCATAGCAATGTACCTCTGATACAGACTCTAGATCTCAGAGCAACCCAGACAATGTTCCTGTTGAAGGACAATGTCTCAGTACCTATTCCTGTTCCTGATGATGTCCCAGATGTCCCTAAAGTTGAACATTTATTAAAGACAGTCCCTGTTGGTAAACACAGCCCTAATTTTTATTTCACACAATCAGGCCATATTTCCAGACCTAGTGTAAAATACACAGCAGTCTGGACATGACTGTTTCACTTGTAATTAGTTCTGTATAATTGCATGTCAAAGGATTATTTCTGTACAACTGCATGTCAATGATTATTGTCATTATTACTGTGTATGACTTATTTCTCAAAGAGGGAGGATGTAGATCAGAGTGTGTGTTGTGACTTTAAGAAGCATTTCAAAGTGAGGGCCCATTACATATAAATAGAGAACAAGTGCAGGCAGCAGTGCCATTTTGAGTGAACAGCCAGAGTGTTAATGTGTGAGCATAGTAGTTAGTCTGTATATAAGTTTAAGTTTAAGTTACTAAGCCTCAATCCTGATGTGTTTGTATGTAATAAAGCTACTTGAATCAAACCCACAACCATTCATCTGTATTATTCTGACTGAATGAGCGACATAAACTATGGTGTATTTATGTGGTGCCTGCATATTTGAACTGTTTCTTGCTGAGGTTGGTGCACCTTGTTTGCTGTGGCATAGACTGGATCCGGGCCTGCTGAATCTAGCTTTGTTTGTATGCTTGTTGTTTGTTTGCTTGTTATTTCCCCTGAAACACTAATTCCACCTAAAACGTGGCTTTTCAGCACTTCTGTGGATCCCTAGTGATATCTGCATTGCTTACTGTACTTATTTCCTTGTTTCACTTGAAAAAAGTTACACACTCAAGTGTGCTAGCCTCCTCTGTGTATTTAAAGTAATTTAAGCTCTGCATTCTGTTTCTAAAAAAAAAAAAAAAAAACACAAACAAATTCCTTGTTTTCCCACCTTTCTGAACTAGTCTAGTCCAGTTTTCAGACGTTGCTGAATCCAGGACTGAGGTAAAGCTTCCTGTGTTGCCCATATCATGCTTGGATAGTTAGGTGGCTTCCTTGTTCACTGTGAGAGAGGGAACTCTGAACAGTCTATCTGTCCCTGTAGGAGTGGTCCCAGCCCAGCAACTTGTAGCTCATTGGCCATTTTGGGCTAATTTCTATCCTTTTTGATCTCCCTGGTATAAAAACCGCTTAGTGGAGTTTTGCGCTTGTATACAGCTCAGCAAGCTCCTCATGGTGCCCTGCAGAGTCCTACAAGTGGCCAAGAGACGAAAGAAAGACTTTGGACTTGATTAAGTATTGTTTTTGCTTGTTGTTTCCCTGAAACACTAATTCTGCCTAAACGCGGCTTTTCAGTGCTTCTGTGGATCCCTAGTGATATCTGCATTGCTTACTGTACTTATTTCTTTGTTGCACTTGAAAAATGTTGCTATTTGTCATTTTTGCATTTAAGTTACCTGTAACACAGTCACAGGCTACACACTCAAGTGTGCTAGCCTCCTCTGTGTATTTAAAGTAATTTAAGCTCTGCATTTCTGTTGTTTCTGAAAAAAAAAACACAAAAAAATTCCTTGTTTTCCCACCCTTCTGAACTAGTCTAGTCCAGTTTTCAGGCTTTGCTGAATCCAGGACTGTGGTAAAGGTTCCTGTGCTGACCGTATCATACTTGGATAATTAGGTGGCTTCCTTGTTCACTGTGAGAGAGGGAACTCTGAGCAGCCCATCTGTCCCTGTAGGAGTGGTCCCAGCCCAGCAACTTGTAACTCATTGGCCATTTTGGGCTAATTTCTATACTTTTTGATCTCCTTGGTATAAAAACTGCTTAGCGTGGTTTTGCGCGGGTTTGCGCACCACGCAGCGCTGTTTAGCTGCGGTTAAACTATTCCAGGCTCCACGAAGTCTGCACTTCAGTTTTTCCCTTGAAACTTGAAACACTTCAACCCAGCACTAGAAATAAGGCAATTTAAGACCGGCACTTACTAAAACTCACTAAAACTAGCACTAGCTTACAGCTTGCACTTCAGCCCTATACTCAGGAAGTATAAGGCTCTTTACTCATCCAATCAGCAATACAGTCCCAACCATCTATTCAGGCATGTTCAAGGGACAGCTTCAGGTGTGCTCTCTGGTCCAGCTGGTGAATCTGGGCATCCTGAGGCAATGTTACAATTGCCTCATGTACACAGACAACCCGCTCCTCCTCCCAACCAGCACAAACATATGTGAGAGATGCAGCTACACAGCCAAACTGGAGGCTAAGCTCTCTCAACCCATGACTGGATCAACCAGTCACAAGGAGAAGGGCAACACTAGCACCACATTACCAGACTCACATAGACCAGCCATAGCTGCACCAGAAAACAGCTCTCAGAAACACTTAAAAACATACTCGGAGGCTCTAAATAAGAACCTGCCTAAACAACAGAGACCTCCTAAGCATACACCCAAGCAACCCCCATCCCACAAAAGAAACCAGGTAACACATACGTCACAACGTCAGTGTGCCAAGCAAAAACAGCCCCTAAGGCTAAATAACACACCTAACACACTAGTAATCGGTGATTCTATCATCAGGCACACAGACGTCCCACTCACTAGACTGAACAAGGAGAAGGTTACCGTAAGCTGCCTGTCAGGTGCCAGAATCCGCCACATAACACATGCACTCAGGTCACTCCACAACAAGTACAAATATGACTCTGTCATTGTACATGTTGGTGTAAATGACCTGAGATGTACCTCCCTGGACTACATGAAAACAGACATGGAGGAGCTCTCTGACCATGTAGCCCAGGCTGGTATGACTCTGACTCTGAATAACATCCTGCCTTCACCCAAAATGATGCCAGCATACCAAGAAAAAAATTATCAGTTTCAACAATTGGTTAAACTACTGGTGTCATTCAAAGGGGATCCAGTACTTGTCAGCCTGGGACGACATGCTTGACAAGCCACGTTGCTTTGCCAGAGACGGCTTGCACCTGTCGCCCCTGGGCTTTCAAATACCGGCGGAAACTCTTGCCACCCCAATACTGCCTTTTTTAGGCAAGGCTCAAAAGACAAACCCGCCTCCATAAACAACAATAATAAACAAAAACTGAGGGTAATGCTGCTCAATGCCAGAAGTCTAAACCTCAAAATGCATGCACTCAAGGCTCTCCTTAATATGGAAGAAATTGATGTATGTGCAGTGACAGAAACTTGGTTCAAGGCTCCAGAGAGCACCCCAGCACTACCAGGCTATAACTCCTACCATACCTTTAGGTCCCAAAACCAGGACCGGAACACAAAAGGAAGGTGTGTGTCCATATTCATCAAGAACACCCACACCTCCAGGTTAGTAGCACAGCACACAGAATCTGAGACCATCCAAGTGCAATTGACAGCGGGTAAATTGACTGTTCAATTTATAGCTTGCTACAGATCTCCCACCTTGTCTCAGGACCCTCATGCAGCATTCCTGAGAACATTAGAAAGTATGAAGATTCTACCCAACACCATGCTATGGGTGACTTCAACTATTCAAACATTGACTGGGAAAATTACTCAAGCTCAAATGCCCTAGCCCAAATGTTTCCTTGAGTTTATAAACTCAAACGCCCTTGAACAGCTGGTCACCACTCCCACAAGAGGTGACAACATACTGGACTTGGTCATCACCAACATGGGGAACCTATGTTCCACACCTGAGGTAAACTCGTCATTGAGAACACCAACTGCTGTACGTTTGGAAAGTTTTTTAATTCTGGTACCTCGGCCTTCGCCTTCTCCTGGAATACAATTTGCATAACAAACACCACCCATTTTTAAAGAGCATTTAATTATATAATTGATGCACCATCCCCTAATTTTTCAATTAGGCTTCCTTCATTGCTATATACAAACATCTATCTGGTATCATTTTCCCTTTGCTTGTATAAAATGTATGAACACTTCATGAATTTATTGTACAAATGTAATCATATAAATTAATACATAAATACCTTAATATAAACAATTCATACATTCTATTACTACTTCACTAAAACCCAATTTGACCACTACTACATTTTGCATACAATCTTTATAAACATGACTACCTTCAAAATTTAGTGTCTTCAAAATTTATTATTTCCGAGAGATATGTGGAATGACTTTAAGCTTCCATATTCATCCCATTAGGAAACAAGGTTTTCAAATTGAAAATGAACCTAGATTCCATTAATAACAATTTCTCACGGAACATAGCTTCATTTCCAAATACATTGGGCCTGCCCAGTATGCTAAATACAAATCCCTCCGGAACCCCCCTATGTTTTTCACAAAAATGTCTTCCTACCGGACTTTCTATCCTCTTGTGTCTTATGTCTCCTAGATGCTCAAGAATCCTAAGTTTAACCTTCCTTGTTGTTTGACCTATATACCAATTTGGTTTCTCACATCCACATCCTATAATATACACTACCCCTGTGGAGTTACAGTCATAATAATCTAAAGCACTGTATCTAACCTCATTAATTTTGATACCATCCAAGTTTTTAACCCAAACACAGACCTTACACTTTCCGCATCTGAATGTTCCCCTTCTGTTACCCTTTCCAACTATGTTATTCCTTCTGAAATTTAACATTTCCCTAAGATTGAAATATCTCTTATAAGAAAAGGTAACCCTCGAAGGAAAAAGTTTTCCTATTTTTTCATCTTCACTAATGATAGGCCAGAATCTCCACACTGCTTCCCTTAGTATATTGGAAAAATGTGAGTATCTGGTCGCAAAAAACATTTTGTCACCAGACCTATCCTTACCAGTGTCATCATCATCAACAATACTAACCTTCCCAAAACTAATTAATTAATGAGGTTAGATACAGTGCTTTAGATTATTATGACTGTAACTCCACAGGGGTAGTGTATATTATAGGATGTGGATGTGAGAAACCAAATTGGTATATAGGTCAAACAACAAGGAAGGTTAAACTTAGGATTCTTGAGCATCTAGGAGACATAAGACACAAGAGGATAGAAAGTCCGGTAGGAAGACATTTTTGTGAAAAACATAGGGGGGTTCCGGAGGGATTTGTATTTAGCGTACTGGGCAGGCCCAATGTATTTGGAAATGAAGCTATGTTCCGTGAGAAATTGTTATTAATGGAATCTAGGTTCATTTTCAATTTGAAAACCTTGTTTCCTAATGGGATGAATATGGAAGCTTAAAGCCATTCCACATATCTCTCGGAAATAATAAATTTTGAAGACACTAAATTTTGAAGGTAGTCATGTTTATAAAGATTGTATGCAAAATGTAGTAGTGGTCAAATTGGGTTTTAGTGAAGTAGTAATAGAATGTATGAATTGTTTATATTAAGGTATTTATGTATTAATTTATATGATTACATTTGTACAATAAATTCATGAAGTGTTCATACATTTTATACAAGCAAAGGGAAAATGATACCAGATAGATGTTTGTATATAGCAATGAAGGAAGCCTAATTGAAAAATTAGGGGATGGTGCATCAATTATATAATTAAATGCTCTTTAAAAATGGGTGGTGTTTGTTATGCAAATTGTATTCCAGGAGAAGGCGAAGGCCGAGGTACCAGAATTAAAAAACTTTCCAAACGTACAGCAGTTGGTGTTCTCATTCTATATACTAAAACTTTTGGAGTTTCTGAAGGAGTGGAGGTGTTGTTTTTCTTTGTAAACTCGTCATTGGTAAGATCAGATCACAAACTAATCACACTGGACATCCACATCTCGACCTCCCCCCAGTCAAGGAAATCAAGGTAAAAAACGTCTCTAAAGCCAACTTCACACTCCTCAAGACCAAGGTGGGAAGTTTCAAAGCTCCCAATCAGATTGAAAATGATGACCCATCAGCAGAATCCTTTGCAAGTGCATTCTATGAACACCTTCAAGAATGCATGGACCGAGCCATCCCAAGTAAAACCAAGACCAACTCTTCAAAAAAGAGGAAGCCAGTCTGGTGGACCCCGGCCATAAATAAACTTTACAGCAGAAGGAGGAAACTCCTGCAAGATAGAACAAAATCCCAAAATAAGAAGGCATCTCTGATTAACATCAGTAAGAAACTGCACTCCCTCATTAAATCATCCAAGGCCAACTTCGAAAGAAAAATAGCCAATGACTCTAAGGATAACCACAAGGCCTTCTTTAACTATGTCAAGAGTCTAGGGGCAAACTCTCAGATATGCTCAAGCTAGTGTATAATGGCCATAAATACACTGAACCAACCAACATTGCCAACATCCTGGCTGACAAGTAGTTCAGTGCAAACTTCACCCCCCTCCACCAAAGGGGCTAGCACCCATCCAAAAAGAATGTGGCACTCCAGATATCTCAGACACACAAGTAAAGACAGCCCTTGCAAAGGCCTAAAACACAGCATCAATGGCACCAGATGCTATCCCAGGTTGTGTCTTACATGAGCTTCAAAATGAACTAACCCCCCCCCATCTCAAATCACTATTCAAACTCAGCCTCTATACAGGCTATGTACACAAAGAATGGCATACAGCAACAGTCGTACCACTCCACAAAGGTGGTGCCACAACTGACCCTGGGAACTATCGCCCTATAATCTTGACTAGCTTGGTCTGCAAAGCCATGGAATGCATTATCATGGAGCTCATTAACAGGGACATTGGGAACCTCCAGACACTGGACTCCACCCAGTTCGGCTTTGTTAAAGGCAGATCTTGCCTCCTGAACTTGGTTGACTTCTTTGAAACAGTCACCAAAGCCATAGATGAAGGGAAGGTGGTCCACACAGCATATCTGGGCCTCGCTAAGGTGTTCAACACCATCCCACACTCCGGAATCATAGACAAACTCACCAGCTTAAATATCAACCCCTATGTCACGAGATGGGTTGCCAATTGGCTCTCAGACAGATCCCACATGGTAAGAGTGGCAGGCACCATGTCTTACTCTAAACCAGTCACAAGCGGAGTCCCACAGGGCTCAGTCCTGGGACCCCTCCTGTTCGGTATATATTTCTCCGAAGTACAGGCAAAGGTGGAGGGACTGTGGCTAACCAAGTGCGCAGATGACTGTAAATTGGGTGAAATAATTGACTCTCCAGCTGACACACACATCCTGCACAAGGGTCTCACAGAGACAAACACCTGGTGTCAAAGTCACGGCCTCAAGCTAAATGCCAAAAAATGCATAGTAATCCCGTTTGGGAAAAACAAAGTACCTACAAACTACCACATAGATGGGAATCCACTAAGTACAGAAGAAATAATTAGGGACCTGGGTACCCAAGTAGATAGCATGCTCTCCTTTGATAACCACATAGCCAAAACGGTCAGGAAATCCTTCTATGTGGCACACCTGATCACTAAGGGTTTCTCATCCAGATCCAAGGAGGTGATTGTGCCCCTTTACTCCTCACCCATTAGGCCCATAATAAAGTACAATGCCCCATTTGGGATGTACCTCACTAGACACCTGCAACAACTAGAAAGACCACAGAAGTACCTCACTAAGAGGATTAAGGGCCTTAAACAATTACCCTATGAAGCACGACTAAAAAAGCTCCAGCTCTTCTCAGTCACTTACCGTCTGCTCAGAGGTGACCTATGCCTGACCTATAGGGCCATGTCAAACCCTGAACTAATGGACATGCTTCACCTCAAAAACATGAGATCCCTCAGAACCACTCATTCTTGCGACTTGAACCTATGTACAACAATAAACAGGACATGCTGGTGGGATAGATTCTTGTCCCAGCGACTCCCCTCACTCTGGAATAGAATCCCAATCCATATTCGACAGAGCTCCTCTCTGACCCTCTTCAAGAGAAATCTTGATGAGTGGATGGGTAATTGTAAGTTCTACCCTGGGATCACTTCAGGAGCCCTGTTGACAGAGACCCAGGTTACTAATCTAATGGGGAGGCGAAAGCCATCACTCTGTGGCTAGGCTTATAAATGCCCATGGGCAGATAGCCTAGTACTTACCTATGAACCTATGAACCTGTGTACAAGGAAATGTACTCACTTTGGTTTCATACATCATAGAATGAGATTTTTGTAATTTAACGTGTCAAATGCCAAAACAGGCTAGAAGACTTTTGTCTAGCTGTCTAAACCATCAATAACCTTGTTCAGACTATTGGCATTTTACTGACACTCATCTTCATTTAGCTTTCCAAGAAATGCCTGAATATTCTACTGTGGTATTTGCCTTGTAGACAAATGCAAGCATTACGTCATAGTGCACGGCATGTCATGCAGCAAAAATGCAACATAATACAGATGTACAGCATTGTAGATGTCCTCCATTGGCACAATTTACCATCTTATGTGACTGGAAAGCAATCTGTAGGGAGTAAGCATACAAATACTGCATATAAAACATTTTATTAAGGACATTTTCTTTAATGGTGTCATTCATACTTCAGAAGAGCCACTGTAAAGTTGAGCAGACATATCAATAATCAGCACTGAAATTGGTTATGGTGGCTCTTTTTCTATACTCTGATTAAACATAAATCATGTAAATATGAAAAAAAAAACAGAAACACCCCAAACAACTATGATCCCAAAGAAAAGCAGGCTGTAAATCTACTGTCATTTACTTAAAGCATAATCTGATGAGCGCTTTTGTCCACAAACTAAAACACTTAATCAGATAAAAAACAGCTAAGATCCACAGTTTAATAACCCTCCAACTCAGATCACATGACATATAACATTGTAACTTCACAAGTCTTAACGAAGCAAGCCCTAAAAACTCAAACATATGCTAGATTTACTTATAAAAATCTCAGGAGAACTGATCTAAAATAATATGAACACTCATAATAATTTAATTAAAATTTATACTAAATAAAAAAATTAATGAAAAAACAACAGCAAACACTTAACAATAAATTACTAGTAAAAAAAAATATTGTAAAATTAATCTCAGCAATGCTTTCAGTTTCAAAACACAGCTAATAGAGGAATAATCATTCAGTCCTGGCCAGTTGCAGGTGTTCAACAAAGTCTGCCAATATGATTCCCTCTTCTCAAGCATAAGAGTCCATGGACCCCCCCCCCCAGACACACACACACACACACACACACACACACACACACACACACACACACACACACACACACACACATGTCTGGTAATTTTTTCTTCTAAGGACAAAGATGAACATATTCCTTTATTCCTAGAATATATCAACAATACAACTGATTTTTGGACTTTTACCTAGAGAGTATTGCCTACTTGGATGTACTTTTGGAGAAAGATAACTTGAACAACATGTACACTTCCCGTATATTTAGAAACAAAATGAGTATTCTAATTTATTCCTGCACTACACTGGTGCACACCCCCACCCCCAAAAAAGAGCACTAGTAAAGGGACAACTAGTGAGAGCAGCATGTATGATTACTACTAACATCAACAGTATTGTCAAAGTTAAGGAATGGTTTAAAGTGCCCTGTTGTTTTAAAGAGGAATGCAATAAACGTAGGGACATGTTCACAAAAAGAGAGTAGCCAGAGAGCTTATTGCATGATCTGATACAGGAAGTGCAGAATAAAACAACAACAGGGCACTTTAAAGCATTCCTTAACATTAACAATACTGTTGATGTTAGTAGAACAGCACCTACAGTAAAGGCAAGAACATTAATACAACTGAATAAGTTCTGTATTTTCGTTACTATATTTAACAGCAATTGAAAGGTACTTAGATGGATTTTGAACAAAAAATGGTTACTTATGGGGGATGATATACAAGTAAATGAAAAGGCGGGGAAAAACCTATCATTGTTTACACTAAGGGATGTGATGCCCCACCATTAGCCCAGTAATCAAGGAGCCTCATTCCTCACCACTAGCACCAGTGAGGGACGTACACTGAAGGGATGGCAGGTACACACACAGTATTTCCAGATGCAGCTCTCTGCATCAAGTGCAATGTCACTTAAGAGCACACAGAGACTACAGTCAGTCCAGAGTTGGTTTTTCCCTCTTTCTCCAGATCCCAAGTAAGACTCCCCAGTGGAACAGCTATAGAAATGAGATCTCAACTGAGTGGCCAAGCCAAGACCTCCAGCACCCTCTTTGTCTAACCAGTGCTTCATGTCCTTGCCCAAGTAACTGACACACACACTCTTTGAGATTTGATTTACACACACATACACATACCTTGGAAAGGCTCGCACAGGTTTACTAGCTATGCCCCCTTAGCCCAGTCTATAAGGTAGTTATCACTGCCATCAGCTAACTCTTTATCAGCTACTTTAAGGCCCTTAACAAAGGTTGTGCAATCTTACTGTGTAATGTTACTATCAATACAAATGATAGTTTGACCAAGGACAAGGCTATTAGGAGTGGCCTGTACAGTGTCACCAAATAAATATGCAAGTACATCTCAGAGCTTAACTATGTCTAGACAGACCAGCCACAATGAAAGGATTAAATATATTTAATAATAAATAATAAAAGAACAATACTAAACATATATTTGCAATAACATCAGAGTTCGAAATCACAGGAAATATTCAAAACAACTTTGCAGGACAGTCTGAAATAAATATAGAAAAACATCTAACTATGCTTTGCTATTTTCCTGACTGTATCTAAGAGAATTATACTATACCCTACTACACTTAATTAGAGCAGCATGGCAGATGTGTGGTGAATGGATCTTGTCTAGTTGTTGTCAGGTCAAAGACAGAATACAGAATGCATCCTCTCTCTCAGACATTTCTTAAATTAATATCTCAAATATTACTGCTGTGATAGCTTGCAGAATGACATAATTTCTCATCATCTGACTCTATCCCAGGTAAAATCCCTACTGCTGAAAGCTAGCAGTATTCGGCATCTACCTGTGAAAATACATATACAAGGGCTTTTCCTCAGATCTTTGCAGATCCTGGAAGTCATAAAACAATAAAATACTTCCAAGACAATACAGAAAACTCCTCTAGTACAGGCATTATGTCTCCTGTTGCACTGAAACTGAAAGATAACATCTTTTTTATTGCATGGCCATAAAGTAATTTAATTTCAGCTATTTTTCTAAAGTTAACCTCCTGTATCCCAGTTGGCACTGTTAACATATATACATTTAAATAGTTACAGTAGTGGTTACATTTTAAGCAATTTGCAAAAACCTCTTCAACACACACTCCTGTACCAGCAGTTTGATATACACTGGACATACAGTTCTAATAAATTTGTAACACAAGTATCTTATATGATTCATGTTGATATTCACAAATGACATATAATTATTTACAAAATGTCAGATAACTGAGCTGGCAGTATCTCCCTTTGCTGCACTTCTATATAAATTGTGCTAATATTCACAAATTACATATAAATATAATTATTTACATAATTCCAACTAGCTGTGCTGCAGCACCTCCTTTGTCACAAGGGAATTAATTTTAAAAATATGTTTAAGAGCATAAATGGTAATGAAACTTGTAAAGTCATCCCTGATATGAAAAAATGTGACCATTGCAATTTGTGCAAATGCATCAAAATGGGGGATTATTTCAGTATACTTGGTAATAAATTACATTTGTAAGGGAAATATAACTGTGAGACTACAGGCGTAGTTTACATTGCTTTACATCAACTTTGTTCATGTTTCTATATAGGTAAGAGAACGAAGACTAAGAGAATATATATAAGAACACAAATATGACATTAAGAGAAATAAAATGACCAATGCACCTTTTAAACACATCCAGATGTACCCTGAGCATTATTTTAGATTTATGATAGCGGAAAAAGTTACCAGAAATGTGAGGGCCCCCCTCCATGGACCCTTATGGTTGAGAAGAGAGAATCATATTGGCAGACTTGGTTGAACACTTGCAACTGGCCAGGACTGAATAGTCATTCCTCTATTAGCTGTGTTTTGAAATGGAAAGCATTACTGAGATTAATTTTACAACAATATTTTTTATTAGCAATTTATTGTTAAGTGTTTGCTGTTCATTTTTCATCCATTTTTTTATATTTTTTTTATTATTTAGTATAAATTTAAATTAAATTATTATGAGTGCTCATTGTAGATGATTTAGATCAGTTCTACTGATATTTGTCTAAATGAATCTAGTATATGTTTGAGTTTCTAGGGCTTGTCACTTTAAATAACTTGTGAAGTCACAATGTTGTATGTCATGTGATCTGACTTGGAGGGTTAAAACTGTGGATCTTAGCTGTTTTCTTTTTTTATCTGATGAAGTCTTTTAATTTTGAAGAGGAAAGCACTCATCACATTAAACTTTAAGTAAATGACAGTGGATTTATAGCCTGCTTTCCTTGGGACCATAGCTGTTTGGTGTGTTTCTGCAGTTTGTTTTGTATTTTTTTGTGTTTACAAATCTATAAAAATACACAACATTAGCAAATTAGTCCAGGCTACCAGTGGTAGCATAAAGATAACAGTTTTCATCTCTTTCCTTTCAAGATTATGACATAACTTACTGGCTTCTTTCTTTTATCACACATATATTTTTCCAAGTCTTAAACTTCTCTTTTATCTATCTCTCTCTCTCTCTCTCCTTACCTCTTTTTCCCATTTGTTTGCCATCTCATTCATCCTACATCCTCATCTGCTTCGCACCCTCAGTTCTTTTCATCCTCTCTTTCTCATGCACATGCCCTTTTCCCTCTTTCTCCATCTATTTCTTAGACTAGCTGTCTGGGCTTCCCTCATAATTTATTCTAAAATAAAAATACATCATCTTTTATGAGTAGCCACTGGAAAGGGTTGCTTGTACTGTTGAAGTACTGTTGCTTTATTTGTTCAGACAGATCTGCCTAATAGTTTGTTTCTGTCAGTCCTATTGCTTGTGGTCAGACTGTCCACTAATGTAGTTCCAGCCACATGCCTTTAGCATACACAGTTATTTTTTTTATGTTTTATTATCCTCCAGTCAGTTTTGATTACAAAGATGAAAATATGTCTGTGAGTTTTATTTGGTGGTTATTTCATCTTATGCAGTAAGTATTTTCCATGTGTTTATTTGCATAAGCCTGTAATAATGGGTCACTATACAATCCCAGAACTGCTAACATAGACATGTAACAGTAGTAACATTGGGAAGACTACAGATACATCTGTTCATAGGTTCATAGGTGTAGACTAGGCTAATGAACACTAGGGCCCTTATAAGCTTAGACATACAACCCAAATGTGACCCACACATTTGATTTATATTGGGAGAGATTTATTGACTGCCCCTGTCCATCAGAGACATAAGCACCAGTCCAGGGGTGAATGTCTGATTGCTCATTCCATTGGTTCAACTTGCACTTAAATAGAGATGGGGAAGAACTCTGCTTCACATAAAAAGAGAGCCCAATCCAAAGTATGGGAAGTCTCTGAGAAAAGTATCTGTATCTCCAGCATATCCTGTTTGTATCTCATGCAAATTTAGACCTTTTAATCTAGTAGCTCTGATGCTGTTTGTTTTGTGGATGTGCAAAAGGTTCATCAAAATAGGGTCCATGAATGCCTTGTATGCCAGGCAAAAACTGTCTCTCAGAATTTTGTATGATACCGATTAAAGAAACAGAGCTTTGAGGAGATCAGTGTAGGGCATTGTGTTTACTCCATGTAGTCTTTTTGTAAGGAACCTTTAAGGATGTTCCAGTTGCTGCATGTGTCTAGCCAGGTAGATACCAAAGGGGGCATTATTCTCTATGATGCATCTGATGTGGGCCAAGAAAAGTGGTTTGATGACCTTTCTGGACCTAGATGCCATGCCCTTGCTTATAAGTTGAGCAACATAGAAGAATTTTCATACTACCTCGGACACATGTTGGTCGGAGGCTAAGTTACTACCTACATGACTTCCCAGATCCCTCTTTAGTGAATTAACTTTTAGGGGTGTTTTATTGATAACATAATTACCTGGGGTGGCTAACTTCCCAAAATCTATTTGTCTTTTTGGTGGAGGTGACCTCACCAATTCTAACCTCCTGGGTTCTATCAATGAGCCAACTAGATATCCAGAGTGTTATAAACAGGTTTATACCAAGTTCTGTAAGTTTGCTAACAATGCCCAAGTGGATTATTCCATCAAATGCTTTAGCCACATCTAGGTAGGCAGTATGCAGTGTTTTCCCATCATCCATTGACTTAGTGACCTTTTCAAAGAAGTAACCCAGATTCAGTAAATATGACCGTCCTTTGACAAAGGGTAACTGGGAAGGAGCCAGTGTCTGGAGGTCTCCCATGTCCTTGTTGATAACTTCCATGATAAGTCTTTCCATGGCTTTGCAAATAAGACTAGCCAGACTAATGCATCTATAGTTTCCAGGATCTGTTAAAGGTCTTCCATTATGAAAGGGGATGTTTGTCATAGTCCTCCATTCATGTGGCCCAAAGGCTACTTTAAGACTCTAATTAAATAATAACTCCAGGGGTCCTGTTAAGTCATATTTTACAATGCTTAGAAAGCATCCTGGGATGTTACCGGGGCCCACTGAGGACATGTTCTTGTATTTAGAGAATGCAGCCAGTACATGCTCCCTAGTTGAAGGAGTTATGTCTGAGGGTATTTTTTGTTGGATGATTGAGGGTGAGAGGGAGTAAAGATGGAAATGAATTTATCCACTAACAGGTTCAGTGAATGTAGTGCCATTACCCACAAGTTCAGCACATTGTTGTGTGCTGCCATTGAGGTTTTTGACATAGCTGAAGACATCCTTATGGTTATCTTTCACCAAGGAGGCTATCTTAACCTCAAAGTTGGATTTGCTTGACCTAATTAGCCATCTTAGTTGCCATTTAGTTAGATGAGAGAGGTTTTTATCTTTATGGGAATCACCTTTCCTGATTTTTGCCATACTTTTTTTCCTTTGGTTGTATAGCCTGTTTAATTTGGGATGCCTTGAGGGCAGTTTGTTTCTGGGGCTAATCCTTGGCTTACTTCTGGTAGGTACAGCAATCTCTATGCAGCCATTGACATGGTTGTCCAGAGCTTCTGAGAGCCAATCATCCTAGGCTGCTGTGTTCTCTGGGTATGGAGGGGCACTGAATTTTGACACACCCTCACTTAATAAAAGGTAATTTGCTTGGAATAGTTCCTAATTGTTCCTGGTTTTAATGGGATTAAGGACTTGGTTTTGATTTTGAAGGAGATAGCTTTATGATCAGACATTGCCAGGGAGGATGAGACATATGGAAGGATGCAGTGTTCTCCCATATTCGTAAGCACAAGGTCCAGTATGTTGGAGCCTCTAGTGGGCATAGTCAGGATTTGGTCAAGGATGTTTCTATTTACAAAGTCCAGGAATTTCCATGCTTGCAGATTTGAGGCCATGTAGGATTCATAGTCTATAGACAGTTATTAAAGGCTCCCATGAGTAGGGTGTTAAATTGGATAGTAAGTGTGTCCAATAGGTTCAAGTATGCATTTTGAGCTTCTTGTGACATGGAACGGGATTGTGTCTATGATGATCTGCACATGTAGGAATTCCAGCATATCATCTTGTTTGACCATCCTAAACGTATGCCTTGTTACTGATGTATATTGAGATACCTCCTCCTTTAGCCCTTGTCTGTCCAGCTATTGGTCTAAAAGTGTGGAAGGCACTGAAATATTGTACTGCCAGGGTGCTCCCTTCTGCTTTAAACCATATCTCAGTAACTCATAGATGTCTATAGTCTCAAGTGTGAGGAGGGCTTGCAGGGAGTGCAGTTTTTTATTTAGGTTCCTGGTATTCAACAGTAACATCATGAGGGTCATTTGAGTTAATTTTGCTCTATTGGTAGGTTTGTTAATTTGGCATTGCCTAAAAAAGGCAGTACTGGGGTGGATAAAGTTTTAGCCAGTACTCTAAAACCTAGAAGGGAAAGGTGCAGACCACCCTCAGCAAAGCAATGTGGTTTGTTAACTATGTCCTCTCAAGCTGACAAATATTGGATCCCCTTAGAATGACACCAGTTGATGAAATCAATCATTTTTTACTTACATTGTGGCATCATTCTTGATGATGGTAGTATACTGCTCAGTGCTAGGTTCATGCCAGCCTGATAGACATTATGGAGGTTTTAAACTATGTGTCTCTTCATATAGTCCAGGGAGGTACTTCTCAGGTCATTTACACCTACATGGACTATGATGGAATCATACTGGCACTTGTGGCCTAATGACTTGAATGTGTGCGTGATTTGGCAAATCCTGGCAAAAGAAACTAACCATTATCTTCTCCTTGTTCCTGGTTGGAGGGGCATCATTATATCTTATAATGGCATCCCCTATTACTACAATCCTTAGCAGTATGGAATCCCCTATTACTACAATCCTTAGAAGTATGGAATCCCCTATTACTACAATCCTTAGAAGTATGGAATCCCCTATTACTACAATCCTTAGAAGTATGGAATCCCTATTACTACAATCCTTAGAAGTATGGAATCCCCTATTACTGCAATCCTTAGAAGTATGTTTGCTTGCCTTAGGGGCTTAATGTTTGGGGCAGCACTGAGAGTGGCAGTATATGTGGTGTTAGGTGTTGTATTTTCTGAGTGCCTTTGGGCTTGCTGAGGCATAGTTTTAACAACAGATGGTCTAGGCAATCTTTTTTGTTTGGGAACATTGCTTTTAATTGCCTCAGCATATATTAGTCTATGTGTGTGTTGTGTGCTATGTTAGGTGGGTGTTGTGTGAGTGGTTTTGACAACCTAATGTGCACTTGCATGGAAGAGTTTAGCCTCCAGTGTCATTATGTAAGTACATCTCTCGCATACTGTGTCTGCTTCTTTAAGGATTAAGTGGTTGTCAGTAAACATAAGGCAATTGTTATATTATCTCAGGATGCCCATATCAACCAAGATGGCTGCACAGAAGTCAGGAAATTGCATATTCGTACTGCCCAGTGTTTGACTGGTGAGCTACGAGAGAGTGGTATATTGAGGTTAAAAAGCTATTAAGAGCACTTTGTTGGTGCAGACTAATAAGGGTGGTTTACTGGGGCAGATTATACAAAACAACATTAAACTCTACTAACTTTAATGGTTACATAATACTGAAGTCTACTAAATATGTAGGTATTGCCACTAGACACCCAACTAGCTGCTGTAAGGTTGTCGGCACAAGGTATTTGCTCTATATTGCTACTTTACAGGATACAGTTTTATAGACTGTTCTACAGAGAAAATTCACTTTCTAGGTGTTTGTCACTGCACAGGGCACTGCTAACCCACACAAATGTGCAAATCTTATAGCAGCACATAAAAAACAGAAAAATTAGCCATCTGGCCAATAAAATGACTAGTATGAGTTGTTTTGTGTATTTCCCAACTTAGACAGGACAGGTAAATACCGCCTGTCATAAGATGAATAAACTGAGTCCTTCTAATGTAAAAACACAGTAGAAGAGACCCACAAATGCAACAGTACCACAAATCAATACAACAGCTAGTAGAAAATGCATCGCTGAAGGTAATTTTGAGACGGTCTTACAGCAATATCAATGACAGGAAGAGTATTTTTTACAAAGGAAAAATAGAGTGAAACGCTCACATAAAAGCAGGAAACAGTAGCGATCAGTCAAAAAAACATAAGTACCTTTGATTGCTAAATCACACTTACTTAACTTTGCCTGGATGGTACTGGAATGCTGGCTAGGACTTCTACTCTAGGAAAATGAGCAGGAAACATATCTAGTAAAGGAGGTTTACTCTAGAGCAGTACTGGTTTGTTGGGTTGGCACTCAGTATCATGGATGTATGGAAAACAATTGGTGGGGAGAGTGCATAAATAGACTATATAGCATTAATCCAAAAACGAACTGGAAGCCAAGGAATCTGGAGAAGTAAACCAAAAATAAACTTAAAATGTACTAAAAGGTTAAGCGCTTTTATCTAAGCAAAATTTAGACATCTTCAGAACCATTTGAAAACTTTACAAGGAAAGTGATGTCATAAAAAAAGGAAATTAAACCACAACCTCATATATATATATATATATATATATATATATATATATATATATATATATATATATATAGATATACAAAATAACCAACCACTGTTACATTTTATCAAAGCCCACCAACACGTTTAAAGCTACAGTCACCCAAATGATATTAAAATACAGTTGTAGTTAAATAAAAATTAAATATAACTTTTGTAAAATTGATGCTTTGTATTTAAGAACACAAGCAATGGATATTGCCTCATTTAAACTAGGGCTAATGGCTGCATCTAATCTTAACTGCCAAAGCAGATCTTTGTACATGAAGTGATTTTATCAGTCCCCTCCCTGGTTGTCCGGGCTTAATCATTCTAAAATGCATGCTTAGCGGGGGTATTTTGTCATATTTTATTTAATGCTGAATGCAACATTAAGCAGGTGAATGATAAGCAGCATATAAAAGCACTGAAACACAAACTGAAACAAAGACATTTCTCTCAGTATTCAACTTCTGCTGCAGTTTAAGGCACAGGACTATGCAGTAATTTACCAGTAACACTGTTTATGGGAAAAATGCAATAATAAATGACTAAGGCTCACATCTGGCAATGGTACACAGTCCTGACACGTATGCGGCTTAGCAAGGTTTAAAATGCAGTGTTGGTTTTACAAGTAATTCTGCATGTGGGAATAGAAGTGCAGAATAATGCAGAAACAACTGCAAATTAAAATACAAGACTAAGGCCACAGCACAAACTAAAAAATGCAAACAGATCATGTTTTACCTAAAACATGGAAACAAACCAGAAAGGTGCAAAGAAGTATTACCACACAGGTCACTAAATATTTAAGCAGAATTAAAATAATTCTCTTTCCATTTTGATAAAAAAAATCTAGTTACGCACAGTTTCACATCTCTCCAAGTTTTGCATAAAAGTTCCTGGCTGGGGGGAGCTCTGTGCTTTCAACACAGAATGACCAAATTAATTCTGTGTGCAAAGAAGTTGCTGTTTTACACTTCAATAGAGGAAGAGAAGGACTATAGAAGTGGGTGAGAGTCAGAAAGAAAAAGAGAGATAAGTGGTTATTAAGAAAGAGTTAGAGCTATCGCTGGAGGATGATGCTCTAAATTCATGTAATCCAAGATGTAAAATGTGGGAGTCACTACATGATCCGCAATGTCTGTCTGAGTCATCATATTTTTGATAACAGTAGCTCAAATTACCAGTTTTCAAATGATAGCAAAAGTGCACATGTTCTCACAATAAGTGTAGTCAAGCTCAGCATGTTATGGGCTAATTGTAAAACTAATGAAAAGTATTTCCACATGTGGAAAGCTTCATGCCCTATACACCAATTACTATGTTTGTTTGTGTCTTTCGGCTTTTCCCAGTTAGGGGTCGCCACAGCAGAACTCCAGTCCGCTAATGATTGGCAGTAGAGTTTTACATGCTGGCTTGCTGGGCCTAACGCACAACCTTCCACGAAGGAACGCCCGTTCACGCATTTTGATTCCAAAGTTACTGTACCTTGAAGAAAGAGATCACCGACAATCAGTAAAATGCAAGTCCCTCTCTTTCTCCAAGGTTTACTACCCTTGAACCACCCACAATTCACTGTTAAAGCCAATTTTGTTCTATTTACAAGTCAGTAATGAAACACAAGTAAATTTCAACTCTAGCCACCATATTTGAGTAACTGTGACTCAGTCTTGGAACATCTGACCAAGCAATATACATCTGGTGATATATGTCAAGGACAAATTGCTTTATATAAACGAGGGAGTGCTGGAACAATAATAAATCTAGAACACCGTTAGTAAGAATAAAGAAAATCAGAAAAGATGTTTCATTGGATATAATGTATAGGCCACCGAGTACAGGGAGTGCTGGAACAATAATAAATCTAGAACACCGTTAGTAAGAATAAAGAAAATCAGAAAAGACGTTTCATTGGATATAATGTATAGGCCACCAAGTACAGTAATGAATGATAACATAAGATTAATGGGTAGGATTATAAAATGGGAAGAAAAAAGTTGGGTGTGCCTATCAGTGATCTGAATCTGTCAGGCATAGACTGAAAAATACCATCATCTAAACTGGATAAGGAGAATGAATTGCTGGAGGCCTTAGGTCACTGTAGGGTTACCACCTGTCCCTCTTTGCAAGGGACAGTCCCACTGTAGGCAGTTGTGTCCTGCGAAAAATAACCTAAAAAAATGGCAAATGTCCTGAGATTTTAAGACAAAATATATTTCTTAAGTTTTCTAAAATAGTTGTATAGAACAGTTATTTTGTATCTGAAACACATAAATATTATACGAAATAGCATAAGCAGCATAATTGCTATAAAATAAGCTTTTAGTTTGGCAAAAAAGCGAAGTTCTGTCCTTTGCACTGGCCATGGGTATGTTTTGTCCTGCAAAATCTCATGTTTCTACAAAAAATGTCCCACTTTGGGCATTTGAAAAGGTGGCAACCCTAGGTCAGTGAGAATTCATTAAGTATTTCAAGAACCTAAAAAGAGTACTTTTATTTGTAACATGGCCAGTCTTATGCACAGGCAAACTAGGTGGCTGCCTAAAGTACTGCTCATCCAGGATCACCTTTCTGACATGTATTTATTAATTTAGTTTGTCCTAAGAAAAGAAACATACAAGGAAAAAATAAATTAATAAATGGCAGAAAAGCAGCCCTAGCCAAACAGCATCGTGTGTGGGAGCTACTGACTTTCAAAGCTTTACAAAATTATTGAATACCTATACACAACTAGTCGATCGATTTACAAGGCACCCCCAACAGATGTTAAACACTTACTAGAAGGGGGTAGCAACAGCAGCAGGACTGGCCAGGGATATTATGAGGTAGTTTGTTTAAAACTTCTGTCAGGCAGCCAGATATATGGATAGATTGAAAATATTTACAGGACAAACTGAGTACCTGTAGACAGTCCTCACAACTCTCTCTAGTGTTGGACAATATCTCTGATAAGTACTTCATATTTTTGTCCTCTCGCTCATAAATGTTTTGATATTTTTTCTGGGAAATCACTGAGGATTACAGATGATCAGTATTAGCATACATTATCATTTTGTTGTTATTATTCATAAACTGGAAGTTTATGCAAAGTCAGCAGTTCAATAACTTTTAATTATATTTTTAACTGTTCTACATTAAATTGCTGCTTTTTCTGGTAAATAGCTGAGGATTACAATTAGTTAATAATAACAAACATGACTTTGTCAAACTTATTATTATTTGTAAAAGCCATGTTGATAGCAATTCTGTTCTTTTAGCTGCTCAAAACATGCATGCTGATGCAAAACCTGTTGTCATACCTCTGAAATGTCCCTGATTTTGATTCATATTTATGGTCCGTACTTCATAATTGTTTTAATTTTCTAGTAAATCACTGAGAATTACAGTAAGTCAATAATGCCAGACATCTGAGTATAATGCTTCTCGTTCTTCTGAAAATTCATGTTGATGCAAAACCTGTTGTTCTATTAACTTTTTAAATTAAAGAGCAATGTTTGATTTTAATGCATTTGTTAACTCCCTAAGCTCATTGGATACAAGGGTCCCTTTTCAGGAGTCCCCCATTAGCACTGTTTGGTTAACTGATTTGCTCAGAGTCGCACAGGAGGAGAATTAAGGTGGAAGAAATCAAACATTGTCTGAACTGCACACAGAAATGGCCATAACCACTGGCTGAGATTGAGACCTGTCTGTGGATGAAAGTAACTAACTCGCTTGTTGCTTGATCAGGTAATATTGTCACTGATCTGGCTTTGCAAGGGTAGTGTGCATTTGAGTGAAGTAAGATGAAATACTTTATTACTGTGTCCATCCATCGATTCATCTACAACCCCTATTTTCACATTTTTACACATGGAGTCAGGGTGTCACTTCAACAGTGACAATCATCTAGAGCCAAGGTTTACACCATCGGGTGGCTAGCCCTGCCACTGTAGTTCTTCCACACCACACACTCATCTGCACACTCACACCTATGGCCAATTTAGAGTGTCCAATCCACCTACTGCATGTCTTTCGAATGTGAGAGGAAACCAGAACACCCAGAGGAAACCCAAACAAACACAGTTTACAATGCTGGATGTGTGTGGGGTGGAGCTGGAGAGCACCATGGAGCTCTTTACCTATGGGTACCATTTCTCATTAGGTTGGCCCTGGTTTTTACTACAACGTTTAGTACTAAGAGTAGGACTTGGAATGAAGCATGGAACCAAAGAAGGATTGACTCTAATAAAGTGTAGAACTCAATAAAGGAATCCATGAGAGACTGGAAGAGCTTTATGGGTGTAGCAGAATGTTGAGGTTGTAGTAGGGATAGGGTGTGGAAGGGTATGTTGCAGATCATAAGAAAACGGAGGTAAAAGGGAAAGAGGGGGGCCAGGTGGGATAAAGTGAGAATTTGGGGGTATTAAAAGAAAAAGATAGTGTTTATGAGGGATGGAAGAAGAACAAGATGAAGGATTTTTTGGGGAATAATATAAAGAAGAAAGAAAGAGGGTAGGTAAGGAGTTAAGGAATGTGGGAGGGAAATGGAAATGCAACTAGCAAGTGACTTTAACTTTTATAAGAAAAAGCTTCTTCGGGTATGTCAGTCAAAAGAGGAAAACTAAGATGAGTGGGGAATCTGGTTATATGATATGTAAGAGGGAACAATAACTAAGAAGCAGGCAAAAGTACTGAACAATTTCCTCCTTTTAATCATCACACAGGGAATACTAAAGGGTGCCATCCAGCAGAGGTGGTGCCAGAAGGATAGAAGGCTTGTCATTGGGAGATGTCGATGACTAAGATGGGAATCATTCAGAAACTGACACCATTAAGTGAGGATAAACCTTGTGGTCTGAATGTCCTTTTACTGAGGGTCATCAAGAACTAGGTTGCTTGGCTGAGTCTATAGCTCAGCCACTGGTAATCCCACATAATTTGTCCCTAGTATCAGCAGTAACATCCATGGTGTGGAAGATGGCCACTGTAGTGCTTTCTGGGGAGTTGAAGAAGGTTAGCCCATTAGCTTTATTACACGTGAGTTTCATTTCTCTAGTATGTAAGGTGATATAAAAATTATTGAGCATTTGCTTAACAATTTCCTGTCTGGTAGGGCTATAATGTGTTCTAATCTAAGCGATCTTATCATACAAACCAACTTCAGTATGAGTGACTTACTACACAGGAGGACAAGGAAAGACAGGAAGAAGCAGAGGCTGTAATATGTGAACTTAAGTGAGGCGTTTGACAATTCTGCATAGGATATTAGTGGCTAAGTTAAGAAAGTTGGAGTGGAACCATTGATAATAAAATCAATGGGGACTAGGCTGGAGGGGAAGAGATGGAACATTATGTTTGGAGGAGATGCTTCAAAGTAAAAGGAATTGTTTAGAGAGGTGCAATAGGATTAGCATCTAGGGAAGTATCACATAGTATGTCGCACATGTTTGTGGGTACTGACTACAGGATTAATCTTTTTGCAGAGGACAGCAAAACTGGAACAATATGTAGGATGGAGAGGACCACAGGAAGAGGTACAAAAAAGGAATAATCTGGCAGAGGGGGGTTGAAAGTTGGCAAATGCACTTCAGGAAAAATACCTCTGGGTGTGACTATATGTTGGGGATAACGATTGCAGATATAAAGTTAAAGAAAGATCTAGGAGCTTAATTATGGCCAGTATGAAATAACAGGAACACTGTGAGAGTGCAGTAGTAAAATGCAATAGAATTTTGTGTTGAACTACAGAAATGTCTGATTAATGAGATGAGGAATGTGTCCAACCACTTGACAGATATCCTGTGCTTTAACAAGTGCAATTTCAGTGAATGGCTTTTTTGTCATGTCTGATTTTTCTCCCTTTTTTTCATTGCAGTTGGTTGAAACCACAAGCATTTGTATTGTACATGGGTAGGGTGTACTGCAGTGAGAGTTTTCATTTTCCCCACTCATGTCTGACTGCGAAATTGATATGCATAAATAAGGAGGTGTGAGGGACTAAGTTCCCACAAGAGGTAAGGGTACCCTAGCTTTGAATTATAACACTAATGGCAAAGTTTAAAGACCCCTCCCAGTTGTCACCAATGGTGGTATGACAAAAATGTAGGGCTTGTAGAAAATGTTGGTTTATCTAAGAAAAATCCAACATTATGGTGCATGATTATCTCAGGGTAATTTCAACTTTTGGACATTACAACTGAACCACAGCTGGTGTCATTTACTTGGCTATATATGCAGTTTGCAATGTTTCTACATTAACAAAACTAAAATAATGATTCAGCAGCATATTTATAAGTATGTATGCAATACTTTTAAGAAAAATACTAAAATGCTTTATACAAACATTATATTTGCTGTCCTATATTCAAAACGCTATTAAGTGAGAACCTGGCAAAATTTCAAGCCCCTATAAACCCTGAGAACACTTCTGCCTATGCAGAACTGTTCACAGAAACCATGTACAAGCATGTTAATAGCTGTATAGAGGCTACTGTACCCACCACAAAGAAGTACAGAACTAACTCAAAAAATAAGCCACCCTCGTGGAATCACAAAATCAATTGGATGTATAACAGTTGGAAGAAAATCATGGCAAAAATTAGGACGTGCAGCATCCAGCAGGAAAAAGCACTCTCATCAAATTATACAAACATCTCAGAGGACAATTAAAGTCTACCAAAGCCAAATTTTAGGTAAGTTTGGCCTCCCAGGCCAAGGACAGCCATAAAGCATCTTTAGCTCCACAACCTCAAAGGCAATACACAGTTGTGTGCAGAGCTCATTCATTCATCGAGCCACCTATACTGAGCCAGAAGATATAGCAAACCTCCTGGTTGATAAATTCAGCTCCAACATTTCTCCTCTCTCCCCCTCAACCTTCCCTTAGGAAATATCATCAAATATAACTCCTCTTACTATCAGTAGGGAACAGGTCCTTAATGCTCTCTCTAAGACCAAGAACACTACATCAATGGGTCCAGGCAGTATCCCAAGATGCCTTCTAAATAGCATGAAACATGACCTATCAGGGCCTCTGGAATTACTATTTAACTGTAGCCTCCAAACAGGCTTCATGCCTCATGAATGGAGAAAGGCAACAGTCATCCCTATGTAGGATGGAGAGGACCACAGGAAGAGGTACAAAAAATGAATAATCTGGCAGAGGGGGGTTGAAAGTTGGCAAATGCACTTCAGGAAAAATACCTCTGGGTGTGACTATATGTTGGGGATAACGATTGCAGATATAAAGTTAAAGAAAGATCTAGGAGCTTACTTATGGCCAGTATGAAATAACAGGAACACTGTGAGAGTGCAGTAGTAAAATGCAATAGAATTTTGTGTTGAACTACAGAAATGTCTGATTAATGAGATGAGGAATGCGTCCAACCACTTGACAGATATCCTGTGCTTTAACAAGTGCATGTTCAGTGAATGGCTTTTTTGTCATGTCTGATTTTTCTCCCTTTTTTCATTGCAGTTGGTTGAAACCACAAGCATTTGTATTGTACAGGGGTAGGGTGTACTGCAGTGAGAGTTTTCATTTTCCCCACTCATGTCTGACTGTGAAATTGATATGCATAAATAAGGAGGTGTGAGGGACTAAGTTCCCACAAGAGGTAAGGGTACCCTAGCTTTGAATTATAACACTAATGGCAAAGTTTAAAGACCCCTCCCCAATTGTCACCAATGGTGGTATGACAAAAATGTAGGGCTTGTAGAAAATGTTGGTTTATCTAAGAAAAATCCAACATTATGGTGCATGATTATCTCAGGGTAATTCCAACTTTTGGACATTACAACTGAACCACAGCTGGTGTCATTTACCTGGCTATATATGCAGTTTGCAATGTTTCTACATTAACAAAACTAAAAGGATGATTCAGTAGCATATTTATAAGTATGTATGCAATACTTTTAAGAAGAATACTAAAATGCTTTATACAAACATTATATTTGCTGTCCTATATTCAAAACACTATTAACTGAGCACCTGGCAAAATTTCAAGCCCCTATAAACCCTGAGAACACTTCTGCCTATGCAGAACTGTTCACAGAAACCCTGTACAAGCATGTTAATAGCTGTATAGAGGCTACTGTACCCACCAGGAAGAAGTGCAGAACTAACTCAAAAAACAAGCCACCCTCGTGGAATCACAAAATCAATTGGATGTATAACAGTTGGAAGAAAATCATGGCAAAAATTAGGACGTGCAGCATCCAGCAGGAAAAAGCACTCTCATCAAATTATACAAACATCTCAGAGGACAACTAAAGTCTACCAAAGCCAAATTTGAGATAAGTTTGGCCTCCCAGGCCAAGGACAGCCATAAAGCATCTTTAGCTCCACAACCTCAAAGGCAATACACAATTGTGTGCAGAGCTCATTGTAAATCGAGCCACCTATACTGAGCCAGAAGATATAGCAAACCTCCTGGTTGATAAATTCAGCTCCAACATTTCTCCTCTCTCCCCCTCAACCTTCCCTTAGGAAATATAATCAAATATAACTCCCCTTACTATCAGTAGGGAACAGGTCCTTAATGCTCTCTCTAAGACCAAGAACACTACATCAATGGGTCCAGACAGTATCCCAAGATGCCTTCTAAATATCATGAAACATGACCTATCAGGGCCTCAGGAATTACTATTTAACTGTAGCCTCCAAACAGGCTTCATGCCTCATGAATGGAGAAAGGCAACAGTCATCCCTATGCACGCAGGTGGTCCATCTACAGACTCTGGAAACTATAGACCCATAAGTCTCCCTAGTCTTATATGTAAAGCCATGAAAGAATTATGATGGAGATGATCACTAGAGATATAGTAAACCTCCAGGCACTGGACCCAACCCAGTTTGGTTTCATAAAGGGCAGATCATGCCTACTCAACTTGGTGGACTTCTTTGAGAAGGTCATCAAAGCAATGGATGAGAGCAAAATCGCTCACACTGCCTAGCTTGACCTGGCCAGGGTATTTGACACAATACCCCACTCGGGCATTGTTGACAAACTCAAGAGGTTATTTACAACCCTATATGTCACCTGGTGGATATCCAACTGGCTCACAGACAGGACCCAGGAAGTTAGAATTGGGGAGCCCACCTCTACAAAGATGCCAGTCACAAGTGGAGTCCTTCAGGGATCAGTCCTTGGAATGCTCCTTTTTGGCATTTAATTCTCAAAAGTAAAGGCCAATGTCATTGGTCTCTGGCTGACTAAATTTGCAGATGATTGCAAATTAGGAGCTGTCATTGAATCTGACACTGTCACAAATGTTCTCCAGGAGGGATTGACACAGACAAACAACTGATGTTAGAGTCATGGACTAACACTAAATGCCAAGAAATGCATGATAGTATCCTTTGGGAAGTCATCCATCCCTGGTAGCTATCATATTGACAACATACTTCTTAGAGTTGACCCAGTAGTCAGGGACCTTTGGACACACATAGATAGTAATCTAGCCTTTGATCATCATGTGTCTACAGTGATGAGGAAATCATTCTATATTGCGCAACTTATAAACAAAGGTATGGCACTTAAGTCCAAGGAAGTCATTGTTCCACTCTATTTGGTATTCATCAGACCTATCATTGAGTACAATGCCCCCTTTGGTATGTACCTAACCAGGTATATCCAACAACTGGAATGACAACAGAGGTTCCTTACTAAAAGAATGCAGGGCATAAGTAATAAGTCCTATGCAGACCACCTGAAGCCCCTATCCCTGTATTCTGTCTCCTACAGGCTTTTGAGGGGAGATCTATGCTTGGCATACAGGGCATTGTCAGACCCTACTCTGATGGACCTCCTGCATATCCACAAAACAAACAGTACCAGAATTACCCATTCTAAAGACTTAAACCTTGCCCGTGATATAAATAGGACCTGCTAGAAAGATAGGTATGTACCCCTTTGAGTTTTTTATCATTCAGGAAGTTCCCAGAGATACAAGACCGGCAATTGGGACAACACCCTGGAATACAGCATTACTCTGGCAAATTAAGTTAAACTCAGGGTGTATCCAGGCTTAAATGCCATTACCCCACTGTCAGATTAAAATCTGCCCAATTGTAAAGTTAACATATTTCTATACAGGTTTTTAAGTTTTTGAAATTGTTACCTGATGAATTTATTGATGTTTTTGTTTATAAGATTATTGATACCTGACAATCACTAGTTTTCACATGATTTTTCTTTTAGTATACAATTGCTTGTCAGTGATGGTTAGAATCATTCTAAAGACGTCCTATGTGGTTTATGGAGGAAAGCACTAAAATAAACTCATTCATTGTCTCCAGCAGTCAACTGTAGTTGGATTTCTAATTAAAAGTTTTGAGTTATGTTTCATCAAACACTACAAATGGCACGACAAACTGGAGTACTGAATGAAAACAAAACTAAACTGGGAACAGACGGCACTACAACTCTTTAATTAAACTGAAACAAGAGTACAAAAAGTAATCCAAAGAACACTGGCTAACAAGTCAGATAAAGTGCTTTTCATCTAGTTTAGTAACTAGACTTCTTCAGATAATCGTTGCAAACTCAGGTTCTTCTTAAATACTTGCTCTCCCTCCCTTGCTCTTTTAATGGGAACAGAGCTCATTAACTAGTTGTGTTCCTTGTTCTCTATTTTGCCTGGAAGTCTAATACCTGTTTTTGCATTTAAACTGGGACCACTGTGGCTAATGACTGCATTCCAAGATACCCTGCAATTCTGAAAAAGTAATGGAGAAAGGACCTTATAGTAAGGTATCAGCATAAGGGAGAAACTACCTACAAGCAGAATTGCATCACATTATTCATTCATTTTCAAGTAAACTGGAATCAAGTCAGTACTAGAAACCCCAGTGAATCATTGGGTCTGTATAAATCTATGCAATGTGCAGTATAGCATGTGTATGGTACAGGATAACATGGTTGTAATTTCTTTAGGAGACATTATCAGTAGTTGGTCTGTGTGCTACGTAACCTAAGCATTTTCTTAAATACTCTTGTTGAGTACACATAATTTCTAATACCTCTTCATTTATCTTGACAGTGTGTATACTTCACCATGTACACATTACATTATCAGATTAAAATTACTTTTAGCACCAAATGTGGTTTATTTTTTTGACACACTGAGTATGCAACAGGTTAGCAGCTTCATATACTGGGGAGGTAGGTTTGAGGAGAAAAGAAATCTGAAAGAGTAGGTCAACACTACAATCAGAGGTGCTCCAGCCAACTGACACAATGTGTCTTGGGCAGTGTGTGACAGGAGCATGCAAAAGAAGCTGAAAGGTAAGATGAGTAAAAGAGTGGTGTGACCAGTGAACCCTGGTGTGACCAGTGTTCCTATATACTATGGAAACCTGAGCAGTGAAGGCTCAGCAGCTGAAGAAGCCTGAGGTAATGGAAATGAAGTGTCTCAGATTGGTATTAGGAAGCATACTGTGGGACAGATAAAGACATGAGGGCATCAGAGAAAAAGCCAAAGTAGCCTAAATCACAGAGAAAGTCAACGAGAATAGATTACATGAATTCCGTCGATCCTTATTACGATGTTGAAAGATGAAGTAACCAAACACGTCTTTATGACACGTAAATATTGACCTCTGCAAATGCCAAATGGCCACTTCAGCAAATTACTTGGCCGAAGACAAACAAACCAAACTTTCAAACCCTACATAGTGGGGGGCTGTGCCTCCCATATCCCCCTAACTAAATATACCAACTCAAAGATCACACTACAGTGGGGAAAAAGGGCAAATCCCTGATGACGGCAAAGAAATTTTTTTCCCCCTGGGGAAAAAATTCGCTGAAGTGGCCATTCGGCAATTCCATAGGTCGATATTTACGTGTTGATAAAGACGTGTTCGGTTACTTCATCTTTCACCACCATAATATAGACCCAATTCAGTCACATTTTAGTAAAGCAGATTTGGAAGAGACAGTAAGAAGACAGGAGTAGGCAAGAATTTACAGCCAAAAGATGGCTAGACTGCATGAGAAAAGACCTGTGACAGTTGAGCATAAGTGATGAATAAGGTAGGAGAGTGGCTCTAAAATTGAGAGAAGGGCTAAACGTTAATGACCCTTTGTACAATGATGGTGATTTGAGTGTGGAATTTCTGAAGCAGCTTTTCATCAATCTATAAATTCTTCCTATGCTAAGAGACCTGTACTATGCCACAGCCATGTGCATGAGTAAGCCTTATTCATTTATTGATTTTCAGTATTAAAATTAATAAAAAAGATTGTTTTTTATGTTTTCTCATTACTAAAATTGGAACAAGCAATGTTACGGTCTTTATATAAAATAGGTTTTTAAGTCTTTAATCTCACTCTTTCATAAAGTCAAGTTATTTTTTCACACATTTTGATAACAATATGCCTAAACTATCCATCTCCAGACCTGCAAACCCTAATTTCAGCTTAAAAAATCTTCAATACAGCCAGCAGCTCTAAAGCTCCATGGTAACATTTCTAAAAAATGGAAACTCTGTGTTCAATAATTTGAGCTGTATTTCACTGCAAGTAGAACTGCAGAAAAAAAAATCCAGTAGTACAATATTTCTTTGTATTGTAGGCAGGGAAGCAATACAGGTATTTAACACCTTTAACTTTAAGGAAGAGGAAATAAAGAAGGTGTCAGTCCTGAAAGAAAATAAATAAATGAATGTAGGTGTTTGGTGAGTAAAATAGGCATCTCCCATACATAAGGAATTTATTTTTCATGAGAAATCAAGTGTCTCAAGTGTCAAAAGATGCTTAGATGATCAATCTGAAACATAAAGTGAAAGACTGAGGTTGACATAGAAAAGTTACCATGAGGTATACACCTTAACCATTTATTTTTCAGTGACCGCTCTACCATAGTGTTTTAGCACAGATATCTAGACCATCACTGTGGTCTGTTTCTGTCTACATCAACCCCCTCTTCACATTTTCTACATGGGTTTGGGGTGTCATGTCAACTGTTGCCATCTCTTTCTATTCAATTTCATTCTCCTACCTTATTATTTACATGTTTATTTATTGCTGCTTGTTTACAGTGAAGTTCCAACTGGAGGTTATCCCATTTTCATCAGAGGCCAGGAAAGAAAAAAATCCACATTGTAGGCAAGTATATTTAAAGACAAAAAATGACATTTTGTAAAATGCATTGTTTACATGAAAACACAATTATATAAATGCATCTAGAACACATTATACAACATACAGTAGCCTATGAATTTTTCGTGAGGTAGTAGGTTACACAGAAATTACACAGATAGACAGTGGATGTATTAGGTCATGTGCTTATCAGCTGGAAGTACAGAGAAGGGTAGCAAAAGCAGCAAAGGATTTAGCAGGAGGTAGCTCTTACGAGGCACAGTGGTGCAGCGGTTAAAACCACACCTCACAGCAGAGGTTCTCCAGTTGAATTCTCGCTCAGTGTGGAGTCTGCATGTCCTTCCTGCATTCCCGTGGGTTTCCTCCAGGTGGTCTGGTTTCCTCCCACATTCCAAAGATGCATTTCTCTCCAGGCCTCCACTGAAAAAGGGCTCTGCCCACTCATTCTTTTCCGGTAAACAAATGTTAAATAAATACATAAATAAATAAAAAGAGGACAAGTAGTTACACGAAACATTAGGTACATTGAGGTAGGGAAACTATATAGACCAGTAGCAAAGAAAACAGAGGTAATGGTAGCTACATGAGAAATGGACATTTTGTAGGAGAGAAAGAGGGTGGAGTGGCAGTCTGTAGAATAGTAGTGTAAATGACAGTTGTGGGAGGGTATACATTGAGATTTCCTAGTAACAGAGATATAAAGTTACACACCTAAGATGACAGTACAGAAAGGTTAAGTAAAGGGTGTGTAACTTTGAAGGTGAATTGGGTTGAGTATGGGGGGGGTAGTCTTCGGTAGTGCATGAGCACAACCAATCATTTAGCAGTTGTTTCTTTAGTGATGTTTTGAAGACATGCAGTCTGTGTTTGACACTTGCCTGACGGTCGCAGGTCTTCTTTCATACAATCCATCCACCTCTTTGCTGGATGCCCTTGCTTCCTCTTATCTTCTTCCTGCCTTTCCCAAATTGTCTTCACAAGATTTTCTTCTGCTTTTCTACACGTGCTCAAACCACTGTAACAACTGGAGTTAGTGTGACATCAGCTCTGATATCCTCATTTCTTCATCTGTGTCACATTGTGCATCCTACTACCCATCTCAGACACTTTATCTTCCTTATCTCTACCTTCCTCAACTGCTCTGCCTTTACTACCCAGGTTTCTGTACCATACAGCAGTACTGGTTGCACCACTGTCTGGTACACCTTACATTTCAGCTTCATTAGAATTCTTCTGACATACACTACCCCCTGACACTCTATGCCAGGTGGCTGTAGCCCCTCTGATTCTAGCCTTGACCTCCTTGCCTCCTTGTTCAGACTTCCCTTTTCCTCAACCAACCCTCACAGATACCTGAAGTTCTTAATGTGTTCCACTATCTTCCCTTCTTTCTCAATTCTCAGCTTCTTCTTATTTCCCCCTATTTCTTACCATTACAACTGTCTTATCTGTACTCAGTTTCATCCCATGTTCCTTCAGTTTTGCATTCCATTCCCCTATCCTTTGCTGATGTTTTTGCTCAGAATCTGCCTGTAATGCCATGTTGTCTGCATAGGGCAACTTTGTTGATCTGTCCCCTCCAACCTGTTCGCTAATGTAGTTAACACCAGTATGAACAGCAGTGGGCTCAGAGCTGAACTCTGGTGCACACCCACTCTCACTGGGAACCCCTCTGTGAGACCAAACACTGTTCATACTCAAGTCATTGCATCTTTGTACATAGCCTGCACTAATTCTACCACTGTTTCTGGGACTTTGAACCACTCTAGGACTGCCTACATCACCTTTTTTTCAGGGCATTGTCATATGCTTCTTTCAAGTCTAGGAATGCCCAGTTGGGCTCTTTCCTTGTCTCTAGCATCTTTCTAACTGTCTCACTGCAAATATTGGGTCAATTGTGCTACATCCTGAACTGAATCCACACTGCTCATCTTCCATCTTAATTTCTACTACTCTGAGTATTCATTTGCCAATTACCTTCTCCAGAACTTTCATGCAATGTGACACTTGTTTGATACGTCTGTACTGCCCACAGTTGTGAATGTCCTCTTTGCTCTTGAATACTGGCACTAGTATGCTTATTCATCAGTCATCTGGGATATGCCTTTCCCTGCATACTACTATGAGTACCCACAGGAGCCACTTCTGCCCTATCTCACCCAATATCCTTATCATATCTGCTATAATCTCATCTGAGCCTGCTGCTTTCCCTGACTTCATTTTCCTTAGAGCTGTTCATAGGTTCATAGATTAGTACTAGACTAACTTCCTTTGGGAGCCATTTTAATCCTAATCAGTTACCCCATATGAGAATCAAACCCTGCACCTTCTGTCTGTAAGGTAAACACCTTAACCATTATACCAACCTCTCACCCTGTTCTTACTTCTTCTATGGCTGGACCCTCCTCTTCTTTCATCATAGGCTGTGTCTGGGGCATTTCATCTTCTGTGGCATTGTCTTCATTCAGAAGCTGCTGGAAGCACTCCTTCCATCTGTCTTTGATGTCCTGTAGACTGTTAGCAGGTTGTCACTGGCATCCCTTATGAAGGGTGTCTCAGTATCTTCTTTATCTTTCTCTCTTTGCCTTGCAACCTGATAGTTTCTTTGTGCCATCTGCTAAGTCACTGTCCAGAAGTTGGTAGAGTACCTCTGATACCTTGTTCTTTCCTATTGCAGCTCTTCTCTTAGCCACTTTGTTAGCCAACCAGTATTCCTTCCTAGTCTGGTCTGTCTTTTCTATCTTCCACTTTTTCCTGCACCCCTTCTTTCTTTTGATGGACTTCTGCATTCCTTCACGAGCTTTCCTCATGTACCTTATTTTCATACTTGGCTCAGCCACACATCTGTTCTGTAGTCCTCACACATGTTGTTTTTAGGTGATGCCTTTCTTCAACTCCACCTATTTCCTTCTCAAGGTACTAAAGCCCTGAATAATGCCTTGAATTATTGTGCTTTCTCTCGAGTCAATTTCCAGGTCTTCTGTTGACTGTAGAACCTTCTCAGACCTCTGCTTGTAGATGATTGTGGCAACCAGTGGTCTATGCTCTGGGCTGACTGCTTCACTGTGGATGACTTTGCAATTGCTGATTCTACCCCAGTGCCCTTTCATTACTAAGATGAAGTTTACCCAGGGGCAGTTCATGCTATAGGACTGCAGCCCCCCCACCTGTAAAAAAAAAAGAAAAGAAAAATTAAAAAGAGCCCCCCCCCCACCTGTAGAAAGAAAACAGAAAAAAAATCATGAGTCCTGGAACTCCACGCATGCATGCTTGGAGTTCCTGGTACTCAGAACTCCAGACTGATGTGTTAGGCAATCTGGATAGGGAAGACAGGGATCTCCACCCTGCCAGCTCAGAAATCTGTATGGTGATGACCACACAGACCAGAAGGTAACCAGACTGCATTGCCCACAGGCTGGAAGCTCCAGCCTACTCTCGTGACATCTCATGGGGAAACAGGCTGCCACAGGAACTATGGAGGACAAACAGAGTTGCTGGTTCAATCTATTGCTGCTATGGGTAAAGAGAGTGTTATCCCATCTATGGAGGACAAACAGAGTTGCTGCTATGGAGGTAGGGTGTGTGTGTGTGTGTGTGTGTATATGTGTAATGTCCCAGTTGCTACATACTGGTGGCTAGAGAGAACACATGGTGGTGGGTAGAGAATACTCAGGCTTGAACCCTGTACCTTGGGTGCAGGTAGTAAGGGCCTGAATTCCCTAACCACCACCATCTGTAATAAAATTGCAGATTTTTGCATCATATTTGTTCTGTTCTTCATAAAATCTGTGGTTTCTGTGTGTTTGCTGTCGCTGGCAAAGTCAGTGGTGCACTGGTAGCATTGTTGCCTAACAGTTACAGGCTCTTTGGTTTGATTCTTGGTTGGGGTGCTTTCTGTGTGGCGTCTGCGTATCTTACAAAGACATGTGTCTGCAGTGTTTCTCCCTGCTCTGTTGAAAATTGGCTTTTGTTCCAAGTCAAACTTTCCTGGTTAACAAATGTTAAATAAAAATAACAGGCGTTTGAATTTCAGACTTCATATTCTTCAGAAAGTACATAACCTTTTATTCTAGCAATTTTCTGAGTTTATAACATGGATATTTTAAATGTGTCCTTATTTTTGGGACTGTATTCCCCCATTATTGGCTTCATCCAGGTTTTTTGTGCTGAGGTTGAGAGCTATGGTGAGAACTGAATTCAGTGAATATGTTTAGGGGCTGTATTTCCCCATTATTGGCTTTGTTCAGGTGTTTTGTGCTAAGAGGTTGACAGCTATGGTGAGAACTGTATTCACTAAATGGTAGTCATTTAAGTTTCAGACTTCCTCTCTTTTACAAAACAGCTGATTTGGTATAGTGGTATGTTGCTCTGACTGTTTTACACAGGGTTACCCTGAGCTCAAGACTTGGCAGTGAAATATTTGGTGGTAACACAGCATTTTATTGAGCAACTTTCCAACATTATACAAGCAATGTTTAAAATGTGTCCCTGGTTTTTGGGCTTTTGCCCCCCCCCCAATAAATGTTGGCTTTTTCCAGATTTCTTGTGCTTCAAAGTTCAGAGATTCAGCAGAGTGTCAAGTAGATTTTACAAGGAGCTGAGAGCTGCAGGGGAACAAAAGTTTAGCACTGCTTATGGTAAGTCTGCTTTCATTGTTAATAGCACAAGAAGTAGTGTACTTGCTTTTGATGGAGAAGGTTGTGGGTTCTACTCCCACAGTAGTTAAATGCATTACTGTGCTGTGTTGTAGATGCTGCAGATCTTTTTGGCAAAGATACCTAGTAACTATGAACCTGTTATCAGTTTGCCATCCATTCACTACTGCGATATTACTAGCTTATCATTTTTTTAATGCAACATGGGCAATTTATTCCTCAAAGGCAACAACCACTTTATTTGTACATGAACCAATGCCATATAAAGTTGTTTGCTAGCAGCAACTTCTTCATTAGTTCCAGATTTCTTTAATGTGGAATTTAGATGACTTTTACTTCAGCAGTTTTGCATATTTACTGATGCTGGTGGACTGTAGAAGTTTGAGTAGACTTTTATGATGGAAATGTACATTTGAGTAGACTTTTATGATGGAAATGTTCTGAATTGGGCAGTTTTGTTATTATTGGTGCATGCATTTTGTTTCATTGTTTACTGGAAAAATGTTCAAAATAATAAATTTAAAATGCCCTCTAACAACTGTACTGTATTGTACAAGGAATGTAATTTAATACAATCAGGAAGGTGTATCAAAGATCATGTGTATGTTTCGTGTTCAAGGGGCCTATGATTTGAAAACAGCTCAAAGTTAATCTTTATCTGCCACTGGCCAAATGTATTTTCTTTGAATGTGGGTTTTAATGCTGTTTCAATGAATGTGAGTTTCAAGGGCAGAGAAGTTTTAATGCTAAGTCTATTTTCATTGTGAGACTGCATTGCTTTGTTTAGCAGATATCTATTAGGGTCTGTGCTGTAAAATGCAAAATAAAACTTTCAAATGAAATCCAAATCACCACAGAAGTAAAGCAGTATGCACATTACAGTGTTTATGGTAAATGGGGTGAAATAACCAAGGAATGGGACATTGGAATGGCTGCAGGGGGGAGGCTCCATTCAACCATGATTTTCTGAAGGGGGAAGGGTAGCAAAATCAGACAGCCCTGGCTGAACTATACCTCTCAACTGCCCAGATTTTTGCAGAATGAATAGATTTTTGCTTCTTATTTTTGGTTTGTTCCTCATAATATTTGTGGTTTTCTGGCAAATCATTTAGGAATTAAGTCACTAAATAATGACAGACATTGAGTTTCAGACATTATAACCTTCAGAAAAGTGCATGCTAAATGAAGACCTGTTATTCTATCAACTGTCTTAAGTTTATACAAGAGCAATTTTAGTACTGTTTGTATGTTCCCCCAATATATTTATTTGGCCTTATCCAGATTTCCTGCATTAAGAGGTTGAGAGGTACGTGCAAATAAATTGCTTTATAGAATTAGAAATATCCAAACCTCTCAACTGTCCCCAATTTTGACTCAAAATGTTGCTCTCCCCCTAATAACCTCTTCACAAAATGGTAATTTTGGAAGAAAATGTGGAGGGTTTACAATTATCAATAACTGTAATGATCACAGTTATAGATTACTTTTATTTCAGAAATGCATGTAGATGCTCTTATTTTGTCAGCTGCTCAAGTTAACAGTGTTAATATTAAAAAGGTGTTCCTTCTTTGACAGGTTCCCAGCTGTATTGTGTGGCAATTTTATATTTTTGCATCACATTTTTGGTCTGTTTTTCATATTGTGGTTTTCTGCCAAATTAGTGGAAAATCATTAAAGACTGAAGTTAGAAAATAATGGCAGACATTTGAGTTTCAGATTTCATACCCTTCAGAAATTTCATACTAATGCAAGACCTACTACTATTCTATTATCTTTCTAAGTTTATAAGAGCAATATTTACAAATTGTCCTTATTTTTAGGCCTGTTTCCCACTTCTGTGTATGGCTTTGTCCAGATTTCTTGCTCTGAGGTTGGGAGGTATGAGTGTCAGAGCCATCACCATCAGCCAGAGACATTTCAAATTGTGACATACTTGTTGCACTACACTCCCCCATGTAGTGACTCTGGATGTGCCCAAACAAGGCCAGGAGCAATTATGCAGTCAGTGTAAGTGTGCAGAGTATTCCCCCATCCAAGGTAGACACAAGTACGAGAGTGGCTTTTCATCTGTCCTTGATTTTGCAGAATGTTCTGGTTGTCTGTCATATTTTTATACTGCTGATTTATGCTTCTTATTATTCAGAAAATGCATGCTGTCACAGTGCCCTGTTGCTTTGTGTTTAAGTAGCAATGCTTTAATGACCATCGGGTAAGCTTGTCTGAGATTGTAAGATGCAAGTAACCTTTAATAAGCATACTGTTAAATAATTACCAACACTGAAAGCCTTTTTGTTGTTGCCATGCAGAGAATATTTACATAACTAGATAATGTACAAGCCTTAGGTATTGAAATGCATATGACAGTATTTGTAATAAAGGACAGGATTACAGTATTTTCAGAAGCTCATTACATATGTTGGAGATTTGCAGTCATCTTTGCAGGCTCTACCCATAAAGTAAACAAAATGCCACTCTTTCATGTGTGGTCCATAACCTGTGTTGTAATCCTTTAAGCAATTTATCTTGAGCTTGTTTCTTGTTTGCTGTTCATTTTTTACTTTGATCATGTTTTCCCCATGAAACAAGTAGATAGTTGTTGTCAGGCAGCAGGTCTTTTTTGGATAAGAAACATTTTTACAAGTGGGGGTATCACAGAGATTTCTACTTTCAGCATGTTACTTGGTACTTTTATAAAGCTGAATATAAGTTATAATTAGAACTGCACTGCGAGGAGAAGCTTGCTTTTTTATACTTGATTTTAACTAGTATTCCAGTAATGTATTTAAAAAGTAATTTATTTTTTCATGCCTCACAACCTCTTTGTTTCCATCTAGATATTAAGTAAGCTGTCATGTAGCCAATGCATTGAAATATTTATTTCTTCTACACTTTACTTTGTCTTGATTGGACTCTCGTAATGACGGTTTGTCACCCAGGGCAGCGTATTTAATTAAAGTTCCAGTTGTTGTGTTTTTGAGCATAGCTCCACCCATTTCTAGTTAACCACACCTCTCCCCATTGGCCCCACCCATTAATATGTCTCCTGCAGTCCACCTTTAATTTGAAGTCACCTGCCGCCACTGAGTTTACCTGAGTTGCATGCTGGCCACTCTTTTATATGATCTTGTGATGGTCTCTCTTTTTGAACCATGTGTTGGCTACCATCAAGCCATTTACCAACCAGAAGTCTAGAATGATGTCTCTTTCTTTACTCCTGTTGCCCTACCCATGTGAGCCCAGGCAGTCCTCATATCCTCTTTTGTCTGCCCCTATATGTGCATTCAAGTCACCCATTATTAACACCAATTCATTTTTTTTTAACAAGAAACATCTCTATTAAATTATCATATGTAACATAGACAATCTTACATTTATATAAATGAAAATAAATTATAGCGGCATAATCTCAGTTGCAAACATTATACCTTAAAACCATGCCAACACAACTGCAGCTACAAACATTATACATCACTTTAAATATATTCAGTCATTTTCAGTTAATCATTTCATAATTCATGCAGATCCTGCCTTCTTTTAAACATCTTTCCTCGTCTGCATATAATGGTCCCACATTTCCCATTTTTTCCTGCGTAATTTACTACTACCCTTTTCTAAAGATCCCAGTTCTAGTTGCTTTATCTCTGCTACTTCTAGTAAAGTTGGTTTAGACTTTGATTTCTATTTTCTAGTTATTGCTTTTTTGGCAGCCATCATAATTAGACTCAGCGATGTCTAGGCAATTCCATCTCTATATTATAGCTCAAAATAACATTTCTTTAGTCACTCCAATTTGCTCACACAGCGTCTCTGACAGACAAGTCTGCGGTTAATCTTTAAAGTCAGTCAACTCATTACACTCCCAGAAAATATGTTCCCAGTTACCACTTGCTTTCCTATCACATCTCCAACATTTACTGTCTACCTGAGGAAAGCTTCTTTGGAGCCTGCTTGGGGTTTAAAAATATCTATGTAAACACTTGCAGGCAAAGATCCTAAATCTTCTAGAATTTGTTCCATATTTGGGAGACATACAAATATCACCCACCCTCACATTGTTTTTGTGAATTGCTTATCCAACCTATCTTCGTAATTCTTCCTAACCTCTTCTGACTGATTCCTATATCATGGAATATTTTATACGCTCTGCTAATTATTCCTTTCTTAATGACACATTCTGTTCTAGATCCTACTAAGGACTCTGCCAGTGCTTGTCTTTCATTTAGGATGCCCCTATTTCTTCCTCTGCTCCTGTACTCTGATATCAATCCTTGATATGGAAGGCAATCTCTAACCTGCAGTCCAAATAAGTTCTTGGCATCTTCAGATTCTATTACCGTTCCCTCTCTAGTTATTTGCTCCTAATACCTTGGTTCCTTGGCCAGTTTTCTTCAAAATACTCTCTCCCCAACTCGCCTATTTTCTGTATCCCTAATTGCAGTCAACCCTATTGGCAGAATCTCCTTTCTCCATTCCTGTATTGGCTTATTGCTTAGAATACCTTCTGCTACTTTATGGATATAATATTTTGTATGGTTACTGTTGTTCTCCTTGAAAGTCTGCATCCAAAATCCCAGCCTCTCCCTGTTACTTGAACTTCCCCCCTGTTTCTTCATCATCTGTTTCCATTCTGAGTTATAGTTTTCTGCTTGTGCTATGTATAGAAGCCTTAACTGTGTTGCTCTGAAATACCCCTTCAAATCGGGTAATCCTAATCTGCCCTGTTGTATTGGAAGAATAAACTTATCCCACTTGACTCTTGTCATCATCCCATCTCAGAAAAATTTCTTCAGCTCTTTCTTAATTTTAATCCACAACTTCTCCTCTGGTTGATAAAAATCTGCCTGACCTGTATACAAGACTAAAGGGACTAAAAATATTTTAACTGCTTGTATCTTACTATTAAAATCCGGGTCTATGTCAATTCCTCGAACGCTTAAAATGTCGAACGTTACATGGTCGAGACCAAATGTTCGACATTTCAAGTGTTCGAAGATTGACTTTTAATGGTGCCATACAGTGCAGAAAGGGAGAATTTTCCTTTTCTGCACTGAAGTGCGGTCTGGGAGTTGGTATATTTAAGTATGGGGGGTGTGGGGGCACAGCCCCCCATGTGGGGGGTGCAGGGGGGCTTGCCCCCCTGCTTGCACTGTTAATGTGTGTTTTTCTTTTTTTTTTTATTTTATATTCCAACATCAAAATGTCGAACATTTGGTCTTGACCATGTAACGTTCGACATTTTGGATGTTCGAATATTTAACATGGACCCTAATATCCATATAACAGAGCTTCCATTCTCTCAATTTTTGAATTATCTTTAGTTTGGTCTCTTCTCACATATCCTTAGCTACCACATCATTATTATTTTTAATCCATACTCCTAAATACTTCATTTTTTCATGTCCCGATAAGTATGGATATTGCTGAACCACTTCGTATGTGGGTATGTAATTTACTGCTATTGCTTTTGTTTTGACTTCATAATTTTGTATCCTGAAAAGGTTTGAAACTGTTTCCTTATGTTCCACAGCACTGCAATATCCCTTTCTGGTTTGGTCAGGTATAAAGTAATGCCATCTGCAAACAGAGCCAGCTTCCCTTGACTACCATGCCAATTATATCCTTGAATTTCTGAGTCTCTTATTTTCTTTGCCAATGGTTCTAAATATAATTCAAATAACAACTGGGAGAGAGGACACCCCTGCATAGTTCCTCTACTCAAGCAGAGGTTATCTGAGAGGACCCCACCCCCTTTAATTTTCACCTCCAGTCCCTCATATATCCTCCTAATCAACCTTATGATTTTGTTTAAGGGAATGCAAATGCTTCCATTGCTCTGCTCATAAAGTCACAGCTCACCCTGTCAAATGCTTTCTCTGCATCAATACCTACCAATAACAGTGGTGTTTTCTACCATTCTGCTTCCCCCTGGATCATCACTGATCTGTTAATGTTGTCAAATGTTTGCCTACCGTCCACAAAGCCACATTGATCCATATCTATCGATTTTGGCATCACTTTTGCCATTCTTTTAGCCATTATAGACATAAACACTTTATAATCATGGTTTCGTACTGAAATGGACCTGTATGAAGCTGGATGTGATTGATCTTTACCCTCTTTTAGTATTACAGTTACTACCTCTTTCTTCCAGGATGTTGGTACTTCTCCTCCCCTTAAAATACTGTTTCCCTCCTAGTTTCCAAATGTTCACAGGAAATACTATCTATTCCTGGGGACTTTCCTGTAGATCGGTTATGCATCATCATTTTTATCTCATTTCCTACTATCGTAACTGTTAGTAATTGAGCCTCCTCTTCCTCTAGCCTGGTCATATTTAATTCTCTGATAAACATTTCCATTTGTACCTTTTCTTGATTTCCATATTTCTCTGCTTTATACAGACTTTCATAGAATTTTCAAAATATTTCCAATATTTCAACAGGATCCCTTGCTATCTTCCTTGTTATAGGCTCCCTAAGCTTGGTGGCAGCCCATTCTATTTTCTGTTGCCTGAGTCATTGTGCTAAAAGTTTTTGTGCTCTAGGGTTATTATCAAAAAACAGTTGCTTAACAGCTATCTTTCTAAACTTATGCATATTATTGAGGTAATCCCTTATCTACTGTTTAGTATTCTGCAGTTGCTCCTTTTCTTGTTCTGACAGATTCCCTCTGTTTTGCAGTACTTTAACACTTGTCATTCCCTCTAAGCAATTCTTGTTACTTCTTGACCATATCTCCCTTTCTTTTATTTCCATCCTATTTTTAAATTCCACTTAAGTTTTATCCCGCTCCCTAGCTATTTAATTTTATTCCACTTGATAGCTATATTTTCAGAAGAATTTTTATCTTCTTTAATATCTCCTGAATAATTTCCACTGCCCATTCTTTAAATTCCTCTCTTTTCAACAGATTGGTTGGAAAGCACCAGTGTCTAATTTTTATTTCATTACCTTGTGTTTTTATTTTTGTTATTATTAGCGCATGATCTCAAATAGTTATTGGGTACTTACCAAGACCTTCAATTAAATGCACGTTCTTGTGAAATGTATATTCTGTCTAGCCTAGCCCAGTATTTGTATTTTGGAGAATAATATGTACAGTCATTCTGAACTCCTAATACTGAATTCACATCTTCCATGCCAAAAGTTTTCATAAATTTCTTAAAAATCTACCCTTGTTTGATATAGTTTCACGTCTGGGCCCCCCAGACACATATTCAGTGTTGCAAATAAAATTCCAGTCCCCACCTATAAGTAATATTCATTGCTGAAAGCTGATTATTTCTCAGCAGTTTTCGGTGGAATATACTGTAAATACATGCCAGTGTAATCCTTCTCCCTTGCCAGTAGCCCCTTAATACTATAATTCATCCATTATTATCTTTTGTATTTTCTTCTATTACTATTGGTGTACCTCTTGCAGTTAATATAAGTACTCCTGTCTTCCCTTACTCCAGATATTCTGCTGAATAGCCATCCAAACAACCCTTCTTTATCAAATTCACATGTTCATTTCTTTCCAAGTCTGTCTCCTGAAGCATAGCTACTTGCACTCTACATTTTTTAATATAATTCACTACTCTTTCTGTTTTTGCATCTATCTATGAGGCTATTAGCATCTAAATACATTATAGAAAGAATCATGTTCTTGAGGGATTATTCTTCCCACCATTTATATATAAAACATCTTTTTTGTTAAATGTATGGTTCAAGCTTTTGTATTCAATGCATGCACCATTTGGCAGGTTAATCTTTTATATAGTTGTTTTTTGTCATCTCCATTTGAGCCTTTGTCACGTCTTGCAGAATTTTTTTGTTTTATTGGAAACCCTCAAATAAAAATACACACATATACCCAATACCTCCTAAAACCTAATAATTTAATAATACACAAAACTAAGTACATAATAAGAACAAACATTCTTAAATAATAGCCACAACCACAGGCTAGAGACACCCAAAAAGAAAGGTCATTCATGCTAAGACACATGACAGAGTTTGTGCTTTTAATAAACGCTATCTGATTTTTGTCTTATCTTTATAAACACTCAATTGCTTTCAGTAAACATTGTCTCCAAACCATTTTTCTTTATAAGATTGTCTTCTGGTGACATGCAAACCAAACACAAACTCCTAAGGAAATCCTGTTTACCAGAAAAAAAGCCTTATAATATTCAGTATTCTTTTCCATGTATAGGCCTTGAAATAAATGTGTTGCTGGATAAAGCCCAGGGTTAATCCAATCATTCCCTATGCAAGCATGGGAAAAAGCACACTATTTTTTCTTTTGCCATGCTCTCTCAACCAGACCCTTCCTTTCTCCTCTTTTTTTTTCTCACATTGCAGTGCCTACATCTACTATAACCAAACAGGTAAAAAGAGAGAAGAAAGGAGAAAAAGAAAAAAACAAAAGTACCTGTTTATATTAATATCCCTTCTTCTTCTTTCGGCTTTTCCCGGTTAGGGGTTGCCACAGCAGATCATCTGTCCACTCATGGTTGGCAGTGGAGTTTTACTGTGTCGAGTTGCCAGCCCAGCACCCAACCTTCCACAGAAGGCACACACACATGCACACACTCACACCTAGGGCCAATTTAGAGTGTCCAATCCACCTACTGCATGTCTTTGGGATGTGGGAGGAAACCGGAGCACCCGGAGGAAACCCACGCAACCACAGGGAGGACATGCAGACTCCGCACAAAAGGCACCCCAGCCAAGAATTGAACCGGAGAACCTATTTCAGTGAGGCGACAATGCTAACCGCTGCACCACCATGGCTGCCCTATATTAATATCCCTATTACATTAAAAAAGAAGTGAAATGCTTTATTTTGTAGCTTCCTAAGAAAATCATGCAACATTTAAACATTACCATTATGTGAAAAAAAAAGAAATTTGTTTTACTTACAGTTAACTTTCTCCCTCCTCTTTCCCTCTCCAAAGTAGTTCTCCAAAGCTTAATGACATAATGTGGGGCATATGCTTTAGAGTCCCCTACAAATTTAGCAAAGTCCACTAAAATCCAACATTTCCAAATCCTGTTGTTCTGCTATGTTTCACAAATATAAGTACTGCTTTGTAATCCCACATTTGTCTATTTACAAGTTACTGATTTTATTCTCGGAACATTAATAACATGAAGCAGGATATATGCTTTAAAGTTCCCCACAAGTTTAACAAAGTCCAGGGAAGTCCAATATTTTCAGATTTTCCTGTTCTGTCATGCTTCACAAATATAATTATTGCTGGATCATTCCAGAGTTGGCAATTTCCAAGTTACTAGCTTTAATACTGTTCATCTTCATCTCCTAAATCCTGTCTTTGTTTCATTTCTAACATATTACATTTTCTTCTAGTCAATTCTTATTTGTTCTTCCTTCTCTCTGGCAATTAAAACAGTGGAAAATTTTTCACAGGCTCAATGTCCCTGTAGTCCTTATCACCAGGAGAACATGAAATGGAACCTCCTTCTGATTCACAGCTCACCCTTTGTTGTACAAACTTTTGTATTTCCTCCTTAGTACTTCATCAAAAAATGATTTTGCTCCTCCAGGGAAAAACCACTTTGAAGATGGCTGAGTACAGCAGTTTGAATCAAATGCCTGCTTTTCGACATGCCCTAAATAATGGAATATATTTACTACTCTTCTACCTGGTGTACACTGAGTAATCATTCTCCACAAACACTCTACCATCTCCCACTTTTAGCACTTTATCTTTCTGCCACAATTTTGTCAAAATCAGCTCCTTCTGTCAATAAGACTGCATTTTTATTATTAAAGGTCTAGGCTGTTTTTAGTAACCATATTTGGAGCACACACTTCATGTGCCCTTTCAATTAACAGCTCCTGTTGTGGAATACCAGTCCAGTTGCTTATTTGTGCTTTCTTAAAATTAATAGTAGATGCCTTTCTAAACATACTGGAAAATATTAAGATACAAAAAAACACCCTAATACTGGGTGATTTCAACTACCCTGCCATGAATTGGGAAAACTACTCAGGTACCAACTCCTTTTCCCAACGGTTCTTGGAATTCATAAATTCCAATGCCCTGGATCAACTAATCCATTATCCCACCAGAGGAGCCAATATCCTAGACCTGGTCATTACCAACATGGGAGATAGATGCTCCACACCAGTGGTCACCCCCTCATTGGTCAGGTCTGACCATAAGCAAATCACCTTTGACATCCACATCCCACCCCCACCCCCCAGTAAGGAAACCTCCTTAAAAAACTTCTCCAAAACCAACTTCATGCTACTGAAGTCAGAAGTGACAAACTTCACAACACCCATGCAGATGGGATCTGGAAGTTCGACTGCAGAATCCTACATTAAGGCACTGTATGAGCACATCCACTTGTGCATGAATTGTGCCAGCCCAAATAGAACCAAGATGCTCGTCTCCAAAAAAAGGAAGCCAATCTGGTGGTCCCCTGCTATAAACAAACTATACAACAGAAGGAAGAAAGTTTTGCAGAAAAGAGGGAAATCCCAGGATGCAAAAAACTCCCTCACCAGCCTCAGTAAGAAGCTGAGATCTCTCATAAAATCCTCAAAAGCTAGTTATGGAAATAAAATTGCCAAAGATTCCAAAGACATCCACAAGGCATTCTATAGTTATGTCAAGAATCTAAAAGGCAATGTGCAGATCTGCTCTGAGATACAACAGAATGGCATTAAATATACTGATCCCAAGGATATTGCCAATATCCTGGCAGAACGATTTAGTGCCAACTTCACCCCCCTCTCACCCCCTAAAGGGCCCATCTCAATACCAAAAGATTGCCAAATTCCAATAATCACGGCCACACAGGTAGAAACCGCACTCTCCAAAGCTAAGAATACAGCATCCATGGGACCAGATGACATCCCAGGCTGTGTACTACATGAACTACAAAATGAACTGGTACCTCACCTAAGTGTCATGTTTAATCATAGCCTCACCTCAGGCTTCATGCCCACTGAGTGGTGCACAGCTACAGTTATCCCACTCCACAAGGGAGGATCTGCCTTGGATCCCGGGAACTACCGTCCCATCTGTCTGACAAGCCTGATCTGCAAGGGCATGGAACGCATTATCATGGAACTTATAAACAAAGACATTGGCAACCTTCAAACACTGGACCCCACCCAGTTTGGGTTTGTGAAGGGATGATCTTGTCTCCTAAATCTGATTGACTTCTTCGAATCAGTCTCCAGAGCTGTGGACGAGGGTAAGGTGGTCCACACAGCCTATCTGGACCTCGCCAAGGCCTTCGACACCATCCCCCACTCTAGAATCATAGATAAACTTACTAAGCTGGGCATAAATCCCTACATCACTCAATGGCTTACTGACAGAACCCAGACAGTAAAATCAGCCGACCCCAAATCCAGCTTCAGACAAGTGACAAGTGGAGTACCTCAGGGTTCAGTCCTGAGACCACTCTTGTTTGGCATCTACTTCTCTGAAGCACAGACCAACACTAAGGGACTCTGACTAACAAAGTTTGCAGATGACTGCAAACTGGGAGCCATTATTGAATCCCCAAATGATGTGGATATTCTACAAAACGGCCTTACAGAAACAGATGCCTGGTGCCAGAGCCATGGGCTCAAGCATAATGCCAAGAAATGTATAGTTATCCCCTTTGGAAAAAAAACATGTACCCATGAATTACCACATAGGTGGCAAGACGCTAAACATCAAAAGTGTGATGAGAAACTTAGGGACACAGGTGGACAGTGGTCTCACTTTCGATAAACACATCGCCCCAACAGTCAGGAAATCCTTCTATGTGGCACACCTCATCACTAAGGGCTTTTCATCCAGAAAAAAGGAGGTCATTGCCCCACTGTACTCATCCCTCATTAGACCCATTATAGAGTATAATGCCCCATTTGGTATGTACCTCACAAGACATCTGCAACAGCTGGAAAGGCCACAGAAATACCTCACTAAAAGAATCATAGGCCTAAAGCTGACCATCTAAAAAAACTCCTGCTATACTCTGTGGCATATCGTCTACTCAGAGGTGATCTCTGCTTAACATACAAGGCCATGTCAAACCCTGAGCTGTTGGACATGCTCCACTTAAAGAAATCCCAATCCCTCACCTCAGGCTTCATGCCCACTGAGTGGTGCACAGCTACAGTTATCCCACTCCACAAGGGAGGATCTGCCTTGGATCCCGGGAACTACCGTCCCATCTGTCTGACAAGCCTGATCTGCAAGGGCATGGAACGCATTATCATGGAACTTATAAACAAAGACATTGGCAACCTTCAAACACTGGACCCCACCCAGTTTGGGTTTGTGAAGGATGATCTTGTCTCCTAAATCTGATTGACTTCTTCGAATCAGTCTCCAGAGCTGTGGACGAGGGTAAGGTGGTCCACACAGCCTATCTGGACCTCGCCAAGGCCTTCGACACCATCCCCCACTCTAGAATCATAGATAAACTTACTAAGCTGGGCATAAATCCCTACATCACTCAATGGGTTGCCAACTGGCTTACTGACAGAACCCAGACAGTAAAATCAGCCGACCCCAAATCCAGCTTCAGACAAGTGACAAGTGGAGTACCTCAGGGTTCAGTCCTGAGACCACTCTTGTTTGGCATCTACTTCTCTGAAGTACAGACCAACACTAAGGGACTCTTAACAAAGTTTGCAGATGACTGCAAACTGGGAGCCATTATTGAATCCCCAAATGATGTGGATATTCTACAAAACGGCCTTACAGAAACAGATGCCTGGTGCCAGAGCCATGGGCTCAAGCATAATGCCAAGAAATGTATAGTTATCCCCTTTGGAAAAAAAACATGTACCCATGAATTACCACATAGGTGGCAAGACGCTAAACATCGAAAGTGTGATGAGAAACTTAGGGACACAGGTGGACAGTGGTCTCACTTTCGATAAACACATCGCCCAACAGTCAGGAAATCCTTCTATGTGGCACACCTCATCACTAAGGGCTTTTCATCCAGAAAAAAGGAGGTCATTGCCCCACTGTACTCATCCCTCATTAGACCCATTATAGAGTATAATGCCCCATTTGGTATGTACCTCACAAGACATCTGCAACAGCTGGAAAGGCCACAGAAATACCTCACTAAAAGAATCACAGGCCTAAAGCTGACCATCTAAAAAAACTCCTGCTATACTCTGTGGCATATCGTCTACTCAGAGGTGATCTCTGCTTAACATACAAGGCCATGTCAAACCCTGAGCTGTTGGACATGCTCCACTTAAAGAAATCCCAATCCCTCACCTCAGGCTTCATGCCCACTGAGTGGTGCACAGCTACAGTTATCCCACTCCACAAGGGAGGATCTGCCTTGGATCCCGGGAACTACCGTCCCATCTGTCTGACAAGCCTGATCTGCAAGGGCATGGAACGCATTATCATGGAACTTATAAACAAAGACATTGGCAACCTTCAAACACTGGACCCCACCCAGTTTGGGTTTGTGAAGGGATGATCTTGTCTCCTAAATCTGATTGACTTCTTCGAATCAGTCTCCAGAGCTGTGGACGAGGGTAAGGTGGTCCACACAGCCTATCTGGACCTCGCCAAGGCCTTCGACACCATCCCCCACTCTAGAATCATAGATAAACTTACTAAGCTGGGCATAAATCCCTACATCACTCAATGGGTTGCCAACTGGCTTACTGACAGAACCCAGACAGTAAAATCAGCCGACCCCAAATCCAGCTTCAGACAAGTGACAAGTGGAGTACCTCAGGGTTCAGTCCTGAGACCACTCTTGTTTGGCATCTACTTCTCTGAAGTACAGACCAACACTAAGGGACTCTGACTAACAAAGTTTGCAGATGACTGCAAACTGGGAGCCATTATTGAATCCTCAAATGATGTGGATATTCTACAAAACGGCCTTACAGAAACAGATGCCTGGTGCCAGAGCCATGGGCTCAAGCATAATGCCAAGAAATGTATAGTTATCCCCTTTGGAAAAAAAACATGTACCCATGAATTACCACATAGGTGGCAAGACGCTAAACATCGAAAGTGTGATGAGAAACTTAGGGACACAGGTGGACAGTGGTCTCACTTTCGATAAACACATCGCCCCAACAGTCAGGAAATCCTTCTATGTGGCACACCTCATCACTAAGGGCTTTTCATCCAGAAAAAAGGAGGTCATTGCCCCACTGTACTCATCCCTCATTAGACCCATTATAGAGTATAATGCCCCATTTGGTATGTACCTCACAAGACATCTGCAACAGCTGGAAAGGCCACAGAAATACCTCACTAAAAGAATCACAGGCCTAAAGCTGACCATCTAAAAAAACTCCTGCTATACTCTGTGGCATATCGTCTACTCAGAGGTGATCTCTGCTTAACATACAAGGCCATGTCAAACCCTGAGCTGTTGGACATGCTCCACTTAAAGAAATCCCAATCCCTCAGAGCCACACGCTCCAGGGATCTAAACCTTGTCATCACAATGAACAAAACATGCTGGAGGGATAGGTTCCTGACCCAGAGACTCCCCATACTCTGGAATAGACTGCGCATACATATCAAGCAGAGCGCCTCAGTGGCCCTCTTCAAAAGGAACCTTGATGATTGGATGGGAGATAGGAAATTTACCACAGGGATTATGTCAGTCACCCTGCTAGACAGGGGCCCAGAGAAGTAAATATTGTGGGAAGAAATATCCAGGGAATTGTTATGGCTAGGCTTGCATAGGCCTTAGGGCCGATAGTCTAGTACCAACATATGAACCTATGAATACAGCCTGTTCCTTCCAGCTTCTGTGGTACAGCAGAAAAATCTCAGGTTTTCTCTACGTGCTCTGCCCTCTAATTCTTTTATTTTTTGAAACATCCCTTCTTGTATAGTCTCATATTGAGTCAGCCTTTTCTTCGTTTCAACCTCTGAGTTTTGCAGCTCTGTCACCTTATCTGAATATTTGTTTAAAGCTTCTTCCATTTTTTCCAGCTTTTTATTGTTTGTGTTCATATACTCCTTCATAACCAGGTCTGTGTGCAGCTGCTTTATACTCTTCTCTAGGTTACTGGAAGTCATGTCTGCAACTTGCAGTGCTTCTTGCTGAGCCACTGCAGTACGTCTCTCAGTCTGTGCTTCTTTCTCACCTTTTGCAGCTGATTTTCCTACATATACTTTATATTTCTTTTTTCCTGGCATCCAGGCAGTACACTTACTAGCCAGTTACTGAATCTAGGTCCACTGGCCTTCTTTGCTAAGTTTCTGTTTTCAGACTGGGAGAGCCAGAATTAAGCTGTTACACAATGTGCAGCCATCTTGGAATCAACACCAATTCATGCTGTCCTGCTTTATCTAGTACATCTTGCAACTGCTGTCTGAATGCACTCTTTTTCTCACTATAACCCTGCTGTGGAGATAGGCTGAGATTATGGATACTGCCCTAGCATTAGGCTGGAGTCTGATTGCCATGAGTCTGTCACTAATCCTAATGTCATCCCTCACTGTCTTCTAAAGCCTCTACTTCAGCCCAATTCCCACACCATTTCTAGCCTGTCCTCCATCTCATGAGTTGTAGTCTGTGGATCCCAAGCCAAGTAGCTTTCTTGCACTGCCCTTCCATCTTGTCTCTTGGATGCATAGTATGTCCAACCTCCTCCTTACCATCATGTCATCCACTTCTAAGGTTCATCCTATCAATGAACCTACATTGAGTTTAGCAATTCTTAGTTAATGTTTGGCAGGCTGATTGGTATTATACCCCACTTTCATTTAACAGAGCTATCCCAGGTATTCAAGCTAGGCAACTGGACATTGGCCAACCAGTAGCTTATTTACCCATGGCTGCTGGGCTTTATGGCAGCCATACACTGACCACACTAGCATAAACAACCCTTCTACCATTAGCATGGGTCCCTATCATAGGTAGACAGAATCCAAAACTCACTTCTCACCAGCAAATACCCATTCCCATTTTGGCAACATTAGTCGACATGACTGAATCACCTAGAGCCATATTCTACACCAAGTGACTAGCATGGCCACAGCAGCCAGTCTGTGATCCATGATCTCCTATCTTGAGGATACTGCACACCACAGTAGATGCCCAAAGTGGTTGGTCTATAGAACTCTTTCCCCTATAGAGCACCACAACTCCATTCTTTGGTGAGTATGAGATAAACACTCAACATGTTTTTGGGAGGTGGGAGGAGTTCTACAGAGACACAGATAGAACATTCAACTCCACACAGGTACTGGCCAGATGTCAGGATCCAACCTTGTAACTTCTGCATGAGAGGCAAGAACCTTAACCATTATGCCAACTGGATGTCTCTGTGGCCATGCTAAATACTAATGAGGCATTCCATGGGAGAAGCATATGCTAACTAGCCATATGCTGACCCGGGAAATGCTTGTGGTAATGTATTTATTCAGTCAACATAAAATAACATGGCTGCTCACAGCCATTCATTTAAATGAATACATCCAAACGCTCATACCCACTCATTGTGGTAGAGGTAAATGCGAAAAAGTTAAGTGCTCAGGTAGTGTTGGGGTGTGTGTGTGTGTGTGTGTGTGTGTGTGTGTGTGTGTGTGTGTGTGTGTGTGTGTGTGTGTGTGTGTGTGTGTGTGTGTGTGTGTGTGTGTGTGTGTGTTTGTGTGCGTGTGTCTGTGTCTGTCTGTGTGTCTGTGTGCCTGTGACAGCATGTGTGAGTGTGTGTCTGTCTGGGAGGCAAAGTAGAGAGGTTAGTGAGGGGTAGATTATGAAAGTCGGTGTTTGCCTCTGTGTGTGTGTGTGTGTGTGTGTGTGTGTGTGTGTGTGTGTGTGTGTGTGTGTGTGTGTGTGTGTGTGTGTGTATCTCTCTTTCTTTCTTGGTGATTACATGCATGAATGTGAGGAATGTGTTTAGGGGGACTGTCATACCTGTACACCCCACTAGACTAACGAGCAAATCCTGCAACACCACTGAGGGAACACGAGACCCAGGGATGCTCTGCATTTAATGTCCTAAACAGACTAAAAAGAATTCAAACCTTGCATCCTGCTACCCAAAATAGAAACTATTAGTTTTCCTTGCCACCAGGGATTGAAACACTACCTAACTGTTTGCTGAGCAAAATATGTACAGTAAAAGTGGAGAAAAAGGTTTTAAACCCTGGACGTTTGATACAGAAAGCAACAACAGTAATACAATGCACTAACTAATCAATTCATGTAGGTGTGCTTATCTTACATAATAAGAAGTACGAAACATGAATGTCTGGTATGATTCAATGAGTGCCAGAGTCTGTGAGTTAGGGCAATAGCAGGAGTGCATCCATGTGAGAATGCCAGGTGGAGCACTAGATGGCATCAGGGTAAATATTTAAACTATTAATGGGACGCAATTAAAAACTGAATAGAGCAACACCTCCACCATTATTATGCATTTTATGTACACTGAGGGGACTGTCAGTTATTATTTAATGGCAGTAAGGAGCTGTGATTTATGAGGGCAGGGACAAAATTATACAAAAACACATTGTAAATGTTCTGTCAACTGAGGGACAGGTAACAGGTATGTTGCATGTGTGCGTTTGTGTGTATGCATGTGGGAAAGTGAATGGGGATGCCTGTGCCAAAATGCTGTATGTGCCTCCATTGTTAACTGCCACAGCAAAGTGCTGATTAGCACTAATAGTAGCTGACAGTGATTCAGAGTCATGTAAATTAGCTGATAATGAGGTCTTTTCTAATTGCAGCTAACATGTCTTGAATCACAAATTGCTGAACCATGCAAACAGCTGCTTTTTACCACAGCTTACCACCAGTGCTAGAGTTCTTTCTGAATCCTTGTGTAAGTCTGGACACTTGCATGACTCCAAAAGAAATATATCTGAGATCAAAAATACTCAGGCTTTTAAGAGAAGCAGTATTAACATTTAGTAAAGCATTAGATATCTGTGCAACTTTCAAGTGTTCAGCTTAAAGGCATGACTGACGAACTGGAACTGTGCAAAATAAAAACGGAGAATAACAATGAGAACAAAATAAATTCCAAACTGAATAAAAGAAATAAAAATAAAATCGTTGGAGCCTGTATGTTATCCAAGATGGCACTAGGTAATAAATGAGCAGTCAGCAATGTGTCAACAGACATGAGAAAGTGCGTTGTTGAGCCTTTAATTCTATCTTCAGGCTGCCCTTGTGTTGTAACTATTTTGCAAAGATGTGTAAAAGTATAAATAAGTTTGTGCCGCAAGATTTGCATATAGTAAAGACAAATTAGAATAAAGCAAACATGTGCTCCCAGGTAAAATGCATCAATTGAATGCAAAACAGAAAGTAAATAAAAATTATGATTTTGTTCAGAAAAGCTTGTAATTACATCGTCTATTTACATTTATGGCATATATTTGTGCAGAATGCCATATATTGTCAGTAACTATTTTTAAGTCAATGATTTGTATAATACTGTGTTTTAATTCTCATGTAATCTTCTGGTATTTTCCAGACCATAGGATCAGATTGTTCCCGACTGTACATAAAACTGCAGAAAATACAAAATGATTTTAGGACAACAGGCATGTCTATCCTGGAAGGGAAGAGGTGGTCCAAGTCAAGAGGTGCCATGATATCTCTGGGAGGTGGGGTGACAGACAGAAGCAACCCTGTTGTGTGCATCTATCTCACTATAGCACATCACTATAGCCCTCATCCCCAGAGCACTGAAGCATGTGTTACACAGGGAAGTCATAGTCAGCTCCCTGCAGTGATGCTTGTCACACATCCTTTACCCTGGGGAGGATTTAGGCTATAAACAGAAAGCCTCTAATGGCTGCATTATTGCACTTGTGGCTGATTCTCACCCAAGTGGAATGAACTAGCCAGATGAAATATAGAAGAGCTGATAGTTGGCAGGCAAATGGGAAGAAAAAAACTACATAGCAAAAATAAATAGAAGCTGATGCTCCAGGTAGTGTCCTTGGAAAAGCATCCAAATATACGGTGTTATAATCCTTCTGAAAGACTTGGTATGAGCAAAAGAATTCATGCAGTGCATTTAAAGAATGATTTGCAGAGAGAAATAACTAAAAGCAAGAATGTTGTCTACAGAAAGAATCCCAAGTCTGCTGATACTAATGAAGTTCAGAATGAGAATAAGCAAAATAACGTGATCAGTAGTAGAAATACTTGTTTGAGCCACACTAAATATACAAATGTATATAATGTGTCACAACACATCATCAGGGCCTGTACAAAAGAAAGAGGCAGTGACAGCACCAGTAGAGTTAAAAAGAAAGTTCTAAGGCATGATGTAATATAGTTCTGATCACAAGAACAAGACAGAATCTTTAAGATACCGAAAAGTTAGTCACTGAACCTCCTACTGTGGAATTCTATAATGTTTCTCAACCAGTTATATTTCAGATAGATACTACCCAGCAAGAGTTTGAAGAGGCATTGTTACAAAAAGGAAGACTACTATAGAATGGGTGAAGGGTCAACAGCTTTGACGTAGCTATGCTCAAATGTATGGGCACGATTTTTCAGTATTGTTTCATGACTCCATTTACACTAAATCAGATACTGTAGAGACAGATCATAAACCAATACAAAGCATTTTCAAAACCTTTGTTTGCAAAAAAACAGGAAAACTTCAAAGGATGTTGCTGGCATTAAACTAGTATGTGCTCAAATAAAAGTCTATGCACTGAATATGCTTACTAGATCTGTCTTACACGAGAATTAAAAGACCTGTTGAAAAAAGATATGCAAGGGTTATAGATAGATTTACAATTTCCTGTGTGTGTGTGTGTGTGTGTGTGTGTGTGTGTGTGTGTGTGTGTGTGTGTGTGTGTGTGTGTGTGTGTGTGTGTGTGTGTGTGTGTGCACATATGTTTTTGTGTGTGTGTTTGTGTGTATCTGTATATGTATGTGTGTGTTTGTGTGTATATGTGCATGCATGTATGCACAGTGTGTGTGTGTGTGTGTGTGTGTGTGTGTGTGTGTGTGTGTGTGTGTGTGTGTGTGTGTGTGCATGTATGCATGTGCATGTATATGTTTGTTATGTATGTCTGTGTATGTATATGTGTGTATGTGAGTGACACTGCCAGCCCAGCTATCTGAAAATTTGTAAATAATTATCTGTCATTTGTGAATATTGATGTGATTTATACAGAGCTGTATGTTATGTACTGAGTTTCAAGAATGTAACCACAGCATACCCTGCTGTAACATAGAAAATTAACATACATAACTTCAAGAAAATAAGTTGAAATTAAGTGCTTTATGATTGTGCTATAAAAGTTAGTTTCAATGCAGAAGCAAGCACAATGTCTAGAGCTAAAAGTTTTTCTATTGTGTGGAAAGAAAAGTAATTACTAGGTTTAAAATGTAAAGTGTTTTATTGCTTTATGACTTCCTAGCAGCTACACAGTTCTGAGCAAACATCTGGGAGATATGTATTTTTTACACAGGGATGTTAAAATGCTATTAGTTTCTGGTTTTGCCTGGGAACTGAAATCAGGGCATTTTTTTATTTTGTCTTTGACCTAGAAACATCTATCATCATCACATCTGCACTTGCTTGTAAGTAAGACTTAGGGCATAGTATCTCTTTTAGATATAGAAAAGAGAAGGCAAAGATTAGTTTAGATGTTTTCTGTATTTATTTGAGACTGTCCTACAATGTTGTTTTAAAATATTTCCTGCGATTTTGAAATCTGGAGTAACTGTATTTGTTTTTTGGGTATTGTCTTGTTCTTTTATTATTTATTATTACATATATTTAAACCTATATTTGTGGCGGATATTTGTGAGGCATATTTAATGTATTTGGTGACACTGTACAAGCTGCTCCTAAATAGCCTTGCAAGTCTTGGTCAGACTACCATTTGGATTAATAGTAACATTACACTGTAGGATTGGAGACCCTTTGTAAAGGTCTTACAGTAGCTGATAAGTAAGAACTGGCTGGTGGCAGTGATTACTACCTTATAGTCTGGGCAAAGTGGGAGCATAGATATTAAACCTGTGCCAGCCTTCCCCAGGTGTGTGTGTGGTTGTATATAAATCAAATCTCAAAGTGTGTGTGTATGTCAGCTACTTGGGCAGGGACACGAAGCACCAGCTGGACAGAGAGGTGCTGAAAGTCTTAGCTTGGCCACTCGGCTGAGATCTCAACCATATTGCTGTGCCAATGTGGAGTCTTATTGGGTATCAGGAGAAAGAGATAGAAACCATCCCCAGACTGACTATGATCTCTGCATGCTCTTAAGGAAAATTGCACTTTACTGTGTGTGTACTTGTAATCCTCCCATTTTGTACATCCCTCACTGTTGCCAGTGGTGAGGATTGAGGCTCCTTGATTACTGGGCCAGTGCAGGGGCATCAAAATGTATATGTTTATGTGTCTAGGTATGTCTATCTGTGTATATGTATGTGTGTATGTGCATAGTTGGATGCATTTGTGTGCATGTATACGTGTAGATGTGTATGTGTGTGTGTCGGCATATGTCTGTCTATGTATATGGTATGTGTGCATGCATGTGCTTGTGTGTGCCTGTGCATGTGCGCATGTGTGTGTGTGTGTGTGTGTGTGTGTGTGTGTGTGTGTGTGTGTGTGTGTGTGTGTCGGTGGGTGTGTGACTCCAATGAAGCCTTGACATGCATTGTGGGCAATTAGAATATGAATGAAAGCTTGCCATATGTACCCAGCCCTGTTATGGAATGTTATACAAAACATGTGACTTTTACATGGGAATTAAGTACAAGAAAACACTGTAACATATTTTTAGTGGTCAACAATTTTAGAAAAAATAGAGCAAGCAGTTCAATCAGGTGATACCTGAAGTGATATCAGACACCTGAGTACAGTTTACAGTTTCATACCCTTTTGAGACAAGGGGAATTCAAATGTAGTACAGCCAGTCCAGATATCATCAAAGTAATAAGCAAGTAAAAGTTGTGGTCTTAACATTAAAGATCTTGACTAAGATGTGTCAAGTCTGGAAGCTTAGATTACCATCTTTCAGTACTGGAATACAGGAATATGCCTTTACGGTTGTTGATCAGTAGGAAACACTTGGTATCTAATCTGCCGCTAGCATATTCCTTGCTAGTTCTTTGCAAAACAGAAAAATTGTATCGAGTTGATGAATGAAGAGCAGCAGACACAGAAACAGTATTCTGAGAACGAGACAAGAAAACTTTCAGAACTTTAGGAAGGGGAAGGACTGCAGATTCATACACATTTGGTCAAACTGAATAGAACAGTAGCATGCAGGATACAGTCACTTGTAAAGTTGCAGAACAAGAAATAAATTGTATGCAGGGATCCTAGCACAATGCCGATGTGAGTATATAAATAGCTACTACTTCAAATAGCGTCTTTATGAGGGAGCAGCCTTTCACAAACAGATATCAAAGGTTTAGTCGACTGATTAAGAAACCAGTTCAATATAGTGACTGTACCAGATGCAGTTGTACTATGAAAAACTGAAATGTCTGTTTTGGAAATATTTTGAAGTTTCAAGAATCATTGTGCATTTATTGCATATCACATGAGACACAGTATAGGAACAATAGTTGTAATAATCTCAGTTAGATACATACATTTACTTGCATTTATTGCACCTTTCTTTTAAAGTAAGTTAGACGCAGCATGTGTAGGCATAGGCAATATAGTAATGAGGTAGCTGATTCTTTAAGGAAGATTACCAGTAGTCTAGTCTTGTGTCATGTGATCAAGCCATCTAAATAATTCAGTAAAGGTTTTTGCTGAGTGTGTAACATGTCTAATGCATCATAGTTTATTTTATTTATTTATTTATTTATTTATTTATTTATTTATTTGACATTTGATTACCAGGAAAGTCTGACTGGGCATGATGCCATTTTCAGTGGAGGCCCGGGAAGAAAAGTTCCACAATAATAAGACAAAATTACACAATCATCTGGCACAATTACACAGGTATGAAAGCTATGAGACAGAACAGACCCTTACTTTCATAGCTTCCATTAATAGAGAAGAAATCATATCTTAGATACGAATATTACAAGCCTTAATACTTGGATATGTAATTAAAAAGCTGAAATAAATGGGTAGATTCTCTTGTTGCTTGTCACAGAAAAATTTTAACACAGAAAAAGCAGTGACCCTAACATGTTTGATGTGAGAAGTTATGTTAAATCAGTCAGGTAAGCATACAGTAGTGGGATAATGATACAGGGTGACTTCGCTAGTACAGTAGTAATATAGCAGAGGAAGGAATTTCAGTGTTTTGGTTACTGAAGTATTAGAAAAGGTGTAGGAAAGGTTGCATGAGGGGATTGTTAAGCTGTAGGAGGGTACTGCAGTAAATTTAGCAGTATGAAGAAATATTGAGTAAGTATGAGAAAATGATCCATCTTGGCAATATGTATCCACTGTTGTGCACATACGCTACTTGTATGTGCATTGGGAGAGAGACTCTTTGAGTGGAATCAGAAAATAACTAAAAAGCATAATAATAAAGCGGGATTGCAAATGGCAGAAATCTTTGTAGGTCAGCAAGATGTGCTCAGAGGGAAATGCTTAAAATAGGAAACCTGATGAGTCCACACTTTTATTTATAAGAAAGGAAACAAATGAATCATCTCCCTCCTTTTCCACAGCTTCAACCATCTTATTCAATATACCCAATATGTGTCTTGTTACTTTAATATTAACTATTATTATCTATAAGTCAATCATTCTTGTTATTGTTTCCTATAGCAGCTATGTTTATTCTATTTGTATGGTTTTATCAGTACATCATTGTCTTTAATTTTATGTATCGGCTTTAGTAATTTGATTGTATTACTTATTCATCTTACATATTACTATGCCTGTGGCTGTCTTAATATTCCCTAGAATTTATTAACAACCGTGTAGGCTTTGCATGAAGCCCACATAATTTAAGAGCATTAGATCGATGAGCAGCAGCACTCATTGAAAACGTGTGCTGTTCATCGTGCTTACACATTTATAAGCACCTTTCCTTGATCAGCAGCAGTGTAAGCAAACCTATTATGGAAGCATGCATGGCAAGTTTATATGAAGTAATTGCAAGTTGATTACAAGAATTAAGATGTAAGGGACATTGAATAGAGAGAATGTACACATAATGCAATGGTAGTACTGAAGATATAAGATGGCAGGGTAAAAGCAGAAAACGTACGGAGAAAATGCAGTCAAACATGTTTACGTCACAAAGAAACATTTTAAACATAAATCCTTCCATATTGATGTAATAATAATTAATCCTGTTCAGAAATCTTTACCCATGCACATCACTAAAACGGACATGCTAACAAAGGATGTGAGGGGCATAAAGCAACACTGTAGCAAAGGAAGTACATGTGATATTAATATTAATAACATGCAGAGTTGAGATAACAGTTAGCAAGGGCAGTGGACACATTAGAGGCTATTCGCATAGACTTGGTTATTGAAACATGTATATAGTGTATGTGTGATAGCCAACAGTACTGCTGTAATCCCCAGTTCATCATGTATAAACAAGAAGAAATGAGCCCTACAGCTGTTGTGTCATGCACATCAGAAAGAGACATGTTTTGCCATTTGTTGTCATTTGGCAACGACAGAGAGGGAGTATATTACCTTCAAACACGTATTAGACAAGCATGTGTTGTACACCTATGTTCACCCTAAACAGCAATATTACAACACTCAAAATACACAAGTGACAAATGACAACATAGATTTGATAACACTTCAGTAGTTCAAATTCTCTGTCTGTAAATGGAGCACATCTTCTACATGATTATACTGGACACAAGAAATTACAGTGAGAACTGCCATAACTGCATATAAACAACACAAATACACAAGAAAGTGCCGTAGTACAGGCCCAATCACACTTTATGATGATCTTGCATTATGCCATACAATAAGAAATGTTGTGCAAGTTCTTCATGTCCTGTAAAGCTGTGTGTAGAGAGGAATTACAGTAATACATAAATGTTTTGACAAAGATGTGCAAGTCAGAGCATTATTATTTGAAAAATAACCAATTCCTGTGAGCAATCAATGACATATTCAACATTTGCATCTTGCCAGACTCAAACATGTCAGGAAAAATGTCAGAAATTTGTGTATCATACTCTGACTCCACAGCAATAGGCATACTGTGTGCATCGTGATGAACACACTTGAAGAGCTTGCAACACATTCTTATTGTAATAGGTATGGATCTCCTACCTTGGTGATACCTTAATAATGTGTTCCTCAGACTATGCCATAAATACTTTCTTTGCATAAACTACTCCTGTGTGACACACCTGACAGATAGATGTTACCTTATTCAAACCCCTGCCTATCATACTGCAGACTCTGCAGAACTGTGTATTCACCATGTCTGCCACATGACATAGCAAAGGAGCTTATCATAAATAATTTCAGTTAATGTGTGAAGTAAGTAAGAACATTTGATGATCATTTTTACAGTAATATTATGTCAGAACAATGATAAAGAGATAAATATGTTAATGTTCACACAACTGTGAGCAGAACAATATCAAGGTTTCTTGGCCAAGGAAGCTGTTTCTGTTGTGTTGTATACCCACTGTCCTAGAACTGAACCACAGTCTGTGTAGATATGCTATACAAGTCATTAATGCATGCATGTGCCTCAGGAACACTTACACACTGACAGTTGCAAAACAACTGTTTCACTGCCAGGAAATTACAAAATGAGTTTTGTTTATTTTTTTCTCCAAAATAAAAATTGAGAATAATAACTTCATGCAGGGTTGTTTGTGCAATACATTCATGTAATGATGCCCTGTGCTGGAAGTGAACAACTAGCTATGCGAGTCCACCAGCTCACAACATGTGTATGAATCACGTGACATGTACCGCAGTAGAAGTTAACACATCTGTGAGACTCTACCTGTGTGAAGTCATTACCATTACATCATATGATTGTGTTGCAATCAATTTGTATGAGATAAAAGTGATGGGGAGGCTTCTCCTGCTGTAATTGTACACATTATAACTGTGGTGGATGTCATTTATGAATAGCATGCTTGTTTGCTTGTATGCTCAAAGCTGCAGTAAGTTAGGCCTTCTGCCCTTACTCTACTGTTTTCCAAATACCTGCTGAGAGACTACAAAATATAACTGCTTATTTCAACTGTTTTCTGCACTTTCTGGTTAACTAAAACAATATTTGCTGCATATCTGTTTAGACTTTGCAACTGTATTTTACTGCATTTTTTTAGATTGTCTGCTAATTGAATAACTCTTACAACTGTAATTACTGTTCATTTGCTTGTTTTGCTTATTTTATTTGTTTGCTGCACATGAAATACACTAGCACAGACTAGGTTCTGGCTTTTGGTGAATCTAGTACTGTTTGTAGCCTTTTTGTAAAACAGTTAATCTTTTCTCTAAAGAGGTCACCCTGTGCCCTCCTGGGAGGAAGGTACAGTTTGGACTAATCTAGCAAGAGTTACTGTTGCAGGGCTCTGTTTATGGAGTTTTGATTGGATAATTTGAACTTTGGCTGTTTCCTGTTTTTCTGCTTTAGCAAGCCTCTGTTTGAACCAGTTTGTGCTTGTTTGACTGTGCAGGATTGTTGGTTACAGACGCCTGCTCTCTAGCCTCACAAATATTACCTAAACCAAAGCTCTTCATGCCTAAACCTACTAATACCTGCCCCTGCTGTATTTCCTCTTCAACTGTTATAGCCAGACCAAGATTATTCCTAGGACCATGAACGGTCAGTGTCCCTTCTTTTCTCCTACCAGCCTGGTTGACATTAATCTAATGAGGCAGTGTAGCAACTGTCTCATGTACTCTGACACCCCCTACTTCTAAATCATTCCTGTACCATTTGTGGGAGATGCACTTATATTATGAATCTGGAATCACAGCTCTCTCATGCAATAGATAGCAATACAGAGTGGGTTGTCAGCAGACCTACCACAAAGCCTACTCATGACACACAACATACACACAGACCAACATATGCAGAGGTACTCCCAAAAAATCTACCTAAACACCAGAGACCTCCAAAACACATACATACTAGACCAACCATAACACCCAAAACACATAATACACATAATGACAGAAACACAAGTGTCTCACCATCAAAGTCCATAAGGGAATGCACATCCACTCCAAATATCTTAGTCATACGACACTCTATAGTGAGATACACAGATGTCTCTCTCACCAGGCTGAACAAGGAGAAAGTCTTGATCAGCTGTCTTAATGGTGACAGGATTCATCAGATCACACAGGCACTTAAGTCTCTCAACAACAAGTGCCATTATGATTCGGTCATAGTACATGTTATGAATAACTTGAAATGTACCTCCCTGGAAAACATAAGGATATACATGATTGAGCTCTCTGAGTATGTGTCACAGGCAGGTATGTCCCTAGCCTTGAGCAGCATATTACCCTTACCTAGGATGATACCACAATATAAACAGAAAATCATTGACTTCAATAGTTGGCTTAGTTTCTGGTGTCATTCTAAGGGGATTCAGTTTCTGTCAGCCTGGGATGACACGATCGGTAGACCTTGATGCTTTGCCAGAGATGGTCTTCATCTGTCATCCCTGGGATTTCAACTACTGGCAAAGGCTCTTGACACCCCCATAGTGCCTTTTTTAGGCAATGTCACAAGGACAAAATTCCCAGTGTAAAAATTTCATCAAAAAACAGCCTCAGGGTTATGCTGCTAAAATCTAGGAGTGTTAGCATGAAACTACACTCACTGGAAGCAGTCCTCACTTTACAGGATGCTGACATCTGTGCAGTCATGGAGACTTGGTTCAAGGCAGTGGTGAGCATTCCAGCCATACCAGGTTACACCTCCTACCACACGTTCAGACCATGAAAGCAAGACATGAAAACTAAAGGAGACGGTGTATCAAAATTCATTAAAGATAAATATACCTCCAGATTGGTTAAATAGTATGATTCCCTGGAGACACTACAGGTGCAACTAACTGTTGGTAGGACACTATTCAAGTCATTGCCAGCTACAGGACCCCCTCCATGAATCAAGACACCCACTCTGTCTACATGGATCTACTGGAATCCATCAAGATACATCCAAACACCATGGTTCTGGGTGATTTTAATTACCCATCCATTGACTGGGTAAATTACTCATGCTCAAACTCACTTGTCCAAAGATTCCTTGAGTTCATTTATTCCCAACACCCTGAACAAGCTGGTGGACACCCCAACTAGGGACACTAACATCTGGGATCTGATGCTTACCAATATGGGGGACTGCTGTAGCACCCCTACTGTGACCACAAATCAGTCTCATTCGAAGTAACTCTCACAATGGACTCCCTCCTAGCAACAACTAAACTAAACACCTTCTCCAAAGCAGATTATATCCTTCTAAGGAATGGTATAAATAGCTTCACTGCACCCCCCTCAGATGGAACTGCAAACTATGCCGAGTCCTACACCATTGTCTTTTACAAACACCTGTATAACTGCATTGACATGGCCGTAGGACCAAAACATGTTCTTCAAGGAAGAGCAAACCTGACTGGGGGACAGCTGCCATTAACAGCTATATAATAATAATATTAAGAAATTGTTGTCCAAACGTAAGAGGGAGCAAGCCCTAAACTGGAAAACTCCCACCTCAGCTTAAACAAGCAAATAAGACTTTTTGTGAAGTCCTCCCAAAGCAAACTACAAATCCAAATTAGCGTCCTTAACTAAGGACAACCATAAGGTGTTCTTTAGTTACATCCATAGCCTAAAAGGTAAGACCCAGATTTGTGCCAAACTGGTAGTTAATGATACCACATAAACTGAGATCATGACATTCCTTCCACCTGTCCCCCACCTTGCATCTCTAGAGAGCAGGTCATAAATTCTCTCTCTAGTAACAAAAACACAGCATCCATGTGACCTGATAACATCCCAGGCTGTGTCCTATATGGGCTCCAACAAGAATTAGCAATACCATTGGGTACTATTTTCAGTCATAGTCTAAGCACCGGCTCCATCCCAGCTGAATGGAAAACTGCCACCGTTATCCCCTTGCACAAGGATGGTGCTTCCATTGACCCTGGGAACTACAGACCTATTAGCCTGACTAGCCTTATCTGCAAGGCCATGGAGCAAATCATCATGGACCTTATCAACAAAGATATAGGTAATCTCCAAACACTTGACCCTACTCAGTTTGGATTTGTCAAAGGGAGATCATGCGTGCTAAAACTGGTGGACTTCTTCGAGACAGTCACCAGAGCCCTGGACGAGGAGAAAAAGCCTACCTGGACTTGACCAAGGCTTTTGACACTACTACCCACTTAGGCATTATTGACAAACTCACCCATCTAGGTATTAACCCTTACATCATTAGGTGGGTTGCTAACTGGCTCACTGATAGAACCCATACAGTCAAAATAGGGGAATCCACCTCCAACAGCAGGCCCATAACCAGTGATGTTCCAAAGGGATCACTCTTGGGAGCACTACCGCTTGGAATCTATTTCTCCAAAGTACAAGCAAAAACTAAAGGTCTGTAACTGACAAAGTTTGCTGATGAATGCAAAATTGGAGTGCTCATAAAATCCCCAAACGATGTCAACATCCTACAAGAGGGTCTTATGCAAACAAATGATGGGTGCCAAAGTCACATCCTTAAACTCAATGCAAAAAAAAAGTATTATCATCCCTTTTAGTAAGAGCGATGTTCCTGCTAACTACCACATCAATAGCAACACCCTAAGTATGCACTCAGTGGTGAGAGACCTGGGTACTTGGTTATTTGAAGCCGTGATGTCATGTTATTGCTGCAATGAATATGTGTGCCTGTACTTTCTTTAAAATACCATTCCTATATGTCTACTTCTCACAAACATTGCCTACTGTTAGATATACCCAAGCACATGTGATGGGTAATGCAGTTGTCACTGCAATGTTAGAATGGCAATCATGCACAATGTGTGGATAATCACATGTTTGAACACATACCTTACTAGGGTAGCAGCATACAGAACATTGTCTCATTTCCTCATACCACAAAAAAGCCTTACTAGTTCTGTTACAAAAGCCAAATCTCATCCAGTGGCATCATCATTATCCATTAAAGCATTTCGGTGTAAAAAAATGAGCAGAAATTCTTGTAATAGGGATTCCCAGCCAAACATGTACACAGCAAATAGCTGGGTGACAACTTTTGTTACTTACATACACAGACAAACTGATACAACTGAATCTAAGTTGCAATGGGTTAGATTTGAGCCGACTACCTAAGATCACAAGGTACAGAACACTGCTGCATTGCACACACTCCATGACAAGTTGTTTTACAGTTGTGGCAGTGCACATTTGAGTGGATGTCACCACCATTGTTTAATATGGTGATGTTCTCCTAAAAAGGAAAGAAGGTGGTTGAAGAGCACAGTAAAAATACAGAGCTACACACGCTATATATATTACAATACTTCTCTACACAACACGACAAACACTCAGTCACAGTAGTCAATCATTACTGGATTCAAACCTCCTACACATTTAGTTATGCAGTCTAGAGAGTACAGGGTAAGTCATAATACAGCTGTGATTTAGTTCATTTTGAAAGCATGATGTAACCACTGTGTTTCCAAAACTGGGTATTGCCTGGTGGTAATAGAAATGTATAGGGAAGCCCTCTGCCAGTGAAAATACATCTCCTAAGTGGGACTTCACATAAGTGGTGTTGTCATGGAGCCAATTGTACATGACAGTATATAGTCACACTAGTTAACCAATGGTGGATTTGAAACCCTGACCTATCTAGTCACACAACTAAAAGACCACAGTATTAACCACAAGCACCACTGGAGAAGTCTCACTTTTGTAATGAGAGAATGCACTTATGAAAAGATGACCTCATCAACGTGTTTCAGAGAACATGTCTGTGGTAAAAGTGGTTTGGGGAGTCCTCTCCCAGGTTAAATTCTTTCCCTGAGTAGAGGTTGATATAGCACATCTGTTAAGGAATCTATATGCACCTGACACTGAAGCCACACACACAGGTTTACCAGTGTGAGAGATGAACCTCCTACCTACCTATTTACACAGTCTAGAGAACACAGTATTACAAGTGCCATAAAATAAGTCTGATTCATAAGGGGAAAGAGTGCAGTTGTGACAGGATTACATCATCAGTGTGTCGCAGAGATGTTTGTGTTGAAATTGGGATAAAGTGCAGAGGGAGATATGTCCAAAGCTAAATTATTCACCTAAGTGGAAGTGGAAATTGCACATCCCTTGTTGAGGCTTTGATTATCTGTTACTAGACCCACACATACAAGTTCACTACTGTCAGATTTGAACCACCTATTTAAATAGCTATACAATCTAGAGAACACAATATGAGTTGCAAGCACAGGATGAGAAGTCTGACTTTAATGTAAAAATGCAAATTTGTAAGTATTATAATTTCTCAGTTTGGAACATATGTTTTGGGACAAATCCAAGTGTCTAGACAGGCCAGTGTAACAGCACTGTACTTGTTTAATGTAATTACATACTTTTCTGTAACATCTGTCTACTGTCATTTCATGCACCTTGTGTTACTGTTAGTGACATATACCTGTTTCACAATAGCAAGGTGTCAATAACAATTATAATTGTAAAGCAGTGGATTGTCAAGCAAGTATTTATGACAGTTCATACCTGGATGCAAGTTGTCTTGACTCATGCTTGTACAATGTGCATTGACAATACAAGCCAACACTTCCTAAATATGGCAGTGCACTTCTAAATAACAGTTATGGGTTATGACTGAAAAGTTTAAACATCATTGTAACAAAGTTGCAAGTGTAACCATTGGAGTGCAAACATATATTAAGAGACTGAATTAATTGAGTCAAGATCACTGTGAAAACCAAATACTTTTGTTTTCAAAATTCCATTAACACATACAGAAGTTGTACAATCTTCTCACAGAATTGTTTTGTTTATTTTTTGTTTTAATTTTCTCCATGATGCTCAGAATTGGCAAGGTCATTGTTGTGGCTGATAGCAAAGTATTAGTGCATGCAAAATAATATCCTGAGGTGTTGAACTTAGAATGGGAATTAGCTGTTGTCTATTGTGCTCCATGCCAACCTCCACACAAATATTCAGCATACATATGCAATCATGTCTGAATCTGATAGGATACAGAATAGATATATATTATGGTCATGTTTCAGATGCCATGACGTACACATTTGTCATGACAGATGCAGTTCTTCAATCCTTATATGTATAATACAGGTGTATTATGAAACAAATAATGAACAAAGCATGTTATTGCCGGTGGAAACATGGCTATGCTTATTTGATGACAGAGAAATGGTGGGAAGAGGGAGACATTTGTTACAGGGTTACTCATGCAGACATACTGAGAGATTAGTTTATAGTTCATTTCCGCAAATCTTTATGTCATGTTACGCTTCAGTTTGTCATCATAATTATTCAGGCAAGATCTACAAGACAGTGTTCCCAATAGCGAGCACATTAATACAGAAACAGGATAACAGTGTGTTAACAAAATATGTAGCCAACACTTACACCCATAGGATTCATACAAAACATTCAAGAACACTTTGGCATATATCGGGATTCGAACCTTGACAGTATTCCAAGGAATTTTGGAGAGCAGAGTGTTATCTAACCACACCAGATATGAACTCCTACTTAACAGAGATTGATGCTAATAACAGACTGTAGCAAGAAGAACGTATGTATTAGTCTTTATTAAACTCAAGACAGTTGTAAAATCCCATAACATGTACATTGCGTCTAGTAGCATAATAAATATGAAACAATAAAAAAGTGATGATATACAAGTGGTAACAGACAGAGACAGACAAAGAATGTCATTTTTTCTGGGCCACTTTTAACATCTTTCTGGTGTGTGACTGTTATGTTTTTCATGATAAATAAACTATCATGCTATGTACAATCAAGTGTTTCCAATAGGGAACAAGCAGAGGTAGAAAATTAGACAAATGACTGAGACATAAGCAGGGTGATGGTGGGTTACTAAGATAGGTAGACACAGTTACACACATAGTAGTAATATAAATAAAAAAATTAAATATGACTTTCACGGTTACCTATTACAACAGCGAAACTGCAGTTGCGTGAATACGGAAACGTCGACACATATTGAGCGAACCGCGAAAACACCGAACGTCCTGAAGCGTGAAATTTGAAATGTCAAATCGTCATAGTTGGCCCTTCTCCGGTATAGCTCCTTAAGGTAAGTGTGGGTGCGGGTTAAGGTAAGTGCATACATAGTAATATATGCAAGCTTTAGTTTAGGATTAGAAGTAGGGTTTTGTTAAGTGTATGTATGTGGATTATTTATTTTGTTTGGATAGGCAGTATGTAGCGGGCGGTGGGGTTGGCCAACTATGCCGTCTCAACATTTTGAATTTTGCAGTTCAGGACATTCTGTGTTTTCGCGGTTCACTTAATATGCGTCATTTCCATATTCACGTATGTGAGGTTTCGCGGTCATAATATAGACCCGACTTTCACATATTTCTGGATTCAAACCCTTGACTCAATTCAAAACATGTTTTATAGACGTGTGAATTATGTCAACAAACCACACAGGAAATGTTACTTACCAACCTTACTTTTGCTAATTTGAAAGGACAGTCACAAAGCAATGAGGCAAGGCAAAATGTAGGCATCCTTTCATCACAGATATGACAATTTTAACATTACTTAAAGTGTACATTACAACCACCAGCATAATTAATGAATAAGGTGTACATTACAACTGGCAGCCTAATTAATGAGAATTTTAACATTACATAAGGTGTACATTACAACCGGCAGCCTAATTAATGACAATTTTAACATTACATATGGTTTACATTACTACCAGCAGCCTAATTAATGAGAATTTTAACATTACATAATGTGTACATTGCAACCAGCAGCATAATTAATGATGCTTTTAACATTACATAAGGTGTACATTACAATCAGCAGCATAATTAATGACAATTTTAAGATCACATAAGGTGTACATTACAACCAGCAGCATAATTAATGACAATTTTAACATTACATAAGGTGTACATTACAACCAGCAGCATAATTAATGAGAAGTTTAACATTATATAAGGTGTACATTATAACCAGCAGCTTAATTAATGACAATTTTAACATTATGTAAGGTGTACATTACAACCAGCAGCATAATTAATGATGATTTTTAACATTACATAAGGTGTGCATTACAACTAGCAGCATAATTAATGACAATTTTAACATTACATAAGGTGTACATTACAACCGACAGCATAATTAATGACGATTTTAATATTACATAAGGTGTACATTACAACCAGCAGCATAATTAATGACGATTTTAACATTACATAAGCTGTACATTACAACCAGCAGCATAATTAATGACACATTTAACATTATGTAAGGTGTACTTTACAACCGGCAGCAGAGTAAATAATCCAATGATGAACAGAGATGTGTTATGTTCGGTGCCATGTTTCATGATTTACACATTTGTCATGAAGCCAAGAATTTTTGGGCAGCAGACTTCCTCACAATATTTGCAACTGGAACATCAAACTGATGACACAGAAGGGAGAATAGACTTACACATGGTGAGAGGAAGGCAGGGAGGAAGTAAATTATGACAAATAGGGTAACAGTGACTCAAAGCAATATGTAGGAAACAGCTACACATAAAACAGTCTTATAAAAACAATAATAGTTTGACATATGTGTCTATTACAACCCTTGAAACTATGCCAAAATCAGTCTCTAGAACTGAGTATTATCTAAGCATGCAACAAAGGAACTCCTCTTTCACAAAGTTTAAATCACACAACTTACTGAAGTAGAAGGGATGAAGACTAAGAGTTTTGTTTATGTTCCTCTAAGTTTTGCCTCATTATTACTCTGTCATGCTCCATACAATAACGTGTTTGCTACAAGGAACAAGAAGGGGCAGGAGAGTAGCAAAATATAAGACATAAGCAGGATAAGGAGGGTTTATTATTATTTTATTTTATTTAGTTAATATTTTGTTTACCAGGAAAGTCCAACTTGGAGCAAGCCAGTTTTAGCAGAAACCTGGGAAAAAATGCACCAGATGCATGTCTTTATAACTAAGTCTCACTGTTGGTGATGCTTTCACAAATACATGTTGCTGTAATATTAAAATGCTATATTAATGAAATGTAACTGGAGATAAATACAGACATTTGCAGTTTAAACATATGACAGGAATATAACATGACATGAAATAATAATTTGACATACAGCTGTAATCAAACCCTTGACACTATGCAAAGACATCAGTCTACAGAGAGATGAACTATCTCAACAATCACATATGAGCTTCTAGTTCATTTCATTTGTCAGCCTAAAACTGTTACAGTAAGTGTTTTAAAGCAGTGCCTTTACTCTGACTTTTATCTGTATTGCTATAGTGCAGTTGATTTACACACGTTTACACAAAGTGAATGCTGTTAGTGAAACTGAAATTAAAATCTTCAGGTTTTGCTATAGGATGTTAAACTCTATTTACCAACACTCTGCATCGGTGCCCGATTTCAACCTATGTGCAAACGGTGCAGACAAAAATATAGGGGAGAGACAAAAAATGGCGTGTCACATTACTTTTTTATTTCAATACATAAACCAGTTTGAGAAATAAATATGTACTCCTTTGCCACATCCATATAAGATGGAAAGGCATTAATGTGTCATAATAATCATTAACAATAGTATGATATGACAAATAGAATCATATATGTGACTCTGCCATATCAGACATATGCCTTCAAAGTTAATAACTGCATATGCAAATACTGAATTGTTAATTTCATGCAGTACTGCTGTTAATATTGTATAAGTACTATCTTGCAAAACAATGTCTGTTTTTTTGTTGTTGAACAAATGCCTCCTGCAATAACCAAGAGTTATTGCAGGAGGCATTTGTTTTTATATATATATATATATATATATATATATATATATATATATATATATATATATATATATATATATATACATATGTATATATATATATATATATATATATATATATATATATATATATGTGTGTGTGTGTGTGTTTGTCATATATGTATATACATATATATATATAGAAAGCCAGTCAGTGGGGTGGGATAGAACATATACTGAAGGAGAGACAGAAGGAGGTGGGATGGAGGGTGTGAGAGAAGGCAGCTGGACAGTAAATGTTTATATGAGATGTATCTTATTCTGAAGCAGTAAAGGGAGTTGTTTTCTGTTTCTTGTGTCATTTGCTTTGTGATGCTTATCCTCCCTGTTATATCTCTTTCTTATATGTAGGCACATCTGGTTCTCTTTTTGCATGACCACCTGCATATGGTATGCATATCTTTTGTATTCTTATTAATGCGCATAAGCTAAATGTATAACTGAATAATCGTCATTTTCATTGCATTAGCATCTCTTAATTTTAATATACTTTTCATATAACATAAGTTTGATCATTTTTTTATTCTGTTTCTCTCTTTGCTGTGTTGATTACTTGTTATCATGGGTGATCCTGCTAGTGGCATTGTGGAACTCCTACTCCCTGATGTCAGAGTATCAGTGGCCTCTGATGATGATGGCAGTAATGAAGAGGCACAGTCTGAGGATGCAGAGGGTTAGTCTGACACTGAGCTTTTGCCTCCAATATCTCCTGCCCCTATTCCAGAGACAGTCAGTATGTCTACATGTACCCATGGCACGGAGATCTCAGACATGGGGCAGGGCAGGTTGAGGTTGACACATGTACCCATGGCACAGAGCTATCAGACATGGGGCAGGGCAGGTTGAGGTTGACACACTTGATCAGGATAGTGTGGTTACTACAGCTGCAGAACTGGTTGATTCTCCCCATAGCCATTGTGAGGGCAAGGTGCCACACAAATGGGTTGGTAGAAGTGTTCAGAGGAGGCCTGCTGTCCACCCTCCTACTCATGTTGCTGTGTCACTAGGTGCCACACAACATATGTGTAAGGCTGTCACAACGGCACAGGCATATTCTGACAATCAGACTACTAAATGTTATGCATTCTGATGTGTGTGACTGCCTCAGCTATGAGGGTGACTCCTTGGACAGGATGAATGACACACTGGATTGGGCAGTATCTGTAATGGAATGTCTGCTGAGGTGGGTCAGCATCCACATGACCAGATAGCCACTGCATCATCTGGTGTTATTCAATGTAGTCGTGCAAGATCCCACTCTCATAGTGGTACTGCTTCCACTGCACCATCAGTGATTGCAATGTCCACACCCAGTCATCTTTGGCCATGTGATCATGGTCCAGAATGTAGTTGTGATGACAGCTTATCCAGCAGACATCACTCATGGTCAGGTAGCACCCCAAATACTAACCAGGGCAATGGAACTAGCAGCATAACGCCTGACAGAGCTGTTTTTGTCATCGGGGCAATGACGTTGAACTGACCAGTTTACCCTGTATGGCTCACAACTATAAGAGATGCCAGGGCATAGTGCTAGCGCAGTGCTTGATTGTATTCATGCAGACACACACCCATTCAACAAATACCACCACAGACACACACACACACACACACACACACACACACACACACACACACACACACACACAGACAAACACACACAATCTACCTATCTAGGCAGTACTGTTCACTGCTATACATTTCTTGCTACTGACAGTGAAAATTAGATATTTAAGAAAAAAATTGTTTTATTTGTACAAACTCACTTCTTTGATATCAGGCTTGCCATCCTGTACCCTCCCCCACCCACCCACCCTGTGCAACTGATGATGGCTGCACCCTGCCTTTTGCACATTTCTTTGTGAATTTGGATTGCATATATGCCTATTGCACAGATTGGTAGTTAATGCTTACTTACTCATAAGGTTCTTTCATTGTAAATGTATTGCAGAAGAAATGTTTTTATCCATTGCTCATAATCAGTTGTGAATGATTGCTTGTGTACTTATTGATCTTCATTGTATTTCTGTTGGTATTCTTAGTAATGCAGTCAAAGTAGATAGTTAAGTATTGTTTACTGGTATACTTATCCAAATGATGTTACCATTGACCTGCTCACTGGTTTATATAGAGTGGTCACCTGAAATGCTTGATGCAAAGTACTGGGCAAAATCCATAGCTGTATATTACAAACATCAGTCATAAACTATTACTGACTTTACTGTACACCTTGCTTCACCTTAGGGTCATATAAGAATATGCATATGGCAATAATCAGTTATATAACTATTTCCCCACACAGGTTCAGATTTACCTTTTAATATTGCAGCTACAAGATGTATCCTTGAGGGTTGTGTCCGTGCAATGCTAATAGAACACAAACATTACATGGTATAGTAACGGTTGTGCAGTTTTTGCAGGCATCAGTTTTAATAGTTTATGTGGTAAGATTCCTAGGTTTTCATTAAGGTTGTCAGTGTGTGTGTGTGTGTGTGTGTGTGTGTGTGTGTGTGTGTGTGTGTGTGTGTGTGTGTGTGTGTGTGTGTGTGTGTGTGTGTGTGTGTGTGTGTGTGTGTTTGTGCGTGCATGCATCCGTGTGTGTGTGTGTGTGTGTGTGTGTGTGTGTGTGTGCGCGCGCGCGCATGCATGTGTGTGTGTGTGTGTGTGTGTGTGTGTGTGTGTGTGTGTGTGTGTGTGTGTGTGTGTGTGTGTGTGTGTGTGTGTGTGTGTGTGTGTGTGCGTGTGTGTGTGTGCTATCCTTTGCCTCTTAGCTAGAGCCATGGCATACTATGCACTCCTATATCCGCCAGCAGCATCTGCAGCTGGTGATTCTCCCTCAGACTCCTTATCTGTATCTGCTGGAGCTGCTGACCCTGCCTGTGGTCCAAGGAACTATGGTCCTGCTCCTAGTAGACCTTGATGAAGGTGTTTCCTGTGCATTATCTTGTGCAACATGGAATAGGCTATCATTATTTCAGAACATGTGACTGGGTCATACTGCAGGGCACCTCCTGTTGTGTCCAGATTCCAGAATCTCGATTTAAGAAAGAGAAGTATACATTCTATGATATTCCTAGCTTCAGAGTGGGCATCACTGTAAACTTGCTCACTAGATGGTGTGAGTTTCTCATGGATATCATGAGCCAAGGTTCCAGTGCATAATCTGCATCCACACTAGATGCCCTTATGGAAAGTCAACCCTAGCAAGCCTTGTGTACAGCTCATAGGTGTGCCACGTCAGTTGTTACCTGCATAGACATTGCAGATTATCACCAGGCATTACAGACAACCTGACACATTATACAGTAATATCCTTTCCTGTTAATGTACCTTGTTCCCTTTTTACCAGGTGGGGCATTTATTTCTATGTGTGTGCAATCTATGTCCCCAAAAGTTCATAGAAGTGTGCTATTACATAAAGTTCCTGCACTGTTCTTGTTATCTCCCCTGGGGTACATGGTAAACATGTTATAGCTTTGCATTTAGAAACTGATGCAATATTCTAGAAGATGAGGCCTGTAGCACCTCTACTATACCCCCTGTGGGTCTCTGGAAAGTACCTGTAGTTAGTATATGAAAAGCTACGCATACCTTTGTTTCCACTGGGGTGAGTTCCCTGGGGCCTCAGGTGAGGACGGCAGAGGCTGCATATTTTCTCCAGTGTTTCCCTGTCCACCCAATATCACTCTACTATTTTATGGTAAGTCAAACATGGTCTAAACACCCTTCTTCTTGGCTGATGTCTGGGAGCAGTACCTTGAATTAAAGCCTGTTGCACATACAGGTTAATGATGGCAGCAGCAACCCCTAACATTTTTCTCGTAAGTGTAATTGTGGCTGCAATCCAAACAGTTTTGGAATTCAGGGCAAATGGCCACAATAAGTAAACACCATTGCTTTATATGTTCCTGAATAGCTCCACCATGTTGGATTGGTTAGTTAACATGTAATACAGCTACTGATGATTTCATTAGCATATTCTGCCATTTTCCCTTGTTTTTAGGTCCTACACTAAGTGTAGAGCCATTTAATGAATACAAAATAGAGTGCAATCATGTGAGAGTTGTACCATGATGGGTAAATGACAGCTGCACTTAGTATAGGTGTTCATGAGTCCGTCCCATTGTCTTTTCTGCAGAGACCCTGGAGGAAACCCTTCAGCAAACAGGTATTATTGTCCAGTTGAATTTTCCTGGTAAACAAATGTCAAATAAATAAATAAATATATATACATCTTTAAAGACTGTATTTCATTAACATCTGTACTGCAGATGACAAACCTACAATTTATTCAATAAAATAACAAGTTTATACTTTTTTGATATTGTATCTTCTTTCTGATACTCAGTTTTCTACATGCCTACACCTTCAGAAAGGTGACTTCAGACAGAGTAATAAAACCCTGACTGTGAGATTTAGATTACTAAGGATCGACTAGTAACCTGAGAAATGGAAAGGCCAGCAGCAGAGGGTAGACCTGAACAACCATTGAGTAATCACCCATCCTGAAGGGAGGGATGCAGTCTGGACTGCTGCAGTGCTAACATCTGCTGGAAGGATGGTGTACAGCATCAGCATATGTACCAAGGAAGTACACTTGGCTCTACCAAGGCATGTTCACATAGCATTCCTAAAGCATGTGTGTGGAAGCATGACACTTGCACTTGAAGACACAGCAGGATCTTGCTTAGGTGAGTGTATGCAGCAGCTGCCAGAATGGAGTTTGGCACACCCCAAAAATACCAGCCAGTGTCTATTATAGCCCATCAGAACTTGTCACCCCCTGCAGCCACCACCACCACTACCAGATTGCCTGGATATAACTTGACTAAATGCATTCATCTGGAAAGAGGAAAACCTCCACGAGTTAATGCGGGGTATTCCCACCAGGCTTTATGGGGGCGATGAATAGTCATACTGTGAGGAAGGGCTTGATAGTCATAGCTGGGTGGGCCAAAAATGTTTTAAAAATTAAATGAGCTTATTTGCAACATTTATATTAAATCTTTACAAGTATAGGTTTTCTGTGGCTCCAGTCAGCACACACAGAAATATTGCAGTCCATGTACTGCTACAGATGTTGAGTTTTGAACGTGCTACAGATATATGCTTTTTGTTTCCATATTTCACCTCCAACAATGTCACAAGACCTAGGTTTCAACTTTAAGCAAATCAAAGGGAGACATCTTTAACAATAAAATAAAACACAAAAACAACTGCTTTCTAAACACACAAATTACAAAGTATATGGTAAGGGAGGGGGAGGATTACCAGCTCTATGAAGTTTTTACTTCAGTCTGGTTGAAAACAAATCTAAAATTCTTTAAATTTTTGTCATATCACCCCTATGTTGCAGTCATGAGGAATAAAATTGATCCCCCTGCAAAAGACTTACAAGATATGGTGTGGCATGAAAAAGAAATGTGAACTCCTGAAAGTCTGATGCATAAAATATCGGGTTGTCAGCCTAGTGACTTGGGGTTTTTGTACTTTGATATGTGAACGGTTAATGGAATCTGAATATTGACAGCAGCACATGAAGGCTGCCAGTGAAGGATGGGATGAAGTGGGCAAGCAGTCTGCTCAGTAGCATGGTTATAGAACTAACCAAAGCAACATTGCCCTCTGGTGGAGGCAAGGGCAAATTCCTGCTCCACTTCTTACACTTCGGCACTAACTCCATTAGCTTTGGTAGCAGTATTTTTATTTTTTGTTTGCTTGATTATTTTTCATGTCACTGGTCCAGCACATTTTAATATGTAAACTACACCAGAAAAATCAGTAAAGAACTATGATTCTTGTAGGTAATTGTAACATACAAAAAAATAACAACACCTGCAAAGGCAAAAAAAAAAAAAAAAACAGAAATCAGTGGCACATGAAATGACATTATTGTATTTCAAAAGTGCAGAGCTGTTTTATCTAGTGCAGTGTGAGCCATGCATTTCAAAAATTTCGATAAGTGGGTGCATGGATCACTGGGTACAAATACCTAGATTAACCTGGAGCTTTAGTCTTGACTAATATGAAAGATAGGAGAGTCAAAGCCATGCTTACAAGGTACAGCACACATCTACAGCAAAGCCAGGCAGCTTATTTAAATTACATTTCAGACTGGCATAAAGTGCTTTAAATGCCCTTCATGTCAGTCATCTTTTAATTGTGGTCATGTATATTTTTCTTCCATTAGGGGCTGCCACAGTGAAACAACAGTCCACAGAACAATTGGCAGTGGAGTTTTATGGTGTCAAGTTGCCAGCCCGGCACTCAACCTTCCACAGAAGGCACACACTCACACCTAGGGCCAATTTAGAGTGTCCAATCCACCTGTAGCATGTCTTTGGAATGTGGGAGGAAACCAGAGCACCAGGAGAAAACCCACACAGCCGCAGAGAGGACATACAGACTCTGCACAGAAGGTACCCCAGCCAAGAATTGAACCGGAGAACCTTTTGCTGTGAAGCAGCAACACTAAGCACTGCACTACAGTGGCCACCCACAATTATTGCCTAAAACATGTTCTAACAAACAGTATAAAGTATTAATTAGTTTGTTACAAAAATCAGTGGCATGGGAAAGGAAACTCCGAACCATCTCAGCCAAAACTACTTCTGGTACAACAGTGTACACCACAGTGAGATCAGCTGTAACATTCACTGTGTTAATCACATTCAACGTCTCTAAAATACTCCATGAATTCCTAACATAAGAATATGTTATTTGAACAACTTTATTTCACCATTTGTGTAAGTAAAAGAAACACATTTAGTTTTCTAGCCTTTGCAGACTATCTGTCTGAGAGGAGAACATCCCTACTTTAAGGCATTCTACTCATAAAAAGTTGTAGGTTTGCATATTTAATGCAGCAAATTTAAAAGTATTACATTATTTTGCTAGTAAGCAATATTATGTCCCTTTTTGTGACTAAAACATAAAATTGTGAATCCTTGAAACAAATCAAGCATTTTTTTACAATAAGCTTTGTTATTCATGGTTACTATGCTTTACTTTTGTCATCCTTAATGAACCACTGACAGGCACAAATCCATGGTCATGGATTAGCAGATATATTCTGAAATAAACATTTTATTTTTCCTTTGCTGACACTGCTTTTGGAATTGAATAAAGCAAATATATATTTTTTTTACTAGATAAAACAAAATTCAATGTCGGCTTGTCTGCATATGCAGTTTACTTAACAGGCAAGCAGGTAGGTAAGATGGGTTAAAATGTATGTATCTGCTGTCAAATTCTGTTTGTGTGAGACTGCATTGTAGTTAACCATCACATAAAACAAACGTTTAGCTTTGGGTTTGTGTATGTTCTAATGCCAGTTTATAAGAATATTACTGCAGAGCTTGAAGACAACATTATGCATAAGCAGCTCACTTTGACTGCAGCATGTTAGATGTCAAAATGAGCAGTAGTTTTATATTGGCACTTTCTATATATTTTTTAATTAATATGTAAGAAAAATAATAATTAGTCTAGAACAACAGGCATCAGTAGATAAACTGTTTCTAATTTTATTTTCTTGTCTCTGTCTGGTGTTAATAAAAAAACATATTTCCAGAAGCAGACATATCCGGCTGAACAAAAGCCATATAGTAAGTAACCAGAAGCTGATAGTTAATTGCTTTATGGTATGACACTAGGCAGCTTTATCTTTCTGCTAATTTGGAGCTATTGTAAACATTAAGAACAAAAAAACACAGAGCCTGAGAAATGGGAAGTGGGTCTTGGCTGTTAATAATATTATCGGTACACTACAGTATGCTGAAAGACATTTGTTTTCCTAAACCTGTTACTGTAGTATTCGGTTGGTGTGTGGGCAGTCATTCTATTAACTGCAAAATGTAGGACTGTGGCTGAAACTAAAGGGTAAACATTTGATTATATCACACAAGATATAAACATTTTTTGTGCCGAATTATAGCTCACTGTGTGAATCACTGATTGTACTGGCTTTTTAGAGCAGTTGAAGTCATGGCACGTGAATTTTTAAACTGTAGTATGCAATACAAGCTAAGGCAAATTAGGAAAGCATTGTGTCATATGACCCAGGCAGTGCAGTGCAAAGAGAGCAATGTGCATAACAAGGCATAAATGAAATGAGCATAAGGAAGCATAGAAGAAAACTTGGCACCAATACCCAGACATGGACTTTTGGTCAATGAAGGGTGCACAGAGTGATGTGTACATAACACAGATGTAGGCATGGTGTGTTGGAAGTATTACAGAAGCAAGTACAGCCCCAGGCATACTGAGACAACAGTAGCAAGGCACGACCTCCAACAGACACTGATAACAGGAATGTCTTCAAGTATACCTAAGAAAGGATCGATGTACTCCAAAATATGTCACTGTGGGATGCAAAAATAAAGAATCCATATAGTAACGGTACCCACAGATTTGAGCCACACACTGGAACATTCAAAGAAAATCCAGATCTTGTCTGGTGTCCCCCATTGTGAACACGTGTGACTTAAACCTTGCCTGTGATATAAATAGGACCTGCCGGATAGATAGGTATGTATCTCAGCGACTACCCCGTCTATGGAACAGGCTCCCCATCCATGTTAAGCATGCATCCATTCAAGTCCAACTTGGACAATTGAATGGGAATCCGTAAATTCAAGCCTGGTTTGGCACTAATGTCTCTAATGGACACAGATAACCTGTAAATGGTTCATCTCCCAGGCCCATGCTTACTGTTATCAAGAGTATCAGAACTTGTCAGATACTTGGGATGCATGGCTAGGCTTAAAAATGCCCTTGTAGTCATTAGCCTAGTAAACACCTATGAACCTATAAACACCTATGAACCTATGTGCAAATGGGATGCTTCCCTGATATGTCTGGGAAGAGTCTGATCAGTGTTACAAGGCACTAACAACTTATTAAAGCACAATGCAACACCAACAAGTCACAATGCTAAGCAAGCCTAGGAGAGGCATCAACATAGCTGACAACTCCCATATGCCCCATATGGCACATATAGTGGTGGGCAGGCACCAACACAAAATTTTGAATTATCATACAGACACAATAGCACCAAAAATTGCATGGATGTCACAAATATGAAAGCAGAAGAGCGTGCAAGGATGCCCACCAATGATCTAATGCATCTGTTCAGGGTAACACCAACAGAAATTAGAGCAGAAACCACCATAATACAAGAAAGACACTACCATCCATCTAGTGAGAAACTCAGCAAGCTAAAGAAAAAGCACATGCCTCTAGCACATGATATACATAAATGGGCTACATGCCAAGTGGCAGAATCGTAAAACATACATGGCACAACAAAAAGATAGATGCACAACACTGATTATTATTATTATTTTTTGTTTGTTTGTTTATACATTTCTTAACTAGGTAAGCCCACATAGTAGACAAATGGAGGTGAAAGGAATCAAATCATGTACCTGTGACTAAAGGAAGCAGGTCATTAGTAACTCAGAGCCTTAATCTTCTGTGTTAAGTGCCAGCTAGACTGCCAGTCGGTGGAAGTAAATTCACATTGCACTCTAAAATTAAGTAAAGTGAAAAACAATCAATGTACATTATAGACTGTCTAGCAGTTAGCACAGAGCGTTAAGGCTATGAGCTGTGGTTCTTGTGTTACTATGGGGTCTGATTCCCTCAGTCCTCATTTATCTATTGTGTGACCTTCGCTTTATCGCTAGGGGCTAACCTCACAAATTGGAGGAAGTGCTCATCTGCCAAAAAAGGTCGTCCATTTATTAAGATTACTGAGTACTGTGTCTCTATTTCAACAAATATAAGGGCTGAGATATAATTTTAGGACAGAGATAGGATGAAAACAGATATCCAGACCACAGCACCATTCAACTAACAGGACAAATTAAACCTAGGACCACCAAAAAATACCACAGAAGACTGTCTACCCTTCGAGAGACCCCACACCACATCAGGACTGACCACAATAGTGTGTGGCCTTCAGCAAGTCACTTAACCAGACATTGCTCCTGTTTCACCCCTGATAAGGAACTGTGTGTCCAGTGGGCTTATCTGGGTAATAAAATATTATTATTGTGATTATTATTATGATTAGTATTATTATTATGATTATTATTATGATTAGTATTATTATTATGATTATTATTATGATTAGTATTATTGTTAGACAACTTATGTACCTGGGAGAAAAACAGCACCTAAAGGGATGAGTTCCTAGGCACTGATAATCCCTTCTCTACACTCTAGGCATCAATAATACAACTAGCCATCTTCTAGGACTACATCTCCCCTCACACACACACACACACACACACACACACACACACACACACACACACACACACACACACACACACACACACACACACACACACACCCTGTAGGATCCAGTGCACCTCTTCTAGTACAGACCACTGTGGAACAGGCAGTGGTGGCAGTGGCAGAGGCACAGCAGGTGGGCAGACAACTGCAATAGTGGGACACATTTCTTCCCCCTCTCCACCAGGAATCTGCATAAGTGGCCATGCTCGTGGTACAGGTTACTGAAAAGACCTGTCTATGAGGTCCTGGAAGGTCCTGGAAGGAGATTTCATTGCCAGAAAGGTAGATAAGTTTAAACCAATAAAATGACTGGACCCACCTAGCAATATAGTTCCCTACATGAAAAGGGGACCCTGTGGCTGAACCCTTACACTGTAGATAAGATACACTGTAAACTATAATTTTCTGACATACTGAAGAGATATCCTCTATATCAGCTGGAATAGTCTACATTAGTTGCCCCTTTGCACCTGGGAGAGTATCTATCTAGCCCAAAGTATGACAGACAGCTTCCCCCTACAGTGTCCAGCTGACAAAGTCCTCAGTCTTATAAGGCTACTGCTACACTTGCATATCATTCCCCTGAAGAGGACTTATGGCTTCTCCTCTGCCTTGACACCTTCCTGCTGCTGGACCCCACCCTTTTAAAGTATAAGTAATGATAAACAGCATCCCATCAGGACCTAGAAATATCTGTACCTAATGTATATTGGAATAGCAGTAACAAGTAATGCAGCAAAACCCTTCCGTATCACAGGTCAGCATAAAACAGGCATAAATGCAATGCACTGGGCAATACAAGCTGAGAATTCATAACAGATATACGCTACATGGTATTATGCAGCATGGTTAGCACTATGTGATCTGGATCTGTCACATATAGATCCATAGATGTACCTCAACGCATCCTGCACGCCACACGTAAACAAGGTAATCCCAACCCATGGTGGAAAGACATACAGTGGGATACAGATGTATAACACGGTGCCATACATGCTGCCAGAGACACACCTGATACAGTGATGTGAAATATGGCATCAAGCAACGACTAAGTATAAGATGCAGGGCATAGAGTACTGAGTGTCCCCAAAACATAAGTGTAGCTAGTAGTATGCAAGGAAACAGGGAAGAATTACTGCATAAGCACAGTTGTATGACATCTGTAATATGCTGGAATTGTAGGAAGATATCTGTCCTAGATTTCATTCCAGACATTCGTGTTAGAAATTCACTGCAGTGCTACAGAATGTTACTTCCAGGTATAGTCCATACCCTTTACCACAAAAACATCTTAGGGGTGCTACCAGCAGACCTGTCACAACATAACACAACAGAGGAGTGTTATAAAGTGGGCACAACATAAGTACTGGAGGCACCGCAGCTGTTGCCTGGTGTTACTTGCAGTGTGCCATGTATATATACAGGTAAGTCAGTGCCCCACAACAGCATGTGGACCAGTGGCAGCATAGCCATCATTAAAATGAACTAACAGGAGTTAACACCTGCTGTTTAGAAAATAGATGAAACTAAATGCTAAGGAATGTAATATTATCCCCTTCAGGAAACAGCTAATCAAAACAGCCTACAGTACTGATGACATCACATTATCAAGGAGACAGTGATTAGACATCTGGGTACCTGGACAGATGGTTTCCAATCTTTTGATCACCACATGGCTGCTACAGTCAGGAAATCCTTCCATATTTCACAACTAATTGCCTAAAGTATCTCTTTCAAATCAAAGAAAGTTATCCTATCCTTATAGCCTGCTCTAGTCAGACCCATTATTCAAAAAATAACCTACCCTGTGGCATGTATCACACTAGACACACCAAAAAATTGATAAATGGAGGTTCCTAACCAAAATGATTACTGCTTTCAAAAATTTTAGTTACCATGATAATCTAATAGCAATGTCCCTGTATGCTGTATTTTACAGACTCCTGAGGGGGTATCTCTGACCCTTTTACAGTGCCCTTAAAGATCCAGCTATCCTTGTACTCCCTTTTCTCTTTAAGTCAAATAGTATAACCAGCACTAGAACCAGAGAACTAAACCTACAAAGGTAAATAAATAAAACAAAATGGAGGGGCAGATTTATCACTCAGCATACCCCACTGGTCTGGAATAACCTCCGTAGGTCAATCAATGCAATTTCTTGTCATCCTTCAGATGTTACTTGAATGTGTGGGTGGGTACCCTTAAATTTGCATTAGGACTTACAGGCCTTACCTTCCTTGAAAAAGGTTGTAGAGCCTGAGGGTGGTTATTGGCAAGGTGCACATGGCTTCTGATCCATTTGTCACATATATCCTACAACTGCATGATCCTATGAACATTGTTTAACAACATTTATTAACTAGTTGCCCCACCTTTGGAACAAATTGCCCTTACATGTTAAGTAGAGTGGCATTCTTACCTCCTTCAAGACTAATTTAAAAATTGCACGGATTCTTACAAGTTCATCAGCATACCTCTTAACCTCTTTCAGCAGGAAATCTGGACAAAGTCATAAATAATGGGGGGGACAAAGGCCCAAAATAGGGACATTTTTTTAAATATAATGTAGAAAGTTGATAAAATAACAGGTTTTGCAATAGTATAAATTTTCTGAGGGGTATGAAGACTGAATCTCAAATGTATGTCATTATTTTCTGACTTCACTCCTCAATGATTTGCCAGAAAACACAGTTTTATTGAGAAACAGACCAAAAGTAAGAGGCAAAATCTGGACATTCTGTGAAAATCTGTACAGTTCAGAGGCATATTCATCAGCAGTTTGACATATTTTGCCCTCCTGCAAGTGGAGGGCATATATGGGTGGTATTTAGCAAGGCACATATGGTCTTCAAACTTACTCGCCTTATAGTTCCATTGTCATACTTGTAATGTGCCACTTATACATATGGGGCAGCTGACCCCTCGCAACTCCATCTGTACTATCAGTGAGATCATGCCTTGTCATATCTAGTTTCATATCATGGATACAGACTGAGCAAAGCAGTTATACACTAAAGTACTACCTGTACCACTTGTATAGCAGTCCTCTTCACCAAACATATATCAGATAGGTGGATAGCAGTCAACATACATTATGGATAAAGATAAATGCACAGCAGTTCAGTATGCCTAGACACCATCTGTTATTATCATCCATGAAGCACACCAGGGGGATATAGTGATAGAGGATCATGCATATAGCTGCATGCACATAGTATTCAATACCATTAATGTATTCATTGTGTTGTCTGTAAGGGCTCTGATCCCTCTGTTATCCTGCATAAACACTCTCCTTTATGACATCAGCATCTTCAATACTACAGGAAGGTGAGAAGGACAATGATATAATGTGTCGGTGCAGTACCTACAGCTATTGTGCGCAATATTTACTGAACAAAGGAACGTATTCCACTTGCCCACCTTCTCCTATTGGCATAGTCCAGCTGGGACACACCATTTTTGCAGTCCTGACCTACTGTGCCTCACAAGTTGTGTAATGCCAAGTCTCAGACTCTGGACACATGACCTCTCTAGAGGTTAATCCTCCCATAATTGCTCATGGTTGTAATAGACATCAATAAAGAATTAATGTGTTTTTCCCACATCTCACATTACTGCCTCCAGTCTTCTACATTTCCTTGCATTGTCTCTTACTGATCTAGCATTATTTGCAACTTCTGTTCAGTATGCAGTTGTTGACCCATGTAATAACATTGTACCTACACATTGTCTATATGCTTTGAAAATGGTACAGGGGAACTATTGCCTGCACAACTTGTCAGACATGTATGTCAAAAAAAACATGTAGTTCCACACTGAAGAATCTAGGTCCATAAATGTGCAGCATTTAAGCCACAGGATTTTTGGCATATACATCCTTTATACGTTTCCTAAGGTCACATGCAACATGTATGTTGAGGAATCATTAAACTGATTTAAACAAGAAGATTGTGTTACAAATGTATTAGAACTGTATGTCATACGTATATCAAATGGGTCTATATTAAATAACCGAACGCTTATGTTAGCAAATCTAACATGATCAACCCACATTAAGTGAATGAGCAGTTCAGCGAAAGCTGTAAACAACGAACATCAAATGATCGAACTGTTATGGTTGGCCAACACCGATGCACCCAGTGTGTAGAGGAAAACCTATAAATGCCGTAAACCCCGAAGTCCCGAAACACCCACACATATCAACTACACTCTAAAGTGTGAAACACACATGATGGGAAACATAATTAACACAACTTAATAAATTGTGCAAAGTAATTTACAATGAAACCCCAAAGAAAACCCTACGTAACTGGAATGGTTTTGAACTACACCTTCAAAAGCATGGCAACAGAACGTAAAAAGTCATCCTGAGTGTATGAAGGTTTATTTTGAAGTACAGTCTGCAACCACTCTATTGTTCTCCTTTTCTTCTGTGAAGGTGGTACTGCAGATAACAACCTAAGTTCCCCTTGTTCTGCTCCCGTACTAAAACAGATAGAACACACGGTATGTCACAAATCCGCCTGCCTAACAGACAGCAAACCCTCCTACGCCATCCCTGTATGTGGTTTTGTGTACATGGTAAACATAACTTATTTAAATCAGACACGTTCCAAAATTGAACTAAAAACATGGGGGTAATCTGTGTATCCTCAATTATGTTTATTTGTATAGTGTTTGTTTTGCAGCTAGTGTGAATTTAACCTAGAAACTGTTTATATATGCATTAGAGATTGACTTTGTTCATATATGCTGTCTTGGACAGTTCACCACAATACTCTTTACGTAACTACATTTCTATTTGCTATGCATGCCTGGGCCAACTAAAGGGTTTTGAATATTTAGATTTCAGCATTACTACTGTTCGATGTTATGCCAGTTCGCTTAATGTGGGTCGATCATGTTAGATTCACCAACCTAAGCATTCGGTTAGTTAATATAGACCCTATCAAACTGACTTGTACAGATGTTTGTGTTGAAAATGTATTTGTGAAGTGCTTGTGTTTGAAATGTATCCACAATGTTCCCTACTGGAGAGAACAGAAGTCTACATGCACTATTATAATTGTTTAAATGTATGTTTTAATGGAGGAAAGTGGAAGCTTAACCTCAGTCCAGCAAACTTTAAAAATATATCTGAAATTAAACCACTTTATGGGCTAGGCCATAAAGATGCTATCTCACAGGTTTCAATACAGCCAGAGACACAAAGTCTGTACTAGGAAGCTTTCTGCATTGTCTTTGGGGTGAACTAATTACTACTATGGAAGCATGGAGGTATGAATTGTTTTATGACTTCCAGAACCTGCCATAGATCTGAACAAAAGACCTTGTGTGTGTAGTTTTATAGGTAGGTCCTTAATCCTGCCAGCTTCCAGCAATGGGGCTTTGCATGGGAACTAGAAGTCAGATGACCAGAAGAGATGTCATTCTGCAAGCTATCCTAGAAGTAATATTTTAGATATTATTTTGAGATGTCTCTCAGTGAGACAGAGCATTCTGTATTCTGTCTTGGGCCTGACAACAAAAATGATCATTCACCACATCATCTGACTTGCTATATTAAGTAAGTAGAGAATAGTACAATTCTCTAAGATTCAGTCAGGAATATAGTGAAGCTTAGTTTAGATAATGTTTTTCTCTATTTGTCAGAGCCTGTTCTTCACTGTTATTTTTAAGCAGTTCATGTGATTGTGAACTCTGATGTCACTGTGAATATATACTTAGCATTTTCTTGTTCTTTTATTATTTATTATTAAAAATATTTAAACCTTTCATTGTGGCTGATCTTTGTAGACATATTTAAGTTTTGAGAGTATTTGCATATTTATTTGGTGACACTATGTGGGCCACTCCTAATAGCCTTGCTGTACCATTTGCATTGATATTAATTTCACTCAGTATATTGGGTACCCTTATAAGGGCCTTAAGGTAGCTGGCAGGAGTGTCTGGTGGTGGTGCTAACTACCTTATAGAATGAGCAGAAGAGGGCATAGCTAGTAAACCTGTGCCAGCCTTTCCCAGGTGTGTGTGTGTGTGTGTGTGTGTGTGTGTGTGTGTGTGTGTGTGTGTGTGTGTGTGTGTGTGTGTGTGTGTGTGTGTGTGTGTGTGTGTGTGTGTGTGTGTGTGTGTGTGTGTGTGTGTAAATCAAATCTTCAACAGTGTGTGTGTCAGCTACTTGGGCAGGGACACAAAGCACTGGTTGGACAGAGAGGGTGCTGGAGGTCCTGGCTTGATACTTAGCTGAGATCTCAACTCTATAACTGTGCCAGTGAGAAGTCTTATTGGGGATCTGCAGAAAGAGAGAGAAACCAGCCCCAGACTAACTGCATTCCCCATGTGCTCTTAAGGGAAATTGTGCTTAACTGTGCTTGATTCAGAGAGCTGTATCTGGAGATAATGTGTGTGTGCCTGTTATCCTTCGAGTGAACATTCCCCACAGGTGCCTTTGGTAAGGATTGAGGCTCTTTGATTACTGGTCCAGAGGAGGCTCATCACATATTGGTTGGCAGTGGTGGGATCACCACATCACATATTGGTAACAGTGGTATGGATATTAAACTTCTTTAGCCTGTAAACAGTTGTCACTAAAGAAGGTGTTTGCACTCTCAAGCAGCCACATGGTGAAAATTCAGTCTCATATCACAATTGTTTAATGTATTTACTTTTATTTGCTTAGTTAGTCAGGAAGAGCAGGCAAGGATGTTGACAGAGGATTATGGCAAGCTAACAGGGAGCCACTTGGCTCAGATGTGCCAAGCCAAAGGACTGAGGCATGCCAACCTGACTAAAGGAGAAATGACTGCAGCCTTAATCACAGCTGCATCACAGACCAGCAACCAGTTAGACAACCAGACTGGCACTGGGGATGAATAGCTCTCAGAAACAGGACAGTTCAACTTTTCCTCAGAGGACTTCAAAATCCATCTGGAGTTAAAAATACTTGAACTTGAGTCCAAATGTTTGGAATTAGAATCAGCAGAGACACTACAGTATTTGGAGGTCGAAGCAGAATCAGAAGAGAGACTGCAGTGTTTGGAGACTGAAGAAAACAAGAAACTATGGTGTTTGGAAGCTAAAGAAAATGAGAGGCAGAGGCAACATGAAAAGGAAATGCTGACTCTTCACCAGGGTCATGGAGGTAATGTGGAAGGGAGTAACTGTACCCCAGAAGCAATAAAGGGCAGTAAACCTCTTCCTCAGTACCAAGAAGGTGATAATTTTGATAGTTTTATTTATATATTTGAAAGCATATGCAAACAGTATAATGTTGACTTGAGGGCTCTGGGTCCAGTTCCTGATTACTTTACTCCATGGTAGAGCTGTAACTGCTGTTTCTAAATTGCCTGATATTGATTGTTTAGACTATAAAAAAGTAAAGAAATGTTTATTAGAATGTTTTAAGTTAACACCTGAAGCTTATAGAAAAGGTTTTGTGACCATAGACGTAAGGCAGATGAAAGTGTTTGTGATTATATTGCTGAGTTAAACACTTATTTTCATAGGTGGGTGAGTGGGTGTCAGGTCACTACTTTTCAAGGGCTAGCAGACCTTTTGGTGAGGGAACAAGCCCTTAGCACTTTGCCTGAGGACATGAGAATCTGCTTGGCAAATAGGAATGCAACATCACAGATGAGCTGGGGAAAAAGGGGGATCCCTATGTAGCAAGCAGGGCATCACTGCACAGGAAAGGGATACCCAGTGCTAGACACGGATATAATGGAACCCATGTTGGGCAGCCTATGCCACCCCACCAGAGTCCACCAGTAAAATGAGATGCCACTAGTTCAGGCAAAAGGATCAGGGGTTAAATGTTTAAATGTGACCAGTGTGGACATGCATCATATAGATGTCCACTGAAGCAAGATAGGGACTGAAAGGTAAGGGAGCCAACATGTGGGAATAACAGAATGCCAGTGGTAAGTTGTCTGGAGACAACAAGGGTACCAAACTACCACAACAGGTTATATCCTATCTTAGTAGATGGGAAACAGGCCAATGCTAAGAGAGACACAGCCTCTGACCTAACCACTCTGAAGCCTGCAATGGTTAAAGAGGAGCACTACTTGTCTTGGCAGTCTACTCCAGCCAGAGATTTAGGAGAGAACCCATTCCAAATACCTTTGGCTAGGGTTCACCTTGACTGTAAGGGTGGAAAAGGAAGCAAGCAAGCAGGTGTGTTTGAGGATATCCCTGCAGATGTCCTGATAGGGAATGATTTTGATAATGCAGTATCTTGTGTGCATGCAGTTACATGCCATCAGGCTTGAAGACAGGCATGTGGGTCTGGTAGCCTGGGGGGACAGTGACAGACCGCACACTTGAAGCCAGGACTGGTGAGGTGGCTACTTCAGGGAGGGAGTTACCCTGTAGCAGTGAGACTGAAGATGAGCCACAGCTGCTGGTGGATACTGATGCTCCCTTGGACAGAGTGACTGCAAGGGCAGAGGTGAGTGGTAGTACCCAGGCTGACAGTGAGGCACTGTATTCAGAAGATACCAGACTTCCTGTGGAAGGGGAGCTGGGAAGGGTTACAAAGAGTGAGTTGAGACAGGCTCAGCTCTCAGACCCTATGTTACAAGGCTTGATGGAGGTAGCTAGGGAGGTACCTGATTCTCAAGGAAAGGGGATTCTGTATACTGGAACAAAGGGTTACTGTATATAGAATGGACACCTGAGGAAGGGCTAGAGGGTTAGTCAATATAGCAGTTGGTAGTGCCCAGAACCTACCATCTAGCACTTCTAGCTTTAGCCCATGACATTCCCTTTGCAAGTCATATGGGCATAAAGTGTACCAAGAGATGTATTATGCAGAACTTTTATTGGCCTGGGATTGGAAGGGATGTGACAGGGTACTGCAGGACCTGTGAGCAGTGCCAAAAAGTAGGCAAGGCAGGAGACAAGGTCAAAGCTCCATTGGTGACTTTGCCTGTGATTTAGGAACCATTTCAGAGGTTAGCTATAGATATTGTGGGGCTGCTGATTACCCCAGGATCCACAGGGAAGAAGTATATCATAGTCATACTAGATTATGCTACCAGATACCCTGAGGCAGTGGCTCTGTCCTTCATTGAGGCAAAGAAGGGTGCAAATGTTTTGCTAGAGATTTTCCACAGGGTAGGTCTCCCAAGAAAAATACTGACTGACAGAGATGCCAATTTCATGTCAGGCCTCCTGGCTTGTCTGAAGAAGTACTGTGGGGTGAAGCACCTAAAGACCACCCTCTACCATCCTAAGACTAATGGTCTTGTGGAGAGGTTAAACTCTACACTAAAGATCATGCTACAGGCATTTGCAGACCAGTTTAAGAGAGACTGGGCAAATATTTGCTCCCTCAGCTGTTTGCATACAGAGAGGTACCCCAGGAATCCACAGGTTTTTCACTCTTTGAGTTGCTGTATGGGCATCGGGTGAGGGGACCTCAAGATTTGATTCGCGATGAGAGGGAGGGTGAGTGTGAATCCCACAAGGAGTCTGTTGTGGCATATGTCCTAAACCTCAGGACAAAGCTCAGGGAATTCATGGGCTTGGCACAGGAGAATCTGACAGAAGCCCAACAGGGGGGGTCTATGGCTACATCAAGCCTGCTAGCAACTCTCCTACTACTCCATTCCTTTAGTATCTAAAAAAGAAAAAGGTACTGTTAGACTGCACTAAAAACTGTATACTGTGAAACTTGTTGCTGTAGTATGCTATTCTGTTGGTGTTTGCTAAAAGCTGTATACTGTGAAACTGGTTGTTATAGTATGCTATTCTGTTGGTGTTTGCTATTCAAATGTATGCATTGTTTAAATTATTGTTCTTTTGTTCGTAATGTTTGCTATTCAAATGTATGTATTGTAAATCACTGTGGAGCTTTTCTCCCCGGGCCTCCACTGTGGACCTTCCTGGTAAACAAATGCAAATAAATAAATAAATAAAAGGTCTGGTATGACAGGAATGCTTAAGCCAGAGAGTATGCTGTGGGGCAGCATGTTATGGTTCTCATTCCTGACAGACACAATAAGCTGCAGGCAGCTTGGGATTGACCCTACAAAGGTGTAAGAAAGGTCAGTGCTGTTAACTACATGGTATAACTGCTAGGCAGGAGGCAGGGGCACAAATTGTACCATGTTAACACCATGAAACTTTGCTATGATAGGAAGGCTCTGGTGCTAAGTATTTGCAGTAGAAGGCAGGAGGAGTCTGAGGGGGATATATGGCTACATTGAGCCAGCCAGAAAAATGCCAATATTAAAGTGGTACTACACTATTCAGGTAGTCTGTAGCTTTACTCAATGAAGACACTGAGACAATTATTCTGTTACGACATTCATTTACTGCAGACAAGGTTTACATCTAGCTTACCAATGAAAGGTATATACATCAAAAGGTACTTCAGCTTAGAATAATCAAAGTCTCTGATACAAAAGAAAAAGTCCCAATCTTTATAGCGTCTTTTCTGTCTGCATCAGCAGTTTTGTGAATTTCCCATAATAATAAGTTTTTCCCCTCAAGCTGGTCTGCTGACAGTTTGTTTTCCATATCTTAAACATTCTGTTCCTGAAGAATAACTCCTTTCGTCCTTGGCCTATCTTGCTTATCATATTGACAAGACACAGCTGCATACAAGAGTTTGTCTTGACCTGCTTGTAGATAATAAATTTCACAAGCTGCATAGTTTATAAGAGATAACATATTTTACTTCTGATTCTTTTTAACAATGAATGCCACACTATATGTTTTTGCCAAGTTAGTTAACTGTGTGCACTGTCCACACTGAAATGCAGAACATTTTTTTTTTCAGAAAAAATCCACCGAAGTCCATTTTAACCTGTTCTTTACTCTCCCAATTCCCTCTTTTTATTTAAAAAGTGGAAAATGACTGTTCATTTTCAACTTCAGTTGTACACACTGAAACCTTTCCCATTTTATCTAGGTTAACCATCATGATTAGTTGAATTTTAGAAGTTTTTCGCAAATGACAACTTAAGTAGCAATTCCAGATAGTTAGTATGACTATAATGCCAAACACTACTAATACAGGATGTATCAACCAACTTAACAGTTTTTTTCCTGATTTTGACCAACCAGTAAAGATATCCCACCAATTGTGAGCAGTGTCTTTTTTGGTCTTTTCAGCCAAACTAAGTAATTTATCTTTTGCAATGATGCTTAATGCCTCATAATACAGAATACATTTATTTCTTTTTTCCAAATACTCTCTGAGAATTTTAGTATTGTTCATTATGTTTTTTAAATTATCCAAGGATACAGATATATTGGGAAGCTGTATTAAGTCATAATTCCAGTTCTTGGAAATATTCACTTCTATAGGTTCAGTAAACACATAGCTCTTATTATTCCATTTAAGGAAATCAACATGTGATAAACATCCTACAAAAGGTAATTTTAAATTATGACTTACATCTTGATTTGTAACCAGACAAATATACTGAGGAGCCACTTCTATAAACATTTTAAAAGAAGAAGGCATGATAGTCCATTTACACAAATTAACAGAATGCTGCAATAAGCATGGTCCATAGACAGGCGAATGCTGTCCACAAATTAGTCCATTTTGAGTCTGTGCACAATACTCAATTTTATGTGTTTTTCCTCTCATATCTATATAATTACCTTCAAATTGTGGCAACCAATACTCATACCCTTCTGGTATGAGAAATATCATAGGCAACACAGTCAATTGACACATAATAGTGGTATCAGTAACATTATAATGTATAAACTTTCCTGTACAGTGTTGTGGAATACAATATGTTACTTCAGTAAATAGCTTAATCCAATCTGTATCAGGTATCCATTTGTTAAACAATTGTCACCAAACATTTTCATTTTGTAACATAAGTTCAGTTTGTACTCTATTTTTCTAAATTTCCACATACAAAGATTGCATAGTGCATTTTGTCCAATTTACAAAAATTGTCATGTTACCATCGAATTTTAAATGATATAGCTGCATAGCATCATAGTGGTCTAAACATTGCTGCTGATAATTTATATTGTGCAGGTGTGTCTTCCATATTTCTGGATTCCAAGATGTTTGTAAATGCACAATCTGAGAGATATCTTCCCCCACTACTTTTAAACGATTAGTAAGAATTTCAACGTCAGCTGCATTAATAACTCCAATGCCTGTGCCTAGGCCTCCTAGCAGAGTATCATACCAAACTCTTTTATATCAGCACCTGCCTGTGTCTGGGAATGTGATGTTAAAATGTACTACAGCCTTTTGATACTGTTTGCTTACCTTTTTACAGGTAGAAGGGATTTTAACCAAATGGTCTGTATGAACTGAGGTAGGTTTACCTGTTAATATAGATAGAACATATGCCCAATGTATGCTGCCTGTAATGACTGTGGTATTAGTACATATTACAGAAACTCCAGTAGTAAAATTTAGTTGTACTTTGTATTATTGGGAGGAATATTAATTCCCTGTATGGTATGAACACCACATTTCTTCACATAAGTGAAGACTAGATGTTGTGTTGATGGTGGATATTTTTTTGAATTTTCTCCTTTTCCCAAATAAAATATAGGAAATTGACAACATTTAATATAAACTCTGGAATCAAATTCAAGGGTTACCTTAGGACTATTTGGTCGAATGTAATAATGACCCATAACCACAGACCAAAAGGTAACGTTACTGGGAACTATTATATGCCCAAAGATACAATTAGCATTAGATGGACAAGTGAAGTTGTCCTGCTGTGTTTGCCCACAAAAAAGATTTATCTTTAAGCATTCATGCCAACCTAGCTGTACAGTATTATTGTCATTGTTTATTTTCCAAACTTGCATTTCTCCTGTTTGACACCCTACCCCAAGGACTCCAATGAGTACAGTCAGTACAATAACAAACAGAATCTTCATTATGTACAATAATATAACCTTTCCACATAAGTGGTATTAATCTGAAAATTTCTTTTGATAGATGCTTTTTCAACTGTTTCAGACTTGGCATTTACTGTGAGTCTGCAAAAAAAAAACACAAAACATGAAGTCAGTTAATAGTTAATCTCTATGAACAAGAATTATATTGTTCTTTTTCTTTCCTTTAACTTTGTACACTAGAGGTCCTAACTGAGCAATTATTTCAAAAGGTCCTTGCCAATTACTGTCCCATGGACCATCCGTCTGGAACGTCTTGATTAATACCTGTGTCCCAGAGGGAAGGTTTTCTTCTGGCATAACAGGATCCTTTGACCATAATTTGAATGTTTGCATTTCTGATCGGCTTTGACACAATTCAGAAATATCTTTTAACCATTGTTGATGCTGTCCAATTTCTAATAATGCTCTGTTTGTACTAACAATAGGATCGAATGGCAATTGTACAGGCATTTTTCTGCCTGTCATGACTTCAAAAGGTGAGATCCCTGTTTTACTGAGTGGAGTTGCTCTGACACCCAGCAGGATTCCAGGCAAATGTTTTACCCAATTTATGCCTTTTTTCAAGCAGGCTTTCTTATGGCGTTCCTTAAGAGTCCTGTTCATTCTTTCAACTATCCCATTAGACTGGGGATGGTAAGGAACATGAAATTGTTGCTGGATACCAAGCAAACCACACAAAGCTTTTATCAGTTTACTGACAAATTGTGGCACGTTATCAGATTCGATAACTCCTGGTCATCCCCAATGACAAAAAATGTTTTTCCATAAGGCTTCTGCTGTAGCTTTAGCCATCATTGTTTTTGTAGGAATTACTTTTACCCATTTTGAAAAAACATCAACTACCACTAGAAGATACCTGTACCCACCTTTAGCTGGGGGTAATGGACCTGCAAAGTCAATTTGGATGGCATACCAAGGTCCAGCCGCTGGAGTTACCCTTAGTAACTGTTTTTTTAATTGAGTATTAACCTGCAAACATATTAAGCATTCAGCATGCACTAAATCTCAGATTTTCTTTAAGTGTGGATGCCAGTACTTGTTCTTTACAAATAGCCATAACTTTTGTGTACCCAAATGTCCCAATACCTGATGATTAAATTTCACTAATTGTCGTGCCTGTTGGTACAGTATATAAGGAAGTCTAGAACCGTCTTCAAAACATTTTGCATAATATTGCCCTGGACTTTCTCCTACAAGAGTACATTTTTCTAACGCTTCCTGCAGCCCAAACTTAGTTTGGATCTGCAGCAAGTCATGCTGCAAATTCTGAGCTGAAAATATCTGCATGGCATGTACTGCAGTGGTTTTATCTGGTACACTAGAAAGGTGTTCTGTAGGATACAATTGCATTCCTTTTTTTGCTGCCTTTTTTGCCATTTGATCAGCATAGTTATTTAACTGAAAAATTTTATTTGTAGCTTTTTGATGAGCTTTTACTTTTAAGATACTGTAGCAACCCACAAGGGACTGACTATGAACCAAATTCCAAACAGTCTGCAACACAGAAGCATGCTTTAGTGGTTTGCCCATATTATCAACAAATCCTCTCCTTGCCCATGTAGACATATGCAGCCACAGAGAATTAACTACACATGCACTGTCTGAAAAAATATTGACAGGTGGAAAATGCTGTAACACATAAAGAACTGTTTCCAGTTCTGCTTGCTGAGCAGACATATGTCCCGGTAACTGAATCAGAGTCATCTGTCCCATAGAAGGGCTTTCTGGTTCTACAGCAAATCCAGTCCGATATTGTCCATTGTCCCAAAATCAAGCAACATCAACAAAGATGGATGGCCTGTCTTCCTGAAATTCAGGAGACAGAATGGGTTTTTCTGGATTTGAAATGTGCCTAATACATTCATGTCATTTTCCTTAATATCCCATGAAGTTAGATAAGTAATACCTATCTCCTGCCTTTATTGTAACTTGCTTGACACTAAATAATGCCAACCATTTTGCAAACACTGCTTGACTAACGTCATCAATCAGTTTATTTAGCTGAGTCTCATTTACCAAAGCCTGTATGGCATAATGCGGTGTCTGTACTATAATGTCTTTGGAAAAAGCTCTTAGGTATTCAGTTTGTTATAAACCCCAGTAAATGGCCAAAAGTTGCTGAATACACGAGTGATATCCCCTCTCAACATGTGTCATCTTCCTACTGAAAAATGTAATGGGGCGTAAAGTCTTTTCTATTCTAGAATCAGAGCTCTGATGCCACTCCAGTAAAAGCACAACAGAGAGTGTGTTGGGTCCAGCTGCTGCCTGTAACACAAAGGGACGTGTTAAACTTGGAGCTACTAATTCTGTAGCCTTGGCCAATGCTGCCTTTAAATCACAAAAAGATGTATTTTCCTTTGGTCCCCACTCCAGAAAGGGTCATTCTTTCTGGCTAGAAAGCATGTCATACAAAGAAACTGCCATGCTGGCATAATCCTCTATGAATTCCCGATTATAATTCATTATACCTAGAAATTTGTGCAAATCTGGAATTGTAACCAGTTTATCCAGTTGCAAAATTCCCTGCACCCTCTCTGAATAAGGACTACGCCTGAAAGGATGTAAAATAGTACCTAGAAATTTTACTTCAGATGACATGAATTGTACCTTTTCACTTTTAACTTTAAACCTTGCCTCCTGCAGTGTTTGAAGAACCTGTGCCACTTTAGCTAAATGCTGTTCTTTTATTTCAGACTGTACTAGTATGTCACCAATGTAATGCAGAACAGAATCATCAGATTTTAGACCTTGTAGTATTCGTCCAACTATTTGGTGAAATATAACTGGACTGTTTTGAAACCCCTGCGATAACCACATCATGACATACTGTTCATTTTGAAATGTGAAAGCAAACCACTGACTTTGTGGTTTTATTCTTGATCCTATCTCTGGGACCCCTGGAATCAGATGAGCCCAGGGAGTCGTGAATTGGTTCACTTTTTGTAAATCAATAACCAATTGATAAGTGCCATCTTTCTTTTTAACTGGCCATATGGGTGAATTTGTAGGGCTATTCCCCTTTTGAATTATTGCCACATCAACCCATCATTGTATGCAATTTTGCATGTATGTCTCTTCTTCCTTTGGGATCAGATACTGTTTTTGAAACAGTGGAATAAAATCTTCGTCACTACCTACAGAAACTGCTTACAGTAGCTTCCCACAGCCTGTGGGCCCTAGAGACCACAACATAGGGAACTTTTGTTTTATCTTTAACCATACTTCATTTTCAGTAGGGCTAACATTACGGCCCTTTTCAGAACTGTTTGATACATGTATTGCCTTAATCATACACAACATGGGACCTTGTCCTTGCCATATAGTGCCATTAGGAATGTCTATGACGATTCCCATTTTGAATAATATATCCATTCCCAAAATTGTGGACGTGCAAGAATTATGCATCAAGAATACCCCTTTCACTGGTTCCCCCTTGATGGGAGAATTGTACTTGTACAGGTTTACTACCTATGACTAGACATCCAGAGCCATTAAAACCTAAAATACATGTACATTTAGACAAGTCAGGAGGCAAATGCCTACCTGTCACTGAGACAGCTGCTCCTGTATCTAGAAGAACATCTTCCCACAGGTTCCCCTCTACCCAAATGTTGATAAGTGGTCATCTAGCTTTCCCTTTCTTGAAGTTAGTCAAGAAAGAGACTTCGGTAGGGGGGAGTCACACCCCTATAGTAGAGCTACATCCCACCCCGAATCATCAGTTGTATTGGACTGCAAAAGACATAATTGCAGTGTTTCCTTGACCACTTCACAGTCAACATAAGAAGATCGATTGAGTTCATGATGCAAGGTTATTTGCTGCTGATAATTAGGATTTACTGGACCCTCAGGAACAAAGCCAGAAGGAACAGTTGTATCCTGTGTGCTAACAATATTACCTTATACATTGACACTAGGTGTCACACCATCCCTTTGTTGTACTGGAAATACTGACTGTTGAGTGTTTGTGGTATATAGGGGTTGTTGCTGTAGTCCCCTATTACCCTCTGTCACATATTGTTGTGAAGTGTAGTGCTGTGTTTGTACTTCTGGCTGCATTACCTGTTGCTGTCATGGTACACGTGGCTTATCAACATTTTTCACGGTAAGAAACTTATCCTTTGCCTCTTGTTCCTGGCGCAATCTGCGATAATATTTACAATCATTTTTAGTATGACCTACCTGTTTACAAGAATAACAAACAGGCTGTCTCTTTGGCGGACCCTCTATAGATTGAGTAACTTGAGAAGCTAACTGAGTGGCTGGGGGAGCTGATGCTGCCCGTTGTTGCCCCTGTATAACTTGCGCTTCACATGATTATCCTGCTACCTGCTGTGGGACTTGCTGTCCCTGATTAATCCATCTCCCAAACCCCTCCCCCTTACTTCACTAACAATGGGTGCAGAATGGGGAGTGTAAATCTTTTGCTTATGAATAGCATTATCTTTACACATAATACATGCTCACAGCAATTTATCTACTAACTCTGTGAGTGTATTTGAAGATTCCTCATAAATAAGTTTGATATCCCCTGGGACACCTTCCAAATGGTCCAAAAAGAAGCGCATAACAGCTTTTTGAAAACTGACATATTTCATATATTTTTCATCACTGCCATTAACTAGCATATATGCCAGCTGATAATGTTTGGCTTGTTCTTCCAAAGAATCACAGACTGTCATTTGAAACTGATCTAAAAGTGTTGGTGTAGTGTATCATTCCATACAGTGCCTACAGTTTTAAGAACCTAAGCTTCAAATGTAATCATGTTATTAAAAATACCTATCTGCTCATCCCACTTAGGGAGAGTTTCTAACATCCTGGACTGATGATAAACTTCAGCAGAAAAAACTGCTGAGGCTATGATAGGACTGGTAACAGCAGTTTCTAGTGTTTTAGACTGATATTTTTCTAACAGGGCTTGTAATCTTAAAAGATCTTGATTAGCTAAGTCTGCTGCTCTAGTAACCTCAGATTCCTATGACTCTAAGTGAGCTCGTAATGTGTTTATCTCCTCCCTTGCAAGAGTTACGTCATGCTGTGTGTCAACCAGTTGCTTGTCATATTTTTCTCGCAAATGGACTATTTTATTCATTAACCCTTCTATCATACCAGTAGCTTTACTGCCTTGTTCAATAACAGTTTGTGTAAAGGTCTTAACTTCAGTCTGTGAGACTTTCAAAAACTGAGAAAATTATTTTGTACATTCAGCAGGGTCAGCATGCAGTTTACTAGACACATTCCATTTATCACAGTAAGTCTGAAAATGACCCGTGAGGTCAAGATCTTGCTGGTTGCTAACTTTAGCAATCTAATCTTTAAACTCCTGCAAATCAGACTGTAAAGTATAAACTTTGACATCTGCATCACCCTCTAACAAATATTTTGCAACAGGATATATAGAAACAGGAACCATTGTCTGTACTTCAGTCATTACTTTATCCTGGTTGTGTTCCAGGTTTTGTACAATACGTTTATGACAAGGCATGCAAAAAGCAGCATTTAAATCATTGCAAATAGCACATTTTGTACATTCTGTGGCACTCTTGCCTTACGTACATACCAATCAAAGGTAGCAATCAATTTGCATAATGCTGGATTGTCAGTTTTCCCTAATAAAGGCTTACAGGTGCTAACATGCTGATCATACCATGTATTTAAATAATTCCACACATCTACATATGATTCAGACACATCAACAGTAAAAGACTTAGTGTACTTATTGGCATTTTCATGAATTGCATTAATTGTCAAAAGAAAAACAGAAGAAAATATTTACCACAAATGTTCAGGACAAGGTGGCCAGTCTTGACACGGAGATCAGTTGTGGGAGAATTCTTTGCTGTCTTTCACTAGATGCTGGTGAGACGAATTTTCGGCAGTGGAAAATTTGGACCCCGTATATCACCAACTGTCTGAAGGAGAATTACTGTATTCCCCTGTACTGCACTGCAGTGTTTGTCCTCCAGTCAATGGTCAGAGTTTTAGGAAGAGATGAATCAATTCTAAGAAGGTCTGCACTAGAATGTCATACTGTGAGAGGCACCTCTTCAGGTCAACACCCGGTTGTTTGTACTGGACTGGTCTCGCCACTGTTAAAGTGGCACTACACTATTCAGGTAGTCTGTACCTTTACTCAGTGAAGATACTGATACAGTTCTGCTGTTACAACATTCATTTACTGCACACAAGGTTTACATCTAGCTTAACAATGAAAGGTATATACATCCAAATGTACTTCAGCTTAGAATAATCAAAGTCTCTGATACAAAAGAAAAAGTCCCAATCTTTATAGTGTCTTTTCTGCCTGCATCAGCAGTTTTGAGAATTTGCCAGAATAATAAGTCTTTCCTCTCAAGCTGGTCTGCTGACAGTTTGTTTTCCATATCTTAAACATTCCTTTCTTTAAAAATAACTCATTTCATCCTTGGCCTATCTTGCATATCATATTGACGAGACACAGCTGCATACAAGAGTTTGTCTTGACCTGCGTGTAGATAATAAATTCACAAGCTGCATAGTTTATAAGAAATAAAATATTTTACTTCTGATTCTTATTAACAATGAATGCCAAGCTATATGTTTTTGCCAAGTTAGTTAACTGCGTGCACTGTACACACTGAAATGCAGAACATTTATTTTACATTTTCAGAAAAAATCCACTGAAGTCCATTTTAACCTGTTCTTTACTCTCGCAGCCAAGTTACTAAGGTAAAGCCTAGAGTTGCAGGCATATGATATGACAGTGCAGCACCACAGTGAGGTTAGCAATGTCAATGCAGATGGGTTCTCAAGACAGGATATGGAGTAAAGTGTTCACAGATAAGCTCATTTGTCTCATGCAACATTCCTCAAGGGGCACTTGAAAAACTAGATTGAGTCTTCGAAGGGGGGATGTGATGATAGGAGGTACTGCCAGCACAGCTCACTGTAATTTTGTAAAGAATTATATGCCATTTGTGAATACCAAACTGATTTATACAAGATGCTTGTGTTACAAATGCATTAAAACTGCATGTCATGTGTATATCAAACTGATTTGTATAGATGTTTGTGTTGAAAAGGTATTTGTAAAGTGCTTGTTTTGAAATATATCCACAGTGTGCCCTACTGGAGAGAACAGAACTGCACATGCACTATTGTAATTGTTTAGATATATAGAAATGCACATGCACTATTGTAATTGTTTAAATATATATGTTTTAACAGATGAAACTGGAAGGTTAACCTCAGTCCAGCAAACTTTAAAATATATCTGAAACTAAATCACTTTACAGGCTAGGCTATAAAGATGCTATCTCACAGGTTTCAATGCAGCCAGAGACACAACGTCTGTACTAGGAAGCATTCTGTATTGTCTTTTAGGTGAACTAATTACTACTTTGGAAGCATGGAGGTATGAAATTGTTTTATGACTTCCAGCACCTGCCATAGATCTGAGCAAAAGCCCTTGTGTGCGTATTTCTACAGGTAGGTCCTTAATCCTGCCAGCTTACAGCAATGGGACTTTGCATGGGAGCTAGAAGTCAGATAACCAAAAGTGATGTCATTCTGCAAGTTATTCTAAAAGTAATATTTTAGATATTATTTTGAAAAGTCTCTCAGTGAGGCAGAGCATTCTGTATTCTGTCTTGGGCCTGACAACAAGAAGGACTATTCACCACAACATCTGCCTTGCTCTATTAAATAAGAAGGGAATAGTATAATTCTCTTAGATTCAGTCAGGAATATAGTGAAGCTTAGTTTAGATATTGTTTTTCTTTATTTGTCTGAGCCTATCCTTCAATGTTATTTTAAGTAGTTCCTGTGATTTTGAAATCTAATGTCAATGTGAATATATACTTAGTATTTTCTTATTCTTTGATTATTTATTATAAAATATATTTAAACATTTTGTTGTGGCTGATCTTTGTAGAGATATTTAAGTTTTGAGAGTATTTGCATATTTATTTGGTGATGCTGTGTGAGCCACTCTCACTAGCCTTGCTCTTGGTCAAACTACCATTTGTATTAATATTAATTTCACTCAGTATATTGGGTACCCTTGTAAGGTCTTAAGGTATTTAGTAGGAGTGTCTGGTGGCAACTACCTTATAGTCTGAACAGAAGAGGGCATAGCTAGTAAACCTATACCAGCCTTCCCCACGTGTGTGAGTGTGCGTATGTGTGTGTGTGTGTGTGTGTGTGTGTGTGTGTGTGTGTGTGTGTGTGTGTGTGTGTGTGTGTAAATCAAATCTCCAATAGTGTGTGTGTCACCTACTTGAGCAGGGACATGAGGTTAAGGAGCACTGGTTGGACAGTGAGGTCTTGGCTTGGACACTCAGCTGAGATCTCAACTCTATAGCTGTGCCAGTGTGGAGTCTTACTGAGGATCTGGAAAGAGAGAGAGAGAGAAACCAGCCCCAGAGTGACTATGTTCCTCATGTGCTCTTAAGGGAAATTATGTTTAATTGTGTTTGATGTAAAGAGCTGCAGCTGGAAATACTGTGTGTGTACCTGTTATTCTTCCAGTGAACATTCCCACAGGTGCCAGTGGTGAGGATTGAGGCTCCTTGATTACTGATCCAGAGGAGGGTTGTCACACTACACATTACAAATACCCTTTCTGTCTGCATCATAAGCATCTGAACGTATCATATGGCATACAGCATCTGAACATGCCACATGGTATGCAACATCATGCATGTCAGGAAATGCTGAAGGATCTGCCCAGCTGCAGACTGTGAGGTACTGTGCTGTCTCCTGCTCCAACGGTATGTGCCACTTGCCAGGATTCCCACTGGTTTGCTCATCATTTTCCTAAGGAGTATAAAGTGCCCCCATGAACCATGCACTTCCATGTCCCTAGGCATAAAATCAATGGTTCTGGCATATATCCTGTCGTGGTCTGGCTGTTTTCAACTACTTGTTCCTATGTATAGCAGTCATGGCCAGTTCCAGTATTATAGTCTTCAGCACACAGATTTTGCTATAGGCAGCTGTTGTACCACTAAATTCTAAATTCTAAATTCTATATGTTGCAGTGGCTGTGTTTCAGTTAATATATAATGGAGGGAGTCTGATAACACTAATGTAGAACTAAGACACATACTGTATATGCAAGAGGTACTCTAGAGCCATTAAACATGTATTACCTGGTATATCTTTTCAACATTACAGATTATGCTTTAATTTAATTCTCAGGATAGTCATAGTTCAATTTATCCATACATACCTGCCTACCTACGTCATCATTACTGACTAGATCATAGTATAAGTGTCACAAAGCCTTTGTTGCAATACATGGGATATAGCTGCAGATGTAGGAAGATGGGTGTGTAAGTCTAATGAGCAGATCTAAAGAATGCATATTTGGGAGCCATAAGTACATCCTCCCATTGTTTCTTGGTGAATTCCTTATCCAATCTCTTTTCCCAAAACTTTCTAACTTCCTCTAATTGATTTCTACAGTTATCATGCAATATTTTTTATGCATCACTTATTATCCTTTTTTCAGCATCTTCTGTTCTAGATTCTACAAAACAAAACTATACCAGTGCTGGTCTTTCACTTAGGATCCCCTATTCCTTTCTATCTGCCTATACTCTGATATCAGTCCTTGATAGGGAATGCAATTTCTAGCCTGCAGTCCAAATTTATTCTTGGCCTCTTCCGAGTCTATTACTTTTCCCTCTCTAATAATTTGCTCCCAATACCTTGGCTCCTTTGTTACTTTTCTCCAGTAAATTCAAGTCTTCTCCTGCCTTTTCTCTGTACCCCAAAATGCAGTCATCCCTAACAGCAGAATCTCCTTTCTACATTCCCATGTTGAAGCATGTCAGTCTTTATTTGCCTTCAAAGCATTAGCATTGAACAATCTATTCCAGTGACACTGTATGAAGTAGTTTTATATACACCATGAAAGGTCTATGTAGGTCATTGTGTCTTAATACTCTTTTGTCTGTCTGGACTGCTCTCTCACCTTACGATTTGACTGCAGACAGTGAGGAGTTGATATAGTATGAGTGAAATAGTGAACAGTCACAGATTTTTGGAATTCACTGGACATAAACTGCATGCCATTATTTATGCAGTCTAGTGGCATACCGTACCTGGACAGCATAGTCTTATTTGCTGGCTTGTCGTAGTTGGTGCATGAATTATTCTGATGTCGCAAGAATAATAATCAAAAACAAAGTAGTTTGTGCCTTCAGGCTCACATAAATTAGTAGCTATTTTGGCAAAGACCTTTCTGACAATGACATTGTCATAAGAGGTCCACACCTTTCCAATTTTATACATAATGTAAAATTAACACTTTGTCATTAAGTTGACAATATTTTGACCATCACACAGATATTTTGTCTAATTCCTTGCATTTGTTGAGGCCTTCAGGATCCTCACGTATTTGACATAGCAGTTCTACTCATTGATTTAGAAGTACCATGATTCTACCTTGCTTTGATAATTGCTCTAACAATAAAGTACTTGTGTATATACTGTTCAGTTTGAGACCAAGGATTTGGCTATGAGTGATGCACATACTGGATAACAGCTTACAGTTCAGGATTACTTTGAGTTGCTTTTTTAAGCTTTTCTAATCTTTTTTGTAGTTACAGACCTTGTCATTAGGATGCTTTGAACATACACTAAGATATCAGTTTCTGTTTCTGATAATGGTTGGACATGCATTGGATTTTTGGTCAGTATATCAGCAACAATGCATTGTTTGCTGGCACAGATATTGCTTTAGCAGTGAGCCTTCTTAAACATATCAACAGTTTCTGGCAGCTTGGTGACACTTCGTCAGAATCATATAAATTGATTAATTGAGCTAGTAATTTATGGTCAGTCTGGAGCTGCAAACTTTCGAGCCCTAATAGGCATCTGGAGAATTTCCCACATGCTTGCACACTTGCAAAACATTCTTTTTAAATTGGAGAATATCCTGTTCTACATCTGTTAACATTCTGGAGCAGCAGGCAACTGCACAATATTTGGCAATGAGCTTAAGCAATGATCAGTACGCCAAGTGTTGGCTCTGGCATACCCCTCTTGCAGGATATGAGTGTGCACTGAAGAATATAGCAATAACCCACGCCTGGGTGTGGGTAATGCTAAATTTACCCACGGTTGGCGTGGTTTGGTCCCGAGGGACCAAACAAAGCCAACCGTGGGTAAATTTAGCATTACTCACACCCAGGCGTGGGTTATTGCTATTATACCATGACATTATTTAAGAAAAGAAACTATTACTTTTCTTAAATAATGGCATAGTATAATGCCTGTTTACTGCCCTTCCGCAGATGTCTGGCATCCGCGGCAGTTCTGATGTACATCAGAGCTGTGGGCAAAAGCAACGGAGAAAGCAAGATCTCCGTTGCTTTTTATGTCTCGCTATGTTAAATGAGTTTAACATAGCGAGACAGTTTTAAAATAAGCAACGGACATCTCCGTTGCTTATTTTAAAACTGTCTCGCTATGTTAAACTCATTTAACATAGCGAGACACTAAAAAAAGCAACGGAGATCTTGCTTTCTCCATTGCTTTTTAAAACACTGTCTCGCTATGTTAAATGGGTTTAACATGGCGAGACAGCTTTAAAATAAGCAATGGAGATCTCCGTTGCTTATTTTAAAGCTGTCTCGCTATGTTAAACCCATTTAACATAGCGAGACAGTGTTTTAAAAAAATGAGTTATACTAATGGAAAAAAGTCCGGGCGACCGGACCTTTTTCCATTAGTATAACTCGATTTACAACGGGCACGCTGGCCAATCAGCGTGCACGTTTTGGGGGGGGTCATGGTATAATTAATAATAACACACAGTTTTCAGTCTTTAGCAAACTTGGTTAGCCATAGACTTTTGACTTAAATGTTCATCCTGGAGAAGTAGCATTTGAGGAGGGGCTAGGACAGAGACTTAAGAGACTCCACTGTTAAAGTGCCTTTTAGATGAGAAGGTACCACCAACTCTTATTGAGAGTCTTTGATTGGAGAACCAGTAGCAGTTTGAGCAGAATAGCCTTAATTGCATCCATTACATTTTCAAAGAAATTAACCAGATTAAAGATGATAGCATCTACTTTTTACAAAGTAAACTTAACTGTTTAAGAAGAAACAGCTTTCAAATTAGGGCAGGATTACTGTGAAATGCCTTTACCCAAAGAATTAGAAATGTGGATAGTGAGAGCTTACAGTCACTTAAGAGCAAATTAGATGACGGGATTGAGAACTGGGTATATGAATTTACACTTTAGATAACAAACTCTTAGAAGGCCTCAGATGAGGCACTGACTTTGATTTCTATACCCACTCTAGAAGGGAATAGAGACCTAGGACATAGAAATAGGAGAAGCAGAGGCAGAGCTGACATTTGTATGGATGAGCTCAAAGTATGTTTTCAGAGAGCAAAATGGAATATTTGATCTAGGGATTAGTACATATAAAACTAAGAAACTGCTGGGCATATTTATCATTTACTGTGTAAGATTTCAAGTTAATGGATAAGTAGTTACAGTCACGCAGGATAAGTGCACCAAGCTAGGATAAGAGATTATTAAACAAAAAAATTCAGGTTATCAAAGTCATCAGAAGACACTGAGGGGAACTATCATTTGCAGTAATGTGGTAACTGACTTTATTTTGTGTTATTAAGTTGTGCAGGAGTACCAAATCAGTGTCATGAGGCATTTAGCATGAGATGATGAGGAACAGACAAATATGGATGCTCCTTTGATGCTCTCAGATGGCCTAAACAAATGATAAGCACAGTACAGTAGTATGAAGGGAGTGCTCTCAGTATATTGAAACCAATTTTTTTTAATTATACATATATGGACATGTTTAAGTGGCAAGAAGGTCTCAAGATTGGGAATTTTTTTTTTTGTTCAAATACATGTAAATGACAGGCATGCTGGGGTTAAATCCTACCTTAGGGGAGCAAGGAACAAACCTCTAAGCAATAACATTTTAAAGGCATTATAATGAGTTTTGGCTTTTATTGCATTCATGTTGCAATCGCACTTTATTTTCTGAAGCTGCCGACTTGCAGTTTAGAGTCTCAGACTTCTTATACAAAGTTATTACATCACTGGATAAAAAAAATAACCCTCTAATGACATAGCTCTAATCCTAACTCCAGTGGCTGAATCAACTTAAAAAGCAGTGAATATGCATTAATAGAAAATAAGACCCATTTGATCCATATACTTTGTACAATTGTCCATGTACTAGATAAGCAAAACATCTTATTTAATCAACAACTTATGTCCTTAACTACACACAGTTATGCAATCCAGAATTAGTGAATTTTGGCCATATATTACTGTATTCCATCATAATATTAATCCAGTATGCTTTTTGTGATTGGAGACATGCGCAAATTTAACAAAAAAGTCCTAAATACTTTCTTTATAAATTTGTAGTGGGTCCAATGGTCCTGTCAAAAGTCCACCGCATTTACTTTGGTGTGCCTTGACTCTGCAGCTGTATTTATTGTGAACCACACTGAGAGCTGTCACTAGATGCATGCCATTATACCAAATGACTATTTTAATGATGACTCTTTTCCGCCAACTCCTGCATAGTGATGGGAAAAATTGGGCTGATAGGCCAAGAAAGGGTCTGATGATCATCAGGCAATGGGGTGAAAAACTGAAAAAAAATGGCATTACTGATTATTACAGTCTTTTTTTTATTTTTCCCCTCTTTTGCCTTTTTGAGCATCTCTCTCTCTCTCTCTATATATATATATATATTTTTTTTTTTTTCATTCTTTATTAAGTTACATGTAATTAAATCTATTTTACTACCTTTTTTGTATGAGATTAAGAAAGTCATATTAAATGCTGTATCTCTATCCTCTGCCAATTTAAATGAAACATGTATCACTTATAATCCATGTTCCAATTGTGAGCAAATGTAGAATATCATATCAAAACACCAAAAATACTTCCTCCATGGTTTCTGACAACATTCTTGGACATTTTATAGTGCCAAGCATGTCCTCAATGATCCTGTCCTCAAATTGTTTATCCTGAGCTAGTCACCAGATTTTATTTCTGAATTATGGTTCAGCACAGTGGCGATGCCCCTCCGCAAGAGTGGTCCCACCATAGACCCTGGTAATTATAGATGCATCTGCCTTATGAGTCTGATCTGCAAAGCTATGAACTGTATAATAATTGATCACATCAACAATGGTATCAAAAATCTCATTAGGCTAGGCCTCCATCAGATTATCTTCATCAAAGAGAGACCCTGCCTATTTATTTATTTATTTATTTATTTATTTATTTCACATTTGTTAACCGGGTTAGTCCAAATGAGTTTGCAAACAAACCCATTTTCAGTGGAAACCTGAGGGGAAAAGCCCCAGCAAACAAAAGTAAAAATAAAATTACAATATACAAATATTAAATAACAATCACAATACAAAAATCATTGTAAAAAAGAAAAGGTTAATAACTATTTATATTGCATTGATAGTAAGCAACCCATTTTCAGTGGAGACCCAAAGGGAAAGAGCCCCAGCAAACATAAGCAAAGATAAACATACAGGACAAAAATTATTAAAAACAACACTGCTGTTATTGTTGTTGTTGTTTTCTTTCAACTTTTCCCAGTTAGTGGACACCACAGTGGAACTCCAGTCCGCTAATGATTGGTAGTCGATTTTTTATGGTGCTGAGGTCCCAGCCCGACACCCAACCTTCAACGAAGGCACACCCATTCACGCATGTCTTTCTAACCCCACTCGACCACGGGGAGGACATGCAGACTCCACACAGAAGGCACTCTAGCTGAGAATCGAATGGGAGAACCTCTTGCTGTGAAGCGACAATGCTACCGCTGCACCACTGCGGCAATACTGCAAATACGAAATTAATTATAAACAGAAAAACAAAAGAAAAAAAAATGATGAACATTAAGGGTTATATTGACAGTAGTGGACTAAAATTTACTACAAATGAGAGTAAAAACAAAAAGATAATAGCTGTTCAAAAGAAGGACAATGTATAGACACTGATAGGAAATGGGGGGGAGATAGTGTGGAGAATGGGAGGGGGGGCTATAGTAGGGCTATAGTAGCAGAGCTGAGAGTTTAGGAGATTAGTGTAAGCAGAAGTTATTAACAAAGAAAGAAGTTAGGAGATGCAACAGGTTATACAGTGGGAGAGACTAAGACTACGTGTGGTCAATACAAAAGCATAATTTCAAGTTTAGTAGGTGGCATTTAAGCTCCTTTTTAAAACAGGGAAAGGAAAGGTTGGATCTAATATGGAGAGGGAGTTTGTTCCAATTTAGTGATACAGAGTGTTTGTAAAGTAGTTTGCCAATATTCCTTTTGGGTTTATAAACTGAGAGAAGATGCTGATCAGCACTCCGGAGATGCCAGGTTGGAGAGTAGGGAGGCGAGAGAAGGGCAGGCAGCGAGGTTGTTAAGTATGGAAAAGGTAGTGTGGAGTTGTGATTGTTGGAGAAGGTGCAGAAATTCCAGCCACTGAAGTTTGCTTAGTGAGAAGCAGTGATGAGAAGAGAGTGGTTGGTTTAGAATAAATCTGGCAATTTTGTTGTATGTTTGTTCCAGTTTCTGCCTTTAAAATTAAATCTGGTTAACTTCTTTTAAGGGGTCACACAGGCTGTTGATAGTGGTCCTGCTGTTCACAGAGGGTATCTTGACATAGCCTAAGCATCTGACACCATACCCCATGCAGGCATCTTAAGTAACCTAAATGATTTAAATATAGATTCTTTCAAAATAAGATGGGTAGCAAATTGAGTAAAAGATGGAACTCACATTGGTCATGTGATAGGTGCCTCATCTGAAAGTATGAATGCAACACTCAGAGTCCCCAGGGCTCTCTACAGGGACCCCTCTTCTTTTGCACTTACTTCTCAGATCTCCAAACTGAATAAAAACTGGATGGTATTGTCAAGACCCCCTCTGACACTCGTACCTTTGGAAAACAACTTACCCTAGTTAATACCTGGTATACTGAAAACTGGATCAAATTAAACACAAAAAAATGTGTAGAATCATTTAATTTGGCAAACAACCCCTATCTTCAACATACAGTATAGACAGTACTCCAATACTAAATGCAAATATAGTCAGGGACCTGGGTACCTAGGTTGATATTCTCTCTCCTTCAGTCATCATGTGATAATTGTAGTCAGAAAATCTTTCTGCATAACACAAACATTAGCCATGGGTGTGTAATCACAATCTTAAGATGTTATTGTTTCCTTATATTTAGCACTGATTAAACCTATGTTCCCTTCAGGATGTACCTCACTTGACATATCAAATAAGTATAGAAGCTTCATTGGTTCCTAACTCAGATGATTTCAAGCTTAAAGTCCCTGAGATACTAAAAGAATCTAGAAACTCTGTCCTTTTAACAGTATCTTACAGACTTTTGAGAGGTGATTTGTGCATCATCTGCAGCATCATTAGAGACCCAATTGTCCTTGATCTCATATACTTCCCATTTTTAATACCTCTGTAAACACTGGAACTGAGTACCAACATCTTCACCAGCATATAAATAGAACATGATGGAGAGAGAGAGATTCATTATGTCTCTCCCATCTCTGGAGTAAGCTTTCCCCCTGTAGAATAAGCAATGTGAAACGTTATCATCCTTCAGTCTGAAACTAGATGACTGGATTGGTACCATCAGATTTACCCAGAACTAATTGTCCTACTTCTTCTTCAGAGTACAGCCTGAAGGTGGGCATTGGCAAGGCCTTGATGGTTGTAAGACTAAATTGCCTTGAAACTCCTATTCATGCTATGAATACAAGTCTGTATTATTTTAAGAGTACCCAGTCTTAGATAAGTCAGATCACTGATTATGCACTAGTTAGTAAAGAATACATTGAATCCCAAGATGTGAACCATATCAGCCTTAGTCACACCCTAAGCAGACAACACAGTTTCAGGCTGGTACAGTGATACAGTTTTGGCTTTGGAAGTGCTCTTTCAGGATTCAAGTCCCACTTACAGGTAATTTTGTACCTGAACAGGCATACACAACAACTGGAGCATCCAGAGAGGTTCTTGTAAAAAGAATACATAGCCTAAACAACATGTCCTGCACAGACAGCCTCAAAGTCTCATCCCTGTGCTCAGTTTCCTACAGATTGCTGAGAAGTGAACTGTGCTTGGCCTACAAAGCATCCTGCTCTGATGGACCGGTTGTACATCAGCAACAAATAGCATCAGAAATATTTGATCTAGGGACCTAAACTTTGTCTGCAACAAAAGTAGGACATGTTGGAGGGACAGGCATGTGTCTCAGAGACCACTCCTTTTCCAGAATAGACTTTCCATCCATATGAACAGAGTTCTTCCCTAAACCAGTTCACATGTAAGTTGGACCAGAGGCTGGGGAATTGCAAACATATCCCTGGTCTAGCACCTTATGTCTCTAGTAGACACAGGCAGCCTATAAATGGTTGACCACCCATGCCCAAGCCTACATATACCCCTTAAAATATCCCTAGGGTATCAAACCTTGTCAGATACATTTTGAAAGCATGGTTAGGCTTAAAAAGGCTGCCTGAAGTTGTTAGCTTAGTTCATAGGTTCATAGGTAGGTACTAGGCTATCGACCCAAGGGTCTAAGTAAGCCTAGCCAACAAGGTTCCCTGGCTTACGCCACCCAAGAAAGTTAATTTCCTGTGTCCCTGTCGAGCAGAGCCACAGACATGATCCCCGGAGTGTATTTCCTATTTCCCATCCACTCATCAAGTTTTTCTTGAAGAGTGCTAATGAGGAACTTTGCTCTACATAGATGGGTAGCTTATTCCAGAGTATAGGAAGTCTCTGGGACAGGAATCTATCCTTCCAGCATGTCCCGTTTATTGTGGTGACAAGGTTTAGGTCCCTAGAGCATGTAGCTCGGAGGGATTGGGATTTCTTTAGGTGTAGCATGTCCAACAGCTCTGGGTTTAACATAGCTTTATATGTTAGGCAGAGATCACCTCGGAGTAGGCAATATGCTACAGAGTAAAGCTGGAGTTTTTTGAGACGGTCAGTGTAGGGCATCTGTTTGAGGCCAGTAATCCTCTTTGTGAGGTACTTCTGTGGCCTTTCTAGCTGCTGATGTGGCAGTAATGCCCTATGAACATGTAAACCTACGATCAGCATTGTGGGAACTGGTCTCATGGGGGCTATTTGTCTAAGACCCCTCCAGTTTTACACACTTGCTCACTCAGTGGTGCTCCTTTCTTTCACTATAAGGTTATCCATCTCTAGCTGGATGAGGACATCCAGTTGCATTCTACATGGAGCTACTTGAATGATTCTAAAGATCTGTTCAATACCCCACCAAGCCACGGTACTATGAAGACACCTAACCTTTCTATCTGCTTCAGACAGAACATTAAAAGTTCTGTACTGTTCCTCTCTAAGAAACTCTCTTCCCCTCTTGCATTTAAATAGAAAGTACTGGCTATCTTGTCAAAGCCTAACCCTGTAAAAACAAACTTGGTTTAGGGAAAGTTGGGGTGGGTGGAGTGGAGAGAAACACAAACATGACACAGCAACCTAGTAAACTCCTCTGCATCATTATGTCTGTGCTTTAAAGCTCATATCTAAAGGCACAAAACAATTTGTTTTTTCACTCCAAGAATTTTTCTTTGTAAAAAGAAAAGTTCGTTTTGCAGCTTTTGGAAAAATAATAGTTTTAAAGATTTCTTCCAAACTAGAAGACTAAACATATAGAGCTATGTTTAAGCCATTAATATTAATAAGTAGGCAGGAGGTGCTTACATCATCTTGGGTTACAGCTCTAATTATGCTAGATTAGCATGGTAAGTAATTGTGTATTACATAACCAATACACAATTACTTATAGTAGGTATGTATTTGTATAGTAGTTATGTAATTGGCAAACAGTTAAATTAACAGTTTGTTAAAAACGTAAACATTATTTTTTTCCAAACTGCTAATTTGACAGCTTGGTAATTACATAACCAATACATAATTACTTACCTGTACTAATCCATCAAAATTAGAGCTGGAACACAGAGTGACGTCAACACCTCCCACCCAGCCATTAATATTGATGCTGCAAACACAGCTCTGTTCATCTATTCTTCCGCTTTTGGAAGAAATCTTTAAAAATCTCTGTACTTTTGTAAAGGCTGCAAAACAAACTTTTAATTTTTACACAGAAATGTGTTTGCATGCATAAAGATGAATGCAAACATTTTTTGTGTGACAAGAAAAGTTTGTTTCATGTCTTTAGATATGATCTTTAATTCCCTTTATAAGAATATAACAAAATGATTCAGTTCTTGAAGTCCCACTTCTGGCAGTAATAAGGTTCCAGTCAGCATATAGCATACTTTCTCATATAATATATATTTAGAAAACAAAACAGAACCACATTAAATCTGCAATGTTTTCACCTGTTGGAAAAGAAACATGGCAGGTTAAAAATGAGACAGCACAGAAAATCAAGAACAGAAAATCAGAAGAGAGTGAACAATGAGAAAAGTATTTACAAGTTCCAGCAGTTCTAGTTGCTTTTACTCAACAGCTTGGGAAACTTGCCTGACTTACCATCTCCATCTTCACTTGTCTCTTATCATGTGGCGCCACGCTGCTGCTGCTCTCTGTAAATACACAGAGCCCTTGGAAACTGCCTTCTCCTCCACCATAAAAATGGGAAAGATGTCAATTGCCACACATTTACAAATACCAAACAGCTTTCTCCTTGCTGTAGGTTACTTTTTGAGCAACTATACACTAGGGTGTGAAAGTCAATTAGTAGAGATTCATATATATCAGATAATGATCATTCATGTATCTCCTTCTACGGTCACAATCCAGTCAGAGTAACATGTAAATGTATAAAAATAGGGGGAGGGGCATGCGCAACAGCACTGTGGACCTACTATCCTTATAATATGCACTGTTAGCAAGAGTCTCCTTCCAGTACCTTCAGTGGCTAAACTAAGAAGCATCTTTATACAATAAAAAGAGATTTGCTTTTCTTTACATAAAACTAATCTTTGCTGACATAATCCTTTTCCTGAATTTAGATCAGTAATGTGGTAAGGAGCATTCTCCTATAATCATGTAGCTGTCACCCAACCCCTACCCCCTTTTAACTGTGCCCATCAGCCTGCCAAACTCTGATTACATCAGCCCGGTCAGTTATCAAGTGAGTAATAGTTAAAACAGAAAAGTGAATATACACGCCGTCCCCTCGTTATCATAAAGCTTCAAAATTACACAAACTACAAAATAGCATGTGAATTATTTTTGCTAAGCTAACAAGTAGAGACTTTTCATGAATCATAACTGCAGAATTAAAATTCATTTAATGCTTAAACACATTTTAGTCTAGTGACCATGGAAGAATGTAATTTACCAACAGCTGGACTGAACTTTTTTTTTCATAAGAAATGCACTACAGAAAGGATCACTGTTTTAGTTTAAAACGCCTATATTAGGTTTCATGGAATGTGTCAATTCAGAAGCACTTGATAATACATCATGGGGGTGGACAATATGTCTTTGTAACTCAAGTTTCCATGAGATAAAGGCTCACCAGCTGTGGTGTCATGCCTCTGTGCCTCCCTGGACAGATATAGCAGTTTGATACAAACCTCTTTGCTTCCAAGAGCATTTTTAATCACCTTATCTGCAGCACAAAGAATGCAAGAAAACTGCTTTATAAAATCAAATACATTTCTGTTCCATTCTATTAAGATAATAAGAGGTGAAATGCCCAGGAGAGCACATTTCTTTATCATTCATATGGTCAGCATAAAATAAAAACTGAGGGCTGTAAGAATATCTCATACAGATGCCAACTGGTAATTACTAACTAAATAGGCTCATTGTTTTTCAAGTACTTTCCAGGAAATACTTGTCACACAGCGTGTCTATTCTCACAAGGAAAAATGCAGTCATGCAATCAACAGGATTATAGTTCTAAGAAAAAATAAACACTCTTGAAAAGTGCAGTGATACATATATTATTTCTCTTGACTTCATTACCAGGTTCAGTTGGTAGTTACTTTTCATCACAAATCTGCATGACTCCCAGGATGCCATGATATGAGGACAATTTTTTTTTGTCTTTATAAAATCTTTTGCCAAATATTTTCCCCTTGGTACCTGCACTCAAGGCAGTTGCTTTGTTGTATTTGTATTGTTTTACTTCCAGCTTAAAAAAATATTTTAAGATCTTCCCCTGACATTTATGGGTAGCATGTATTTCAGCATCATTTATGCACAAGTCAGAAATATTTACCTGGGTACAGTGATGAATTAAAAGATTCCGTACTTGCATTGTTTTATGATTCAGCCTAGTAATATCAAAAAGCTTTTGAGAACTCTGTATTACTTTTGCAGCTCAGCTCAGGACTGGTCTTTGCTTTATACAGGAAATCTATGTAATTCCCTGAACAGCTGCACATTATGCTGGGGAAAAAGCTGTATATAATCTTTCAAAAGGCCTATAGCGATATCATGGAATCTAAGGGAGCAGTAATATAAAACTTCCCGCAACCTATTTAAGCAGTAACACAGTACAGAATGCATATTGTGAGAATAGAACCACAAGCCAGGAGTAATACATAAATGTACATATAAGCCATAAGAGCAATTTAAGAATGACCTAGAAACATCATTTAGAAAAAGTCAAATGGTGCAATCAAGACCACTATGATTTTATTTCTGCAAACCAGTGATGGCTCTTCCTACTGCCAACATAAGAGCTTTAGGGTCTTCTGCTATTTTCTTTTTAATTAATAATATAAGGGAGTGAAATATTTTTGCACCTACAGAGTCTCTGCTGACATAAACTATGACAACACTTACAATTTGGGAAGAAAACAGCACCACAAAATATAAAGCAAGTCCCAAGTCTCAGCCACCAAGGCATAACACTCAAAAAACAAATGTTCTTGTCATTGGAGACTCAAGAGTGAGACACACGGATGTCCCACTAACCAGGTTGGGCAAAGAGAAAGTCATGGTCAGCTGCCTGTCTGGTTCCAGGATTCATCAGATCACACATGCACAGGTCTCTCAGCAACAAGTATCATTATGACGCTGTCATACTTCATGTTGGAGTGAATGACTTGAGATGTACCTCACTGGACTATATGAAGGGAAACATGGTTGAGTTGTCTGAGTATGTGTCCCAGGCAGGTATGTCCTAGCCTTGAATAGCATAGTACCCTTACTTAGAATGATGCCACAGTATAAACAAAAAATGATTGATTTCAATAACTGGCTTAGTTTTTGGTGTCATTCAAAGGGGAACAAGTTCCTGTCACCCTGGGAAGCCATGGTCGGCAAACCTCACTGCTTTGCCAGAGATGGTTGGCACCTGGAACCTTTAGGCTTTCAGCTGCTAGCAAAGGCTCTTGCCTCCCCCATAGTGTCTTTTTTAGGCAAGATCTCAAAGACAACATTAAAAACCTGAAACTAACCAATCACAACAAAATATGGGTCATGCTGCTAAATGCTAGGCGCTTAAACCAAAAACTTCACTCCCTGGAAGCACTTTTGTGATGACCCTCCAATGGACCAGTAATCATGGAGCCTCAATCCTCACCACTGGCAACAGTGGGGGACGTTCACTGAGAGGATACCAAGTACACACGCAGTATTTCCAGATGCAGCTTTCTGCATCAAGTGCAATTTTCCTTAAGAGTACACAGAGACCACAGTCAGTTGGGGCTTTCTCCTTCTTTCTCCAGATCACTCCAAATGACTCCCCACTGTCACAGCTATAGAGTTGAAATATCAGCTGAGTGACCAAGCCAAGACCTCCAGCACCCTGTTTGTCCAGCCAGTGTTTTGTGTCCCTGCCCAAGTAGCTGACACACACACATACACTTTTTGAGGTTTGATTTACAAACACACACACACACACACACACACACACACACACACACACACACACACACACACACACCTTGGAAAAGCTGGCACAGGTTTATTAGCTATGCCCCCTTCTGCTCAGAATATATGGCGGTTTTCACTGCCACCAGTCACTCCTGCCAACTACCTTAACAAAGGGTGTCCATTCGTATTGTGTTATATTAATACTAATAGAAATGGTAGTTTGACCAAGAGCAAGGCTTTTAGGAAAGGCCCACACAGTGTCACCAAATAAATATGCAAGTACTCTCAAAACTTAAATACCTCTACACAGATCATCACAATGAGAGGTTTAAATATATTTAATAATTAATAAAAGAACAAGACAATACTAAATATATATTCACAATGACATCAGAGTTCAAAACCACAGGAAATATTTAAAATAACATAGCAGTACAGGCTCACACAAATAAAGAAAAATAAAATCTAAAGTAAGCTTCACTATATTTCTGACTGTATCTAAGAGACTTATACTGTTGCCTAGAAACTTAACTTCATTAGAGCAAGGCAGATGTGGTGAATGGTTCTTATTGTTGTCAAGTCCAAGACAGAATGCAGACTAACAGACTTCTCAAAATAATATCTAAAATATTACTGCTGGGATAGCTTGCAGAATGACATCATTTCTGGTCATCTGACTTCTAGCTCTCATGCAAATCCCCATTGGTGAAGCTGGCAGTATCTAGCATCTACCTGCAAAAATACTCATACAAGGGCTTTTGCTCAGATCTTTAGCAAATTCTGGAAGTCATAAAACAATTGCATTCCTTCATGGTTCTAAAGTAGCAATTAGTTCACCCTAAAGACAATACAGAAAGCTTCCTAGTACAGACTTTGTGTCTCTAGCTGCATTGAAACATCTTCATGGCATAGCCTGTAAAGTAATTTAACTTCAGATATTTTTCTAAAGTTTGCTGGACTGAGGTTAACCTCCTGTATTCCAGTTTCCACTGTTAAAATATATACATTTAAACAGTTACATGTACATTTCTGTTCTCTTCCTCTAGGGCACACTGTGGATATATTTTAAATACAGCACTTTGCAAATACCTTTCAACACAAACTTCTGTATAAAGCAGTTTGATATACACATGACATACAGTTCTAATACATTTGTAATACAAGCATCTTGTATAGATTAGGTTGATATTCACAAATGACATATAATTATTTACAAAATTCCAGCTGCACTGGCAGTACCTTCTTTTGTCACAACTTCTATCACTAGAAGATTTAGATGTTTGTGCAGTCACAGAAACCTGGTTCAATGCTTCAAAGAGTATCCTAGCCTTGCAAGGCTACAATACCTTCAATACCTTTAGACCACAAAATGAACCGTGAAAACCAAAGGAGGCAGTGTTTCAATCTATATTAGAGATAAATTCACTTCCCATCTAGTTAGACTGGACAACTCCATGGATTTACTGCAGGTCCAGGTTATGGTGGTTAAGACTCCCATTCAAGTCATAGCCAGTTATAGATCCCCTCCATGGCTCACAACACCCACAAAGCCTACTTGACTGAAATGGAGACAATCCAAATTCTACCAGACACACTGGTTATGGGGGATTTCAGTTATTCCACCATCAACTGGGAAACCTATGCTAGCCCTAAGTTGCTAGCTGAAAAGTTCCTTGACTTTGTTAATTAAAATGCCCTGGAACAAATTGTCCATACCCCAACAAAAGGGTAGATCTGGTCCTCACCAACATGTCAAACAGATGCACTGCCTCAATGGTCAGAACCTCATTAGTTAAAACTGACCACAAATCAGTCACCTTCAAGCTGACACTAACACCAGAACCCATAAAGGGTGAAATCAGATGAAAAAACGTCACCAAGGCAAACTATACCCTCCAAGGTGAAGGTTTAAATGCATTCCAAGCCCCACCCCAAGCTGGAAGTGGTAACTGTGCCGAATGTTACACTAAAGCCCTGTACCATCATTTGCATAAGTGTATAAACTCGGCTGTACCAGAAAGAATCAAAGCCAGATCCCCAAGTAAAAACAAGCTGCCATGGTGGACATCCAGCATTAACAAACTTTTCAATAAATGCAAAAAAAGTTGTTGTCCAAGGAAACAAAGGCAAGGCTCAAACAATAGAAAAGCACCCTCTTCAGCTTCAACAGGCAAATAATTCAACTTGTCAAATCCTCCAAGGGCTCCTTTGAGAGAAAGTTAGCAAGTACAGCCAAGGATAACCATAAGGCTTTTTACAGCTACATATGTAGCCTAAAAGGTAGGACCCAAACATGTGCAGAACTAGTGGCCAATGGTATCACATACATTGACCCCACAGAGATAGCAAACTTGCTAGCGGATAGGGTTGGTGAAAATTTCACTCCCTTATCCTATCGTAACTTATCACAAACCTTCCTCCAAACTTCCCCACACCCTACCTGCTGGTCCTCAAAGCCTTGTTCTTGGCAAAAAGCACAGCCACTATGGGACCAGACAACATCCCAGGCTGTCTTCTAAACAGGCGAAAACATAACCTAGCATCACCACTAAGTACCCTTTTCAATTATAACCTAACCACAGGCTTTGTTCCTGTGGAATGGAGAACAGCAACAGTTATTCCCCTCCACAAAGGTGGCCTAGCAACAGACTCAGGGAATTACAAACCCATAAGCCTGACCAGCCTATTCTGTAAGGCTATGAAACGTATTTTTATGGAGCTAATAAATAAAGACATAGGTGACCTCCAAACCCTGGATTCTACCCATTTCAGCTTCATCACGGAAGATCCTGCCTGTTAAATCTGGTGGATTTCTTTGAAAATGTGACAAAGGCCATTGACAAAGGCAAATCTGTGCACACAGCATACCTCAACTTGGCAAAGGCTTTCGACACAATCCCACATTCAGGCATTACTGATAAACTTAGCAAACTGAATGTAAACCCCTTTGTTGTAAGATGGGTTGCCAACTGGCTCACAAACCGGACACACACTATCAAAATGGATGACTCCACATCAACCAGCAGACCTATTACCAGTGGGGTGCCACAGGGTCAGTGCTGGGCTGCCTACTGTTTGGTATACACTTCTCAGAAGTTCAGGTCAAAACTAAAGGTTGTGGCTGACCAAGTTTGTAGATGACTACAAACTAGGTGCAATCGTTAAGTCCCGAAATTATGTCAGTAAACTACAGGAGGGTCTCACACAGACCAAAAACTGGTGTATTAGTCATGGTTTCAAACTGAATGTGAAGAAATGTATCATCATTTCCTTTGTCACAAAGAATGTCACTTCACACTATCAAATCAACAACACCCTAAGCACCCACAAAGTAGTAAGGGACCTGGGATCACAAGTTGACTTCGACCTTAACTTCGACCACCATCTGGCTACAGTAGTAAGGAACACCTTCTACGTAGCACACTTGATTAGTAAAGGCATCACCTTGACAGCAAAAGAGGTTATAACCCTTCTATACTCTGCACTTATCCAGCCCATAATTGAGTATAACGCCTCATTCGTCATGTACCATACAAAGCACCTGCAGCAATTGGAGAGACCTCAGAAGTTTCTAACAAAGAAGATCAAGTGGCTCCAGCATGTGCCTTACACAAAACAACTGAAGTCACTGTCACTATACTCCGTATTGTATAGACTTCTTAGGGGAGACTTATGCCTGGCCTAGAGGGCAATCCAAGACTCAAACCTAATGAACTTGCTGTATATCCATAAATCAAATGGGACTAGGGCTACCTGTTCAAGGGACCTAAATATGGACAGTGACTTAAATATAACATGCTGTAGGGACAGATTTATCTCTCAGCAATTGCCACATCTTTGGAACAGGCTACCAGTTCATGTGAAACAGAGGCTCTCTATGACACTGTTCAAGAGGACCCTAGTCAAGTGGATTGGGCAATGTAAATTCTTACCCGCGATAGTGCCCACAACACTACTTGGACATGGGCAGTTATCATTAAATGTAATCTTGGGTATTGACTAGCATCTCTATGGTATTACATTAGGATGAAACAGCTAGGCTTAAAATGACCTCCAGGTTGATTGCCTAGTAATTTCTGGGTCAATGAAGGCTGTCTTCCATATAAATCCACCACTACCAAAGAGCTTCCAATCCAACTGTTCCTTTTATTATACACAAGAACACAGATTTAGCGCTTTCATCTCCAAACCTGGAGACCTCATCAGAATCAATTTCAAAACCACATTTCCTGTTCTTATATACTCAAGACAATTAATTCACAAATTAAAAAATTAAAAAATTAATTAATCAATGAAACAATAAACAATGAAGTGGCTGGCAGTTTAGGCAATCAGTGAATATCTTTAGACAGGGTGAAAACATTTCAAACTCATACGTAATTGTTGCAACACATATTTAGGTATATATATTTATATACACACACATCAAATAATTAAATATATCATAGAATATTATAAAAAATATGTATAAATAAGTATTAAGTAAATGTCATTTAAAATCAATATATTTGGTATATTATATAAATAAATAAATAAATAACATAATATATAGTATTAAAATAGTTTATTAAAATAATTTGATGTTAAAATAGTCAGTAGGGTGGTTCAATTGGTTTAAGTATTGTAGCAATCTTACAGATGAAGAAAATATGTTATTGAAGGAGCTTGGTAATAACCGAGATATCCGGGTAATGAAACCAGACAAGGGAGGTGGTGTGGTTCTTATGGATAATTGGGACTACGAAAAAAGAATGTTGGAAATATTAAATAATGACAAGTGTTATAATATGGTGTCTAAAAATGAAATCAATATTGCATACTGCAAAATAGACTACATTATAGAGGACAATTTTCTTCAGGGGCTATTAGATATGGACTTGTGGAATTTTTTGATGGTCAAGAAACCAGTTATTCCAGCTATTTTTTGTATACCTAAAACCCACAAAAAAATATTCAAAACCCCCCCATGAGACCTATAGTCTCATCACAAGGTTCCAAAACTCAACCACTAGCCATTTATATAGACACTAAACTCAAAATGTACCACAAAAAATACCCTCATATTTTGGTAGATTCTTGGGATTTTTTGCAAAAGATTAGCAATGACCCATATAGTGTGGATATAAAATTTATTACAATTGACGTTAAAGATTTATTTTCAGTTATACCACACGATACAGGGATGGATTGGTTTGAAAATATGCTCATTGAAATGAACATATTGACATCAAGTGAGTTTAAGCTAGTGCTAGAATGTATGGAATTGGTACTTAAGAACAACTTTATTTATTTCAGGGGAGATTACTACCATCAAATGGAAGGGGTAGCTATGGGGGCAGCATGTGCCCCCGTGTATGCAAATATAGTAATGCTATACTGGGAAAAACTACATGTATTTGAAACTGAATTTTTTGGGTATATCAAAGGTTATTACCGGTTTCTGGACGATATATTTATTTTATGGGAAGGTCCAGACGAAGTAATAAAATAATTTATTTCCCATATTAGTGGAAGTACAAATTTTCTAAAATTTACTTACCATATTAATTCACAGAAAGTTCATTATTTAGATATTTTGTTATACAAAGATTATGATACCAACATCTACAGATCTACTATATATAGGAAAGATAATTTTTCAAACACTTATTTGCACTTTAATAGTGATCACCCTGTGCATCTTAAGAGAAACATAATAAAGGGACAGATGATTAGGATGGCCCGTATGACCTCAGACAGAGAAGAGTTTCTTGATGAAATTGATAAAATACAACAAATGTTTCATGACAGAGACTACCCTGTGGAAATTACACAACCCATTAAGGAATATGTAATAAAAGGATGGGGTAATAAATATGTACCATTATTAAATCAGACAAATGATAGAAATATGGAAAGAATTGAAAAAGTATTGGATAATAATGGGTTTTCATATCTAACCCTTACATATTATCAAAATATAGGGTGGTTACACAAATGTATTAATGAAACATGGAATTTGTTTAAAACACTGGCTATTAGGACCACCATTTTTGAAAATAAATTAACCTATAGTTATAGGAGAGGGTACAATATAAAAATATTTTAGAAAGAAAGGAGAATACAATCCAAAATGAACCAGTCTCTAAGAGAGTTGGTACTTTTAGATGTGGAAGATGTGCCCAGTGTCCATTTATAGCCAGAGAAAAACATATAATATTACCCAGTGTTAATATTACATTGAAAGCTAATAAATACTATAGTTGTTACACTAAGGGTCTGGTATATTTGGTTTACTGTAAATTTTGTGGGGGGTTCTATATTGGTAAAATAGAACGACATTTAAGAAAAAGGATATACGAACACTTGAGAGATATTAATCGTAAAAACGAAAATAATGCCTTATATAGACACTCCCTTATATGTGAGAAGGCTGATTTTAAATTTTGGGTGGTCGAGGTTGTTGATCACTTGGATAGAGGGGGTGACTGGGAGACAAAATTGTTATATAGGGAGATGATATGGCAACTCAGGCTAGATGCCTGTAGTGGTAAGGGCTTCAATGACCACATCTCCATAACACCAGCCCTCAAATTATTAGCCAATGACCCCAAGAAACATACTTAAACCAATTGAACCACCCTACTGACTATTTTAACATCAAATTATTTTAATAAACTATTTTAATACTATATATTATGTTATTTATTTATTTATTTATATAATATACCAAATATATTGATTTTAAATGACATTTACTTAATACTTATTTATACATATTTTTTATAATATTCTATGATATATTTAATTATTTGATGTGTGTGTATATAAATATATATATATATACCTAAATATGTGTTGCAACAATTATGTATGAGTTTGAAATGTTTTCACCCTGTCTAAAGATATTCACTGATTGCCTAAACTGCCAGCCACTTCATTGTTTATTGTTTCATTGATTAATTAATTTTTTAATTTTTTTTAATTTTTTAATTTTTTAATTTGTGAATTAATTGTCTTGAGTATATAAGAACAGGAAATGTGCTTTTGAAATTGATTCTGATGAGGTCTCCAGGTTTGGAGATGAAAGCGCTAAATCTGTGTTCTTGTGTATAATAAAAGGAACAGTTGGATTGGAAGCTCTTTGGTAGTGGTGGATTTATATGGAAGACAGCCTTCACTGACCTAGGTTACTGAGCATTTACATTTGTTGCTTGCGAGTGTATGGTGCCTAGTAATTTCCTATGATCTTATGATCCTATACTGCACTAACGTAAACATATGCTAGAAAGGGTCAGCTATGAGCACCCAGGTCATAGTGACTGGAATACCACTGTCTCACAACTAGGGATTCCGAGTGACTTGTAGCTCACATGATCATCTGCTCATGCTCAAACCCAACTACATGTTTGGACAAGATGTGGCAGCAGGTGTGGATAGAGAATAGAACTGCTGCACCTCACCCGAACACAGTGACTGAGTTTGGGCAAGGTTAGTATGGCATCTGTGGGGAGGTAGTGGGAGGAGGTGGGAGTGCAGGTTAGGGTTAGGGAAAAAGGTAGTGAGAGATCCAGTTTCCAAACCAAGGGCATTCTTATCCCCCCCCCCAAAATAATTACTACAAGCGAACCAAATGGTGAGAATGCTGGTTATGTTGTCAATCTGTCCGGGTATGTATTTTCAAGCAGTGAACTTTCTATGTTGAACTGGTGATCATAAGTTTGTTCCCACTGTTGTTGCCAAGCTATTCTTCTTCTTCTTTTGGCTTTTTGCAGTTAGGGATCACCACAGCAGATCACCTGTCTGCTCATGATCACAGTGGAGTTTTACGGTGTCGAGTTGCCAGCCCGGCACCCAACCTTCCACAGAAGGCACACACATGCACACACTCACACCTAGGGCCAATTTAGAGTGTCCAATCCACCTACAGCATGTCTTTGGGATGTGGGAGGAAACCGGAGCACCTGGAGGAAACCCACGCGACCACAGGGAAGCCATGCAGACTCCGCACAGAAGGCAACCCATCCGAAGATCGAACCGGAGAACCTCTTGCTGTGAGGCAGCAATGCTAACCACTGCACCACCGTGGCCGCCCGTTGTTCCCAAGCTATATGAAGTGAAAAAAATACATTTTTGGACTGGTTAGGAAATTCCAATTGTAATGCATGTTTAATACTGTAAATAGTATTAAACAAAATGAATGTATTAATGCCAGTGATTCTAGCAAGGAAGAGAATTATTGTTCTTGTGCTTGTGATGATGAATACAATGCATACAGCTTATTTGATACTAGCTGTGTTAAAACACGCAGCAGTCATGTTCCAGGTTTTTTGATGCTGATATTAGTTATTTTCATAAATCAGTATATTTTTTACTGAAACTGAATTAAATATGTTTTTAAATCAAAAACAGAATATTGTTTACAATTTAACTAGAGAAGAGTGGTCAGCATTATTAAATATGACTAAAAATGAACAGCTGTTTTTTTCAGTCTGCTGACAAGGGAAACAAACTAGTTGTGATGCATGCATCTCAGTATTTGAAGATGTGCCATGAACATTTGGATGACAATTCAGTTTATTCAAAGGTAGATACAAGTCATTATTTGGGAGCCTTAGTTGAATTCAAATCTTTACTTAATAAAGGTGTCAGGTTAGGTTACTTAACTGTTGATGATGTTCAGAAGAAGCTAACTATGAACAGTCATAGTATTGCCACATTCTACTGTTTACCTAAAATTCACAAAAATATACAGGCCCCTCCGGGGCGCCCTATTGTTTCAGGTAGAAATTATTTTACTTATAATCTGGGACAATTGCTGCATTTCCTGTTGCTACCCAAGGTAGTTTTATCACCTGCTTATGTTAAAGATATTTTTGATTTTTTTAAGCAAGTTAAGGACAGTACAATGAACTAATAAGATGTATTGGGTGACTCTAGATGTGAAAACTTTATATACTAACATTAAACATTGCCATGGCCTTGAGGCAATTAGATTCTTCATTGGGGAGTCACCCACTACAGAATATATTGTAGATTTAGTACATTTTTGTTTGAAGAATAACTACTTGAGTTTGATAGCCAAGTTTATCATCAGAAATATGGAACAGCTATGGGGGCGGCTTTTGCCCCCTCATATGCTAATTTAATCATGGGCTTGTTTGAAGTTGAATATGTTTATAGGAAAATATTTTTTATCAATATGTTAAGTGTTATTTTAAATTTATTGATGATTTAATTTTTTTATGTGAAGGAGGGGAACAGGAAGCACAGAATTTTTTGGATGAATTACAAGTAAACAGATTTAATTTTACATTTGATGGCATCCAAATAGGGAAGAAGGTGTCCTTTTTGGATGCCGATTTGTTACTTAAGGAAGATGGAATACTAATTACAAAAGTACATAGGAAATTTCAGCAGGACGTATATTATTTGAAAGCAACAAGTTGTCATCCTGGGCATACAATTGATGCCTTACCTTATGGTGAATGCATACATCTTTACAGACTATGCAGCGATGAACAAGATTTTTTAAGGGAGATAGGTTATACTTTTGAGATGTTCAGAAAGCGTGGTTATGGTGAAGATATAATTGTTAAGGCATGGTCTAGATTTAATAAAGAGTATATAGGAAGCAACAATAGAAAATGGAAGGGAGTTCCCAAATTAAATAATATTGAATCTGGTTGTGAAATTTATTTTGTAACCACATATAGTGAATTTAGCAATAGGTTTTATGAGATAGTACAAACACCGTGGCTGGAAGTTCATGGATGCCTAATAAACTTGTTGCTTCATATAGAGTGGGTAGGAATATTAAAAGCTTTTTAGTGAAATCTAACACAGAGACACAGTATAGAAGAAGATAAAACATATGTGAATTTAAGATACAGTATACTTTCTAAGCTTGAAAAATTTATATACATATATAACTATTGCTGTAAGTGACACTAGGTTTATTATAGTTTAGCTTTCTCAGTTGTTATATATACATATACATATACGTGTGTGTGTGTGTGTGTGTGTGTGTGTGTGTGTGTGTGTGTGTGTGTGTGTGTGTGTGTATATATATATATATATATATATATATATATAAAGAGAGAGAGAGGGACAGAGACAGAGAAAGATATCTTTGTGCGGTGGAGTAAGTGGTTATTTTATTCATTTATTTATTTATTTTACATTTGTTTACTGGGAAAAATCCGACTGGGCAGGAAGCACATTTTCAGCGGATACCCTGGGAGAAAAGTGCCACTACATAACATGTAATAACACATATAATACATATGGCAGTGGTGCAAAACAATATAAAATCGATATTACCTAACAATTTAGAAAGCTAAACTATAATAAACCTAGTGGCACTTACAGCAATAGGTGTTTACTAATAGCAAAGTATGGTAAAATACGGCTCAATATGTCAACATAAAAAAGTTGAAACTTATATATTATATATCCTTGTTTCCTTTCTAAGAAGAGGCATATTTTAATAAATGATCCAATTTTGTAGTACTTCAGAAGTAGGTAAGGACAAATACCTGAGCTAGTATAAGAGGGAGAGGTATGCAGTAGGAACAGGTAGGGTATAGGTACTGGCCAAGGTAAAAGGGATGGAGAAAAAAGGGTAAAAAGAGAAGGAATGGTAACAGTGGTTTTGGAATTGAGGAAGAAGGTATAGAGTGGGCATGTATTAACATTTACAATACAGTAAAAAAATAAAATGCATATGTACTTAAGGTTAAGTATACAAGTTTATATGTGAGTGTATGTATATATATATATATATATATATATATATATATATATATATATATATATATATATATATATGGGTCCTCTTTTAAATCCCGAAATACCAAAATCTCAAGTTTTGAGATATCAGACTCAAAACATTGAGATTTCAGTATCTCAAAATTTAAAAGTGGAAAGAAAAAAAAACAAATTAATGAAAATAAAGTGTTTGCAGGGGGGGCAAGCCCCCCTAAACCCCCCACACCCTCCTACTTAAATATAACAACTCTGAGTTTGTGCTAAAGTGACAAGAACTGTAAGTGCAGCAGGAGCATTACCGTTCTCTTCACTGTAGTGCAATCTCAGAGTTGGTATATTTAAGTAGGGGGGTGGGGGGGTGCCCCCCTGCAAAAACTTTATTTTAGCTGTGTTAATGTTTTTTTTTTCCACTTTTAAATTTCGAGATACCGAAATCTCGATGTTTTGGGTTCGATATCTCAAAACTTGAGATTTTGGTATTTCAGGATTTAAAAGTGGACCATTTATTTCTCAGATGTTAAAGCAAACATGGGAGGGCTGTGGCTGACAAAGTTCGCAGATGACTGCAAACTAGGTGCCATAGTCGATACACCAGCAGATACACACATCCTACAAAAAGGCCTCACTGAAACGGACAACTGGTGCCGTAGTCACGGCCTTAAACTAAATGCCAAAAAATGTATAGTTATCCCTTTTGGAAAAAACAAAGTACCCACAAATTATCACATAGACAGCAACCCACTGAGTATGGAAAAAGTAATCAGAGACCTAGGGACCTAAGTAGACAGCAATCTCTCATTTGACACCCACGTTGCCAAAGTGGTTAGAAAAACATTCTACCTTGCACACCTCATCATGAAGGGTTTCACATCCAGATCCAAGGATGTCATTGTACCCCTATATTCCTCCCTCATCAGACCCATGATTGAGTACAATGCCCCATTTGGTATGTACCTCACCCGGCGCTTGCAACAGCTGGAGAGACCACAAAAGTACCTCACCAAAAGGATCAAGGGTCTCCAACATATGTCTTAATCTGCCAGACTAAAGAAACTTCAGCTCTATTCAGTAGCATACCGCCTGCTCAGAGGTGATCTCTGCCTGACATACAAGGCCATGTCCAATCAGGATCTGATGGACATGCTCCACCTCAAAAAATCCAAATCCATCAGGACCACGAGAGCTAAAGACTTAAACCTCGGCACAAGTATGAATAGGACATGCTGGAGGGATAGATTCATAACCCAGAGGCTTCCCATGCTTTGGAACAGGATCCCAGTTCGTATTAGGCAGAGCCCTCACTGAATCTCTTCAAGAGAAATCTTGATGAGTGGATGGGAGATCGTAAGTTTACCCCAGGGTCACATCTGTGTCACTGCTAGACAGAGGCACAGTAAACTAATTCTATTATATAAGGGGACCTTCACTGTGTCACTACTAGACAGAGGCACAGTATTCTAGATTTTATCTGTACATTTTTGTACCATTTCATGGGGTGGCAAAAGCCACATCACTATGGCTAGGCTTACAAATGCCCCAGGGCAGATAGCCTAGTACTATACTATGAAACTATGAAACTATACTATATATATATATATATATATATATATATATATATATATATATATATATATACACACACACACACACATGAGTCTAGGACTATTCACTGAAAGCACATTTCACTGAAACTCAAATGACTGTGCTCAAATCACTGAAAGCTCAATTCATTGAAAACAGAATTCACTGAAACACATTTCAGTGAAAGTTATATATATCCTTTTCCCCACTGTAGTGAGACCCTGGAGTTAGTATATATAGTAAGGAGGGGCACCACCCCCTACATTGGGGGTGTGGGAGGGTAGCCCCCCACATTGTTTGGATATATATTATGTTCAGAAAAGAGTAATTTATTAGAATTGCAAGTATCCATGTATATAGTTCAAAATATTTAAAATAGGTGGGGGACTATGCCCCCCACACCCTCCAATGTTATGCTAGGAGAAAGAATAAGGAACAGCAATTCCATTAAAACAGTAATGAACCAATATGTAGCTGGGGAACTTTCTTTACCAAAGACTCTAGAGCAGGAAACCTTGACTGTATCATCCGAATTTACAGCTAGATATCATAGATGAACAATATAGGTTCTGCAAGACAAAAAAAAAAGACTGTAATTGAATAGGTGGCAGATCTGTGCAAACAGATAAAACATTATTGTTTCTAAAAGGGACACTTAAGACAATGACAAACAGATGAGTGAGTCATATACATGATAAACATACATGTAAAATTTATTGTCAAAATTAGATTTAAATTAAGATAAAGCATTAAAAACTGCAGTATTCATAAAAAATGCTGCAAAAGATGACAAAGAATTGTAACATCTGGTTGTAAGTACAGTAAACATAATTGCTTTACCTTATCATAGCCCTCTGTGCCTTCGTTCTGGTAAGGTTGCATATTATACCCCTGACCTTTAGTCCAAGGAAATGTTTTGAAGGGAATTAACCAATCACCATATTGCCCAAATATGAAAATGGTAAACTGACATGTAAAACACTTAAGAACATAGAAAAACACTTAACAAGCATAAAGTTAAGAAGCTCAAATGTAACAAGCACAATACTGTTAAGATAACATAAATACATATGAATATTCAAGAAGTAACTATTTGGCAGGCATAAAGTAAGCAGCTCAAGCTATATATCTGAATGTAAATCTATATTTGATGTTGAATGTAAGATGACAGATATTCTGCAACTGAAAGTACATAATCTGGGGACATTCATGTCATTCTGTCTGAGTTCTGACTAAGTGTGAAGATAGAAATGCAAGTTCGGTCAGAAGTATTTCTTGAAAGAAAATATGGTAGTATATCTGAGTATTACAATATAGCTATGTTTATATCTGAAATGTGATATAGCTATCACATTTCATAAAACTGATATTTTATCTCTAGGAGGATAAAATGTTTCACTCATGTCATTTTCAAACAAATCTGCTGTTTAAAACTATCAGCCAGATTCAATAAAGCCCACGAGGTTTGTTTACACCATGTGCACATCGCGCCTGTTGTTTTAGATTCAATAAGTGGCTCTACACAGTGTGTAGAGCCACGCACAGCCATGCAAACAAGGTAAACACCATGGCATGCAAATCACAGCATAAGCAGCTGAATTGTATGCTAATCAACCAATCCAAGATGTAGGAGCTATTCAACAAGCAATAAAGCAACCGTGTAGACTCAGAGCTGGTTTTTCTGCAAATTCCAAAACCTGTCTGAATACAATCACGGAAAGAAGCCTACACAGAAACAATGTTAGTGGCTGCTGTTGCTTTAATTCACATGTATGTGCAACAGGCTGAAGTCTATGCTGCTGCTGCTGCTAAGTGACCAAGGCCAAAAAGGGGACACATTTATCACAATCTGCATGATGTGGATATTGTACAGTGCTACAGGGTAGACAGAGACACACTACAGTAACTCTGCAAACTCTGTCATCCTCAAATCAGAGCCAGGGAAAACTGAGGGGAACCCATCCCAGTGGAGACAGCTTAGAATTATAGCTATAGATACCTTTTAGAGAACAACAGGGGGCATGCTGGGGGTGTCACATGCATCAGCATCCAGGATCCTCCAATTCTTGAATGCTGTGCTCCAACATGCTAGTGACCACATATCTCTTCCCCGTACTTCTGAGGATAGGCCAGAAATATGTAGGAGTTCTACCCTATAGCACTCTACACTGAAATAGTGAGTGCCATAAATTGCACACATGTAGACATTAAGGCACCACCTAGGGAAGAGAGAAGGCTCTACATTAATAGAAAGGGCTTCCACTGCTTTCACTCTATTAGCTGCCAAGTCATGTGTAATGCCAAAGGAATAATCTTGAACATGTGTGCTGGCAATCCAGGCAATTACTATGACTCACATTTCTGGCACACCTTCCAACTGTATCAGATGTTCGCTAGGGGGGATATCCCACAGTGTCATTCACTGGGGTATACAGGTTAAGCACTGGAACCATGGCTGATGACACCCATCAGAAATGCACACACATCTGCTGACGAACACCATAATGAGGAACATGCTCAAACCAGAAATATCATAGACCATGTGTTTCGGCTGCTGAAGTCACAGTTCTAGTAGATATAGCTGGGGGAGCCTTGCAGTACAATCCATGTACATGTACTGAAATATTCACAGTATGTGTCATGCTACACAACATCATCCTGACAAAACAGCTTCAGCAGGATCAACAAGGGGAAAGGACACACATCCCACCACCAATGGCAAGGTCACCACAGTCACATGCAGGTGAGGAGTCAAAGGGGGGAAGCAACAGCCGCTGTGGGTGTAGGCAGACATAGGCATGCTCAATATGTCCTTGCGTCAGCTAAGGGACAATACATAGCAAAATTGCTCACCAACTAAAGGCCTAAAACCTTCCTCCTACTCACATACATATAGTAACATTGATGACAGGCAATGCTCATAACCTTTATCACCCCATGACTTGGCTGTGTACTGCTTGAGTCAGGCAAAGTCAGCACTGAACTAAAACTGTTGCAACTGCTGGATATACAAGGTAAGTGATGAACCTGGAGTGTATTGTATAATAATATGAATGACTGGCATATCCTTGCATGTTGTTACTTGATAGTGTAAGCAAGTAAATGGTGAGACATTTGTACATAAATGACTTTAACATGTGACAGCAGAGACCTGTGTGACTTATATGTGTCCATTATTAAGTAGTAGGTCTCAGGCACCAAAGATTCACATAGTCATACCTCTTAAAAGTGGTGATGGTCACTGCATGTCCTCAGTATAGCACCACATGTTTGTAATGGAAACTCAGTAAAGAGAGAAGTTAGAAAGTAATGATACATGTTTCAGTTTCAGACTTCACAACCTTCACAAGATCATTAACAATAAAGCTGGAAAAATGTTTATGCTATCAACTGTCTAACTTTCTAAGACCAATATAAGTCAAAGGTTCAATTACCAGTTCAACATCACAAATGCAGATATACTAAGCACTAAGTCAGCTATGCACCCTGAGCATCAGATTCAGACACAAAAGCTTATGTATCCCTGACTCCAAAAGATAGAAAACAGGGATATGGTACAGTTAACATCACTTGCTCAGAGTGTTGTGTGTGTGGGGGGTCAGGAAGCCTAGGCTGATAAAAAGGTTGATGAGCATATGTGAGTAAAAAGAGAAGCAGGCAGACGTTCAGATAAAGTAACAAATTGCCAGTGAAACAAAATGAGTTTTAAGCTTCATGGCTGAACCATGTAACAGTTGTGTGTGTGTGTCTGTATGCATCCTCCAGGTGAAATTGGTGTGTGAGCATCCGCATGAACACAGCCAAGCTCTGTGCTAGCGCTACATCTTGGTATGTTGGACGAGTGTGTGCTGTACATATTAGATGTGACAGTTCATTGTTGTCATACCCGACCATGACATTGCTCTGCCAGGAATTGCACTGGCACGTCCATGCCCACTGTTAGATGAACTGCTGCTACCTGAACATGACTGATGTCTGTTGGATGAGCTCCTCTCACAAGGATGCCCAGGACCATGACCCCATGGCCTGCCACATCTAGGTGTGGACAGCCCAAGTACTGTCACTATGGGAGCGTGATCAGGCATGGCCACATTGGCTAACAGCAAATGATGTGGCTGACCTATGTCCATAAGGATGCCGTCTCCCCCTCAGCAGATGTTCCATCACAGACCTCACCCATTCTAACGTGTCATTCATCCGATCCATTGAATCGGCATCATGGTGGAGGCAGTCACACATGTCAGCTTGTGCCACATCTACAACCCTAAGCATTTCTCTGGAGTATCTATGGAAATGTGCCTATGCCTCCATGATGGCCCTAAACATACATTGAGTGGCATGGGAAGAGACACCTGGATCAGGTGTCGGATGGACATCAGCCATCTTCCAAGCACTTCTAACAACCTTCCTGCATGGCAACTCTCCCACACTTTGGCTATGACTAGAGTCAACAGGCACTGAAGCCACAGTAAGTACACTTCCCTGATCAATTGTTTCACCCTACACCTGTCCAATATCTGGGAGCTCACTGGAATGGGTAGGCATAGGCCTACTGGTTGTGTCTGATGGAATTTCAGGGGGATGGCTGTATGTCAACCTCAGTGTCAGATTCAACCTCTGCATCCCCCAACTATGTCTCTGGCCACCATCATTATCAGAGTCTGCTGATACTCTGACATCAGGTGGTAGAAGTCCCACACTTCCACTGTCAGGACCACCTGTGATAATAAGCAACAAACACAGGAAAAAATGAATACCTACACTACTATAGTACAATATACGCTAGCAAAATAACCGTGGTGTCATTATTAGTCAGTGCATCAATGCATACAATAGTTCTCACATCAACATCACACACTAAAATATTTCTTTGAACTGCTCATCAACACTGGTTTACTATATGCATGCTCCCTATACCAGATGGTCCTAGAAGAAGTTAAGCAAAAGGTAAGGACAACATCATCACAACTAACAGTAACACAGAGGCTAAAACATTTTGCCTTTTATATGTCCATTAACTATACGTTCAACAAGAACTTGGATGACAAGCCCAACCTAAGTCCCATGGGTAATCAAACAGAATGTGTTGGTAACTGTAGCAATCTTTAACCTCCCCAACCAATTTCTTGCTAAACAGAACTAACATATTGATGTAAATATTTTACTATACAACAATTGAGATACAAAAGTCTACCTAGAAGTTTCTCCTGGGACATACTTGCTGTGCCCAAAACAGTAGCACAAATGACACGGACATGCTGTTCTGCCCTTTCCTAGGAGCTGTCTGCATCCCTGACAGTGGAGAGAAACTCTTCATTTGTTGTTAGTGATGGCCCTTTAGCAGGCCCTCCTCGTTACCCATCCAGTCACGATCCACTGGCTGCTACTCTCCTCTGTGCAGATAAGATCATGTCAGTGGTCCTATGGCACACCTGATCATAAGTCCTGTTGTGTACCCTTACTACATTGACATCTGCAACTATCAGCTGCCAAATTTGCATTCTGCCTGACATATCTCCATGTCCCCTCTCAAGCAAAAAGGCTGCATGTCACATAAAAGCTTCCACAATGATCTGATTTTCAGGGTCACTGAAGGGTGGCTTTCAAGGATTGAGATGCCTGGGTGGCATAGTCCTAGGTGTCCTAAAACACAACAGAAGGATACTACACATAAGTATCACATAACTACAAAATAACTGTTCCCAGATAAAACAGAAAAGGTACCATTTCAGTATTACCCACTGGAGAAACATAAAACAGTCTAGAAATTTGAAATATAAACAACAGGGTGGATACCAGAAAATGAAATGTAGCAATAGTAACATATCCTTGATTGTGCTATGACAGAAATGCACCTCTGCTGCCCCACCCCCAAAAGAACAGGCAAATGATACAATTTGTTAACAAACCATCACTGAATTGCTATCAAATGAAATGTCCCTGAAACATGTCTACAGATTTTACCGAGAATATTCCATTTTAAGGTATTGCCAATCATGTATACCTGTAAAATGCCCTGGCAAACATGCCCATGCCATCAGTACACTTCTAACTAATGCATACAGATAAAAGTATAGCATTTGTTAATCAAAATTTATATATACATATATGGTTTACCATCAAAAGGGCGATCAGACAACGTCTGAATTGGAAACACTGAACGCCCTAGTTCAACATTTGAAAATCAAAAAAAAAATGTTGAACTCACAATAGTGAATGTACACTAGCATTCGCTGTTGTGGATTAAACATTTTGAATGCAAATTGCACTATAGTGCAGATCAGGAAATGTACCCTTTCCCTCAGAGTGGTGCAATCTCGGAGTTTGCATATATAAGTAGCAGGGGGTGTGGGGGTGCGACCGGAAGTGTAGTATTTTTGGTAAAGTCAACATTCCGGAGATGTCGACTTTCCTGAAATGTCTCATTCCGTCATGTTTATGTTCGTAGATTTGATTTCTGACATTTTGGGGCAAAAATATGAATACGCACACGTTGTAGGTGCAAGATTTTGATGGTAAACCTGCACACACACACATATATATATATATATATATATATATATATATATATTATATATGTATACATACATATGTATATGTGTGTGTGTGTGTGTGTGTGTGTGTGTGTGTGTGTGTGTGTGTGTGTGTGTGTGTATATATATATATATATATATATATATATATATATATATATATGTGTGTGTGTGTGTGTGTATATATATATATATATATATATATATATATATATATATATATATAAATATAAACAGATTTTTCTGAATGACATTTCGGCATATGCAGTATATAGCTGAAAAATGCAAGCATACTGTCTCAAGTTCAGTAATCTTCTGTGCATATATATCCCAAAGTAATTGCCTCTTTTCTGTGTTCTCCACATAAACAAGTCTCATCACCTTCAGGATCCCTAGCTACACAGTTGCCTTTTCATGGTGTAGAGTCAGGGCTGCCAGCACGGTAAAGATGCAAATGAGGTGTGAATCCCAAATACTTTGCCCTGTGTAAGAGATGTAAACATAGTGCAGGTTTGTTGCTAATGGATTTCAACTGTGGACTTACAAAGTATATAAAAGTCATTTTATCAAGGTTGTAAATGTAAGTACATAGCACACAGTTCACAGGTTCTGTTCATTAACATCCAGCCTCCCCTTCATTGCTTGACACCTGTATATTATTGCCATGTAATATTCTCACACATTTTAAGGACAAGGATATAGAATGCCTTACAGACTGCATGTCTCAGATTACCGGTCAGATAAGACAGGAATGTGCAATAATCACAGAGAGGTAAGATAGAGCTACATTTATGCAAGCAATAGTCATAAATGGTTGTGTGATCACTCAGTGCACTGCATCTGAAATTAATACATGTACAAATAACTGTTATATGGTTTGTTATTACTGTGGATGATATTGCAGTTGGCTGTATGCACAATAATTACAGTTCCCTGCTGCAAAGTTGTTTGTGTGGCAAAGAGGGATAAGGCATCCTTACTGTCTCCTGAAGGTTCAATGGAGTGAGACTTCAAATCTAGACCTATGTTGAAATATGTCATGTGTACTAGCAACCATATTGTAGTGTTAATTTCACAGATTGCTTTTTCATTTCAACTATTTTTCCCCTTTTTTTTTCATTTTAACTATTTTTCCCTTTCATTTTTTTAAATGGCAGTGTTTGTGCAGTGTGCAGCTTAATGCGAAGAAGGGAGACGAAGAAAAAATAATGTCAGGTTTGGCTGTGCTTATCTCATTTGCACAATGCTTAGCAATGCGCAGACTGGACTAGTGGACCACACATGAAGCAGTCAAAACACCGGCAGACAGGGTGCCTGTAAAAGTGCAAAGGTAAAAAACAATATATTGTTGCACTTTTTGCTTTCCAATGTGCAACTGCATTTATGGAAATGTCATGTAACTAGTCCTATGGCAGCTAGTGTAAGTGTAGGGCTGAAGTACAGATGGTCCTGTGTTCTAGTACAAGGTATGCAACCTATTTTTACTGTTGAGACAGTGACGTTTATAGCAATGAACTGAAAAATAAACAAGTGTTATTCCAACATTCTGTGGCAATAGGCCTAAGTGTAGGACTGCCATACATATGGTCCTGAATCCTAATATAGGATATTCCATACCTTTTTACTCTTGTTCCACTTCCCATTACATTCGCTCTCATAACACTCCAGATAGTGGAGCCAATATTAATTATACGTATGAAGGATAAGACACCCTTATTGTGTTTTCAGATGTATGACTGAGGGTATACTCTCTACTATATTTCTGTAAGTATAATTATTCTATCTTGACCTGCATGGCCTTCACAATTACATAACACACATGCACAACTGGATCTATATACAAGAACCTTGTCAAGCCACACACATACATGTGTATCACCTCAGACTGTCATCTGTATTTATGAATGATTCTTGACTATGTCTGAGCAGCACTTCTTATGTGGCATAGATGGAAAATCAATGCTGTAGAAGAAAATGTTTTGTCTATTATGCCTAGGCTTGAATCCCACACTGTAAAATTAATTTTATCAGTGTATAAATGCAAAAGCAAATGTGTCAAGTCATGACAGTTATGCCCGTAGTGCATGTCTGCAAACTTAACTCACCTAACAGTTACCACCCAATTTCCAATATATATTTCCAAGCAAAATCACCAGACACCCCCTCAAACTAACGTATAGTGTAAAATTAACCTTCCAGTTTTAAGTATTTATGTTCTTCCTGCTTGACACTGCTGCACTCCCCCTAACATCACACAAACCTTGTTGGCATTGTTGCTAGGGTTTGCGCACTACCAGTAAATGTAATAACTGGAACTGGCAAGAAAGTATCATTTTTGAATGCTCTCAGTTGGGTGTTAGACACACCTGGAGTTAGTGGTGAAGCTGTCAAATTTAGAGAGCAGAAGTGAGCTGTCCAGAATATTCATTGGACTCCTGGTAAAGTGCCACAGCTAAAGGCTACTGCAGGGGAACTATTCTGGCTCCCAGTACAAGTCTGAGGCATGGAGTAGTTTAGCTCAGGCTGTATCAATTGCTGCTAGCATCCTGCACACTAGAGAATAGTGTAAGCATCATTTTAATGACATATGTAGGTACAAAAGGGATATCCTCTGCCATTACTTGAATGAATTTGAAATCACGGATATCCCACAGCTGTGCAAGTATGATAATATGAGAGAATTTGTAAAACTTAGATAGCTAAATGTAGGCAAGACTGGTATGCATAATGCTCTTCTGTTCTTTTTGCACATATTATCTGTTTTTGCTGTTGAACAAATGGATAGCTATGGTTCTTAACTACCTCCCGCCTTCCTGCACATTCTTGTATTGTTTGTTCTTTACCCTGCTGCTCCCCATTTCATCATTTTCCTATCTACTCCTTTTTAACACCTATAATCTGGTCAAAAAATAGAAAAGGCAATGGATCCCTTTACTTTTTGGCCTCTGTGTTTATGTGGAGGTTGACATCATGCACCAATGCCAAGTGACGGTGAATGGGTCTGTAATGCTGCAGTTACCTGCATGCAATGCCATTTAATCCCACTATGCCAACCCACAGTAATATACGCTGAATGTACTATACAGAATAAAGTCATTGCATTATCACTATTTATGTAAAAGTATTAGATACACCTGTATTTGTACCCAGTATCATCTGATCTGAGCTCAAAAAGAAACATGTTAATGAATTTATACCTACTGCCACAGTGTCAGCTAAGCAGCAGGTGTGTTTCATACACTCTATAATACTGACTCTCAGAATTTAAGCAATGCAGCTCATACTTGTGCACTGCTTAACTACACTCAAACAGAGACAAATTAATGGAAATGTGTATCTCACATGCGCAAACACTTTGCCAACCTTTGCACAAACCCACTGCTTGCCTCTGTGCTATGCCAAGACAAATATAATGGGTCTATATTATGTGATCAAAGAATCTCTTCTTTGAACACATAATAATCAACACATATACAGCGAATGCTGTAAAATGCGATCGGCCACGTCATCAAATTTTTTCCTCAATAAAAAATTCACGTGGCCGTAAAATAAAATACAAACTTTAAAACACTAATTAAGTGGTGGGCTTTACCCCCCACAACCCCTGATATGGGGGGCTGTGCCCCCACACCCCCCTAGCTAAATATACCAACTCCGAGATCGCTCTACATTGAAGAAAAAGGCAATTCCTGATAACGGCCAACTGAATATTTTCCTGAGGAAAAAGTTCGATGATGTGGCCATTTGCGGATTACAGCATTCGCTGTATATGTGTCAATTATGTGTTCGAAGAAGAGATTCTTCGATCACATAATATAGACCCAAATTTAACATGTATTAGTGCTGTTTACTGTCCATTTTATTCTTTATGCCCTGAAACTACATGTGGAAACTTAACCTGAATAATATGTCACATATGTATAATGGAGCCATGTGTTGCCTCCCACCATGCACTGCAACCGTGGTGTCTCCAATACCTTTTCACAAATATATCAACTATACTACATGCATTAATATCAAATGTGTGATATAGAATGCACATCAATCTGGTAACATGCAGAACTATAACTATTTTCACAGCTGAACGTGCTTACACATCCATCAAATGATCCTGGGAATTATTGACCCATAAGCCTAACAAGCCTTATCTGCAAGGCTATGGAAAGATTCATCAAGGACCTTATCCATAGGGACATAGGTGACCTTTAACACTCTTGACATGACCCATATTGGTTTTGTCAAGGGTAGATCTTGCTTATTAAACCTAGTGGACTTCTTTGATAATGTCCCCAAAAACACTGGATGAGGGAAAACAGGACATACTGGCTATCTTGATATAGCTAAGGCCTTGGACACACAATCCCCTATTCAGGTATCATTGAGAGACTCTCCCATCTGGGAATTAACCCATACATTACTAGATGGGTAGCCCAACTAGCTCACTGACAGAACACACACTGTCAAACTTGGGGAGTCCCCTCCACCAGTAGGCCAGTTACCAGTGAAGTACTACAATGATCTGTGCTTGGTTCTCTACTGTTTGAAAATTATTTCTCTGATGTCCAGGTGAAGGTAGATGGCCTGTGGTTTATTAGGTTTACAGATGACTGTCAACTGGTGCAATCATTTAGAGTCCCCCTCAACGATGTTACCATATTACAGAAAGGTTTGACACAGACAAATAATTGGTTCCAAACTCTCAGTCTGAGACTTAACACAAGAAAATGCCTCATTGTCCCCTTTGGCAATAAAGTAGCCCTGCTAATTATGTTATACAGAGCACCCTTCTAAGCTCTAACTCCCTGGTGTGAGACTTGAGAACATATAGCAATCTAAACTTCAATCACTATGTGTCTATAGTGGTAAGACATAAATTATACATTGCCCACTTCATAACTAAGAGGATTTCATCCAAGACCAGTGAGGTCATAGCTCCACTGTACTCAACCTCTATCAGACCACTCATTGAGTACAGTGCTCCCTTCTCTATGTACCTCATCAGACACCTACAGAAACTGGAGAGACCACAGACTTTTCTGACCAAGAGAATCCAAGGCCTCCATAACATTATATATATGGAAAGACTGAAAGCCCTGTCACTGTAGTCAGTATCATATAGGCTGCTGAGAGTCAACCTGTGCCTGGCCTACAGAGCAGTCTGGGACCCTGCCCTAATGTAAATGCTGGACATCCACAAATCAAATGGGACAAGAATAACGTGCTCCATGGATCTCATCCTAGCCTGTGATATAAACAGAAAATGCTGGAGAGACAAATATATCTCCCAATGATTAGTCCTTCTCTGTATTAGCCTCCCACTGCATCTGAAGCAGTGCCCCTCAATAACCCTATTCAACTGCAAATTTGACAACTGGATGGGTGATTATAAATTCACCCCAGGGGTGGCACCTTTTCCCCTCATGGACAGGGCCATTTGCTGCTGATCACAAAATCACTCTGCTAACAACAAACATCCAACTATGCTCAATAAGGGTACTTGGGTTTTTACATGGCTAGGCTTGTAAAGGCCCTATGGCCATTAGTGTAATAACCTTCTAGGAACCTATGAAGCTACATACCTAAACAGGCCTACATACCTATGCAGGCCTCCCATTATCTTCTCTCCTACATCTAGTGCCGATGTCATGCACAATAAGTTGTCCTGAAGCCTTGTAAAAATCAGACTTGTGCCATGGTGCTTGGAAAAGTACTGAGTTCTGTAGTCTGTGTAATTAGATAGGAACTGGTTCTGTTCTTACTGCAGTCAACTGTGTGTGTGTGTGTGTCTAGCAAGAAGACAAGATGTGTGTATCCTACAGTTACTGCTCCAATGTCATGGATAGACAGCATTTTGATACTTGCACATGCCTACACATCAATTTCATGAAGGCCTCCTGACATCTTCTCTCCAACATGCCCTTCTGATGTCTTATACTATAAGTTGACCTGTAAAAATCAGATTTGTGTCATAGTGCTTGTGTAAAGTACTGAGTTATGTGGTCTGTATACTTAGTTAGGGGTTCTGTTCTCACTGCAGTCAACCATGTGTGTGTCTAGCCAAAGAGCAGAAGTGTGTATGCTACTGTTACCACTCCAGTCCCATGGATCGATGGTATTTTGATACTTGCACATGCCTATATATCCATTTCATGCATGCCTCCTGACATCTTCTCTCCAGCATGCCCTGCTGATGTCATACACTATAAGTTGACCTGCAGTGTTGTAAAAGTCAGACTTGTGCTATGGTGCCTGCATAAAGTACTGAGTTCTGTAGTGTGTGTACTTAGATAGGTAGGGATTCTATTCTCACTGCTGTCAACTGGGGGGGTGTGTCTGTGTGCACCTGGTTCACATTACAGAGAGCCTTTTACACCAGCATGTGAGACACTGTTATTGTCATATTCTCCTCACCAGACACTGCTGATCTCATCAGCTATATATGATTTGTGTATGTGCACTATTCCCACTAGGACAGGGTCAGTGATTGTCATGGAGGCCAGGCAGAAGTAACCTTATCCTATACAATACAGATTACAGTGACATGAATTCAGTTTATCCACATACATCATGGCATGGTTTCTAGGCATTGTGTTTTCTTGGTGAATAACCCCTGTCTCCTCTCCAGCTGCTGCATGTGTCTGGTGAGGTTCATGCAAAAGAGAGTATTATACTCTCTTTTAATTTCTCAAAGTCTTTTGGGTTGCTAATATGATGACAAGAATGGAGCCCATTCCTAAGTAAACGTATGATTAAAAATCATGAAATTAGTATTGTTTCAGTCTTTGATGTCAGCCAGAAGTGTTCTTCGCAGCACCCACAATGTACCTAGTAATGACTCTTTCTGCAATTTGTATGGGGTTACATGTATTGGTAGCATATCTAAATATGGTTGTAGATTCTTTTTTATAAGACCCCATTGCTGCTACTACTATTGGATCTGTCTGTTTATCTTTCTTCCATATTGCTCTCATTTCTGCCTGCAAATCCTGATATTTTATGACTTTGTGTCTCTCTGTACACAAGACACTGTAGTCAGTGGATGTGGAAATTTCAATGATCTTTGTTCCTAGATGTCAACACTGATTTCAAGATTAATTACTTTATATTAGTGTTCTGACAAGGTTTGAGTACTGTGCTGTAATATAATCCTGAGATCGGAATATGATGGTGTGATTTATGATATGCACAAGACAGGCTTTTAATACCACTGTGGGCACTTGGTGGTCAAAGTTCAGAATGCTATGTATGTGCATTCCCAGTGCTTCCATCACTGGGTTTCAGCATAACGGGACTGTTGTCATTGTTGTAATTAGCAGGAAATTCCACTTTTCAGAAGGACAAAATAAAGACACATTTTTACATTTATTTGTAGACCATGTGGCTTTGTCACCAATTATTTGTCTGTGTTAGCCCCTCCTGTAGTAGGTTATCATTATCGGTGGATTCAATGATTGCGCCCAGTATGATGCAAGAATCAGCAAACATGGTACGCCAAAGGCCATATTCTTTAACCCAAGCTGTCAAGAAATAGATTCCCAAACAATAAAGGGCCAAGCACAGATCCCTGGGGTACGCCAATGGTGGCAGGTCTAGTGGTACAGGTTGATTCACCAACTTTCACAGTATGTGTTCTTTCAGTGAGCCATTTGGTTACCCATCTAGTGATGTAAGGTTTAATCCCCAGCTGGGAAAGTTTCTCAATGATACCTGCATGGGGGATTGGTTTCAAGTCCTAGGCCAGTTAAGGATAGCCAGTATACACTGTTTTCCCTTCATCCAGGCCTATCACATAGAATTAATGGGATGCAACAACATCACAGATTGCCTATCACATGACTCATCACATACATCTTCCTGATACTGTTGAATACACACTTCAATACACCCTCCACACACACCATGTTCCTGTATAAGGGTGTACATCAACATGCATCGGTCTGAGTTGGGGGGGACAGCACCCAATACATGCATGTATAGACACATCCTGAGTCTCCTCATCTGTGAAGTAGACCAACATATCATCATGGACCTTTTCTAAATGGACACTAGTGATAATCCAGCTGTGTGCAACAGACCTGTGTGAGTTTTTAATGCTACATCATGTCTGTTATACCCGTTAGATGTTGTCAAAGAGGTCGAGGGCATGCATGACGACAATGCTATCATCCTTTTGAACTTGACAAGCCCAAGGCATTTGACACAAATCCACACTGAGGTATTCACTCAGCACTGTCAGATGTGGCCGTATACACCTATATCACCAAGTGGGTAGGCCACTGTATCACATACATGGCATCTAAAGATGTTGAGATGTGTGAAATGACCTATATCTAAGGTCCAGTGATCAGGTCCATACATCAAGGCTGTCTGCTAGGCCCTTTCCTGTCCATTATTTAAGTGTCAGACATCACAGATGACATACACATCTTGTGTTCAAACAGCTGTATGAAGGACTGCAGATTGCTGGCTGTCATTGACTCCAACTGTGATATTAGTATAATACAGACAGTATCAATACACACCAAAGATTGCTGCCACAGCCATGATAACACCTGCAATGACACACAAATATGGGGGATTTGTTACATCTGGAAAATAAACACACAACACAAGTATAATATAGACATCACAACCTAAAATCAGACCAATAGGTATGCGATCTGTTTCCTGGAGTAGATTGTAAGTGGAATGTCCACCAGCATGTGGTCACAGTGCTGACTATTCCCTTGTATGTAACACAACTACTGAGTATGTGAAGGATATCCACATCATTGGCCATAATACCTCCATAGCTCTAAGCCTTCATCCCACTAACAACTGAGTACAGTGCACCCTTTCTCATGTACCTCCCTACACATCTTCCCATGATGTGAAACTGAAGTGTACCATCTTTATCACATGTAGCTGCCACACATCTTATTGGCCATACCTAGGTATTCTTTTTGTGGCATAAACATTACAGTCTGATGGTGCAGAACCCCCATCAAGTTGTTACACCAGATGCATGTATAATACCTGTTCTGCTGATACACACAGTACATAAATAGTTGTTTGACAACATTAATGACATGGGTAATATTTGTGATAATGTGGATTGTGCCATACGTATATGGCATGCACAACAGTCAATTAGCTTCTATTGCTCATAATGTCACATAAAGGTAGCAGTGTCCCTCCTAACACCTCCAGCAGATGTTACAATGCCAGGACAGTGTGTGTGAGTACCTTGATAGAGTGTGGACATGTCATAATAGTTGTACAAGTGTGTTTGTGCAGAATCATCTCTGATCACTCTAAATCACATATGTTATGTCAGAGACATGGGATTACTGGTGATATTATTCTGACATTGTCCAGGATTGTGCTTGCTTCTTTTAATGTTGTCCGTGTGCCTTTACTTGTGTCCCACTTGCTGGAGACCTCTTCTAAGATTACATTTATATTCAGGCAAATCAGTTTGCACAGCTTCACAAAATGCACCCTACCCCAGTTATATATAACATCCCTGAGAGATGTCCTCTGCATTGTTCATGTAAGGATGATTATCTCACACATACATCTTCCCCATTGTCATGTCACACTGTGTGACAGTCACATAATACACATTTTCACTGTGCACTCCCTATTGTACCATATTGATATGTGATTGGTGTTGGTGCTACAACCATCTTCCATTGACATGCCATCATCTGCTGTATATTAGGTTGTTTCACCTGTCCTCTTTCTCTGTGTTCATACCTAAAATTCATCTGTGTGCCCCTGTTCAATGCACACACTTCCCCTGAGTGTTTAATTTACATGGCAGTCCATGTACACTTACAGATCATTTAAACAACTTCAGTACAGAATGCCAGGAATGGGATTTCACAATACTCTGCACTCTATACACTGCCCTGTACCGTGTTTGGACCATATACATAACTATCATACCTCTCAACTGTCCAGAATTTCACAGTAATGTCCAGATTTTTGCCTTGTATATTTTTGGTGTGTTCCTTATCAAATGTGTAGTTTGCTGCCATATCACTGGGATGATTTCAGGACACAATAATTACATACATTTGAGTTTCAGACTTCAAGTCCTTCAGAAAATGTATACTAACACAAATCAATTGTTATCCTAGCACATTTCTAAAGAGCAAATATGTCAAATATGCCTTATTTCTGGCTTATTGACCACCCATTATGTTGGGCTTTGTCAAGATTGAGAGCTATCTGTGAAGCAGTGGTGATCATTGTGGCATTCCGTGCAAAACTGCAGACCTTCTTTGATCTGACTTAAACAGGATTGCTATGCATGTTGGCTTACATGGTTGGCCAGCAACACTGTTGCCAGCCCACAAACGACTCTTATTTATGTTTAAACGTGGTGTGCGGCATGAATATACAATGAGCGCTGCTGCTAATTGCTCATCACTGTGCACACATGTAAACTCTGTGTAAGCTTCGTACAAAGTTTACTTGGAATTTATTGAATCCTAGGGTTTCTATTGACAAATTAACAACCAAAGGATTAATCAAGATTTTGAAAACATTTCAATGTAAAACATCAAGCATAATTATTATTATTAGGCAGGGAGTGTTTTAGCAGGTTGAAATAAGTTTTGGTTAATGGTTTCCAAAAGGGCAGCACTTAAAGACTGGTCCAAGTTCATATTCATTCACAACAAAATATTACTTTCAAGAAAGGAAAATGTCATGAAAGGTACTGATTGGTGCAAGTGAGCTTAAGGCTGCAAACAGTAAACTGAGAAAACATATTCAAAATGGAGGTGCACGCAATTGTCATAACAGCTAAAGGATGAAGAATAGCTGTGGAACCTTAACAAATCTCTTAATGTTCCACATGTAAACTGATGGGAAAACACATACAAGCTTTCCCAGTGACACATACAAGCTTTCCCAGTGACCATAGCTACAGAAAAACAGACATCTCATCCTGAAAAACTGACACTGTTCTGTCTCAAGAGCTTCCAAATGTCACACCAAAGCCCATCCATACTGAAAACCCTAGACAGTGACACACAGACTATAATATCCATGTGAGAGTAACAAACAAGTTAAAATGGATTTCAGTGGATTTTATTCTGAAAATGTAAAATAAATATTCTGCATTTCAGATTGTAGAGTGCACTTGGCAAAAACATATAGCTTGGCATTCATTGTTATTAGGAGTCAGAAGTAAAATATTTTATCTTTTATAAACTATGCAGTTTGTGAACTTCCCTATCTACAAGAAGGTCAAGATGAACTCTTGTATGCAGCTGTGTCTCGTCAACAGGCCATACAAGATAATAGCAAGGCCGAGGATATATCAGTCAGGAACAGAATGTTTCAAATATGGGAAACAAACTGTCAACAGACCAGCTTCAAAAGAAAGACTTATTATTCTGGCAAACTCTCTGAACTACTAATGCAGGCAGAAAAGACACTATAAAGATTTGGACTTTTTCTTTTGTTTGAGAGACTTTGATTTTCCTGTCCTTACAGATATGATGCTATAAGCTGAAGTAGGGCTTTGTTATTTGTGTATATCTTTCATTGTTAAACTAGATGTCTACCTCATATGCAGAGTAAATGTCGTAACAGCTGAACTGACTCCTTGTTTTAATTGAGTAAAGGTACAGACTACCTGAATAGTGTAGTGCAACTTTAAATTTTACAGTGGCAAGACCAGACCAGTCAAAACAACCAGAGAGGTGACATGCAGAGGTGCCTCTCACAGTGCGATATTCCTGCACAGACTTTTTTTTTTTGGAGTCGACTCTTCTTTCCTAAAACTTTGTCCATTGACTGGAGGACAAACACTGCAGTGCAGTACAGGGCAGTACAGTAATTCTTCTTCAGACAGTTGGTGAAATACGGAGAGCAGGTCATACTGTCAGACTTTGCTTCACCAGTATCTAGTGAAAGACAGCAAAAAATTCTCCCACAACTGATCTTAAAGTCAAGACTGTCCACCTTGTCCTGAACATTTGTGGTAAATATTTTCTTCTGTTTTTCTTTTAACAATGAATGCAATTCATGAAAATGCCAAGAAGTGCACTAAGTATTTTACTGTTGATGTAGCTGAATCATATGTACATGTGTGGAATTATTTCAATACATAGTATAATCAGCATGTTAGCACCTGTAAGTCTTTACTACGTAAGGCACAAGTGTCACAGAATATACAGAAATGTTTTATTTAAATGTTGCTTTTTGCATGCCTTGTAATAAATGTATTGTACGTATTGTACAAAACCTGGAACACAACCAGGAAAAAGTAATGCTTGAAGCACAGACAATAGTTCCTGTTTCTATATATCTTGTTGCAAAAGATTTATTAGAGGGTGATGTAGATGTCAAAGTTTGTACTTTGCAGTCTGATTTGCAGAAGTTTAAAGATTAGATTGCTAAAGTTAATTACTAGCAAGATCTTGACCTCGTGGGTCACTTTCAGACTTACTGTGATAAATGGAATGCGTCTGGTAAAATGCATACTGACACTGCTAAATGTACAAAGGAATTTTCTCAGTTTTTGAACGTCTCACAGACTGAAATTAAGACCTTTATACAGTTATTGAACAAGGCAGTAAAGCTATTTGTATAATAGAAAAGTTAATAAATAAAATTGTCCGTTTGCAAAAAAATATGACAAGCAACTGGTTGACGCACACTAACACATTACGAGCTCAATTAGAGACACAGAAATCTGAGACTGCTAGAGCAGCAGACTTAACTAATCAAGATGTTTTAAGATTACAAGCCCTGTTAAAAAAATATTAGCCTCAGCTGTTTTTTCTGCTGAAGTTTTATCATCAGTCTAGGAAGTTAGAAACTCTCCCTAAGTGAGATAAACAAAAGGGTATTTTTAATAACATGATTACATTTGAAGCTTGAGTTCTTAAAACTGTAGGCACTGTATACAATGATACACTTGAGCGTTGCTTCTGGAATTTTATTCCTCCGCATTTCATGGCTTATATATAGCAAAAGTGGCATAAAACCACTGCACATTACAAAACAGATAAGAACAGAGATGAGGTTCATGGTAAACTGACAAAAAGATTTAATAAACTTCTAAGGCATAGTCAGAGTGAGTTCAAAAAGTTCAGACAACATATGTAAACACTTTTTCAGAAGTGCATAAGAGCTTTAAAGTCAGCAGAACAGAATACTGACAAATATAACCTAGTTAGTAAAGAGTTAAAGCAACAGCAGTTAACTACACTAATAACAAATAATTTACGCCGTACTATTCTACCTTTTGAAAATGGTTAAAGGTACACAACACAAATGTTCATTCAGTTACAACAAAGCACTTAAATAGTAATAACAAAACAGTTCTAGGGCAGAAAAATCAAATGAGAGTAGTTAAATGCAGTAAAGACATGACGTCACAAAACTGACATGCATGTATTTTATTTTCACCCAAAGTGCAGCAAAATGCACACAACAGCAAATGTAAATCATGTAAATATAGTTAAGTCAATATCTCTTTTGTTTCTTAAGCAAATGTGTAAGACCAAAGTGCTACAGTCTAGGTAACAGCCAAAGGGCAAGCATACATTCAATTCTCACAACATAAAGCAAATAAACAATACTGCAAAAAATGAGTATACTACAGGGGGAAGGATATGCTTTCAATTTTACACTGTGTCTAAAAAAAAAAAAAAAGAATAGCATTTAGCTAAAGTGATACAGGTCCTTCAAACACTGCAGGAGACAGAGTTTAAGGTTAAAAGTAAAAAAGTACAATTCATGTCATGACATGCTTTCTAGCCAGAAAGAATTGCCCTTGCTGGAGTGAGGACAAAAGGAAAATATGGCTTTTTGTGATTTAAAGGTAGCATTGGCCAAGGCTACAGAATTAATAGATCCAAGTCTAATACGTTCCTTTGTGTTACAGGCAGCAGCTGGACCCAACACAATCTCTGTTGTGCTTTCACAGGAGTGGCCTCAGGGCTCTAATGCTAGAATGGAAAAGACTTTACACCCCATTACATTATTCAGTAGAAAGATGACACATGTTGAGAGGGGATATCACCCGTGCATTCAGCAACTTTTGACCATTTACTGGAGTTGGAGTTTGAAACAAACTAAATACTTAACAGCTTTTTCCAAAGACATTATAGTACAGATGCCACATTATGCCATACAGGCTTTGGTTAAATGAGACCCAGTTAAATAAACTGATTGATGGCAGCAGTCAAGCAGTGTTTGCAAAATGGTTGGCATTGTTTAGTGTCAAGCAAGTTACAATAAAGGCAGGAGATAAGTATTACTTATCTAACTTCATGGGGTATGAAGGAAAATGACACAAATGCATTAGGCACATTTCAAATCCAGAAAAGCCCATTCTGTCTCCTGATTTTCAGGAAGACAGGCGATCCATCTTTGTTGAGGGTGCTCAATTTTGGGACAATGGACAATATCGAACTGGATTTGCAATAGTACCAGAAAACCCTTCTATAGGACAGCTGACTCTGATTCAGTTACCAGGACACGTCTGCTCAATGAGCTGAACTGGATGCAGTTCTTTATGTGTTACAGCATTTTCCACCTGTCAATATTTTTTCAGACAGTGCATACGTAGTTAATTCTCTGCGGCTGCATATGTCTACATGGGCAAGGAGAGGGTTTGTTGATAATATGGGCAAACCACTCAAGCATGCTTCTGTGTTACAGACTATTTGGAATTAAGTTCATAGTCAGTCCCTTGTGGGTTACTACAGTATCTTAAAGGTAAAAGCTCATCAAAAAGCTACAAATGAAATTTTTCAGTTAAATAACTATGCAGATCAGATGGCAAAAAAGGCAGCCAAGGAAGGAATGCAATTGTATCCTGCAGAATGCATTTCTAGTGTACCAGATAAAGCCACTGCAGTACATGCCATACAGACATATTCAGCTCAGAATTTGTAGCATGATTTGCTGCAGATCCAAACTAAGTTTGGACTGCAGAAAGAGTTACAAAAATGTACGCTTGTAGGAGAAAGTCCAGGGCAATATTATGCAAAATGTTTTGAAGACGGTTCTAGTCTTCCTTATATACCTTACCAACAGGCACGACAGTTAGTGAAATTTAGTCATCAGGTATTGGGACATTTGGGTACACAAAAGTTATGGCCCATTGTAAAGAACAAGTACTGGCATCCACAGTTAAAGAAAATCTGTGATTTAGTGCATGCTGAATGCTTAATATGTTTGCAGGTTAATGCTCAATTGAAAAAGCTACAGTTACTAAGGGTAACTTCAGTAGATGGACCTTGGTATGCCATCCAAATTGACTTTACAGGTCCATCGCCCCCAGCTAAAGGTGAGTACAGGTATCTTCTAGTGGTAGTTGAAGTTTTTTTCAAAATAGGTAGAAGCAATTCCTACCAAAACAATGACAGCTAAGGCTACAGCAGAAGCATTATGAAAAAAACATGTTTATGTTCCATCAACATTAACAGGTAAACCTACCTCTGTTCATACAGACCATTTGGTTACAATCCCTTCTACCTGTAAAAAAGTAGGTAGACAGTATCAAAAGGTTGTGGTACATTTTAACATCACATTTCCAGATACAGGCAGGTGCCGATATAAAAGGGAATGATATGATACTTTGCTGGGAGGTGTGGGTACCAAAAGGGGAGCTCTTAATGCAGCTATTAAAATTCTAACTAATCATTTAAAAGTAGTGAGGGAAGATATCTCTCAGATTGTGCATTTACAAGCATCTTGGGATCCAGAGATATGGAAGACACACCTGCACAATATAAATTATCAGCAGCAATTTTTAGACCATTATGATGCTATGCAGCTACGTCAGTTAAAATTTGATGGTAACGACAATTTTTGTAAATTGGACAAAGTGCACTATGCAATCTTTGTATGTGGAAATTCAGAAAAATAATGTACAACTGATGTTACAAAATGAAAATGTTTGGCGACAATTGTTTAACAAATGGATACCTGATACAGACTGGATTAAGCAATTTACTGAAGTAGCATATTGTACTGTGCAGTACTGTATAGGGCAATTCTCACATTATAATGTTACTGATATCACTGTTATGTGTCAATTTACGGTATTACCTATGATATTTCTCATACCAGAAGGGTATGAGTATTGGTTACCACAATTTGAAGGTAATTATATAGATATGAGGGGAAAAACACATAAAACTGAGTACTGTACACAGACTCAAAATGGATTAATTTGTGGACAGCATTCACCTGTCTATGAACCATGCTTATAGCCGCATTCTGTTAATTTATGCAAATGGACCATTATGCCTTCTTCTTTTCAAATGTTTATAGTAGTGACTCCTCAGCATATTTGTCTGGTTACAGATCAAGATGTAGGTCATAATATAAAATTACCTTTTGTAGGATGTTTATCACATATTGATTTCCTTAAATGGAATAATCAGAGCTATGTGTTTACTAAAACCATGGAAGTAAATACTTCCAAAAATTGGAATCATGATTTAATACAGCTTTCCAATATATCTGTATCTTTAGATAATTTAAAAAACATAATGAACAATACTAAGATTCTCTTGAAAAAAAGAAATAAAAGCATTCTGTATTATGAAGCATTAAGCATCATTGTAAAAGATAAATTACTTAGCTTGGCTGAAAAGACCATAAAAGATACTGCTCACAATTGGTGGGATATCTTTACTGGTTGGTCAAAATCAGAAAAAAAACTGTTAAGTTGGTTGATACATCCTATATTCGTAGTGTTAGGCATTATAGTCATCTTAACTATCTGGACTTGCTATCTAAGTTGCCATTTGCGGAAAACATATAAAATCCAACAAATTATAATGGTTCACCTAGGTAAATTGGAAAAGGTTTCAATGTGTACAACTGAAGTCGAAAATGGACAGTCATTTTTCACTTTTTAATTAAAGAGGGAATATTGAGAGTAACGAACAGGTTAAAAATGGATTTCAGTGGATTTTATTCTGAAAATGTAAAATAAATATTCTAAATTTCAGTTTGTAGAGTGCACTTGGCAAAAACATGTAGCTTGGCATTCATTGTTATTAGGAGTCAGAAGTAAAATATTTTATCTTTTATATACTATGAATTTTGTGAAATTCTCTATCTACAAGCAAGTCAAGACAAACTCTTGTATGCAGCTGTGCCTCGTCAACAGGATGTGCAAGATAAGAGCAAGACCAAGGCGTTATCCATCAGGAACAGAATGTTTGAAATATGGAAAACAAACTGTCAACAGACCAGCTTCAAAAGAAAGACTTATTATTCTGGTAAACTCTCTGAACTGCTGATGCAGGCAGAAAAGATGCTATAAAGATTGGGACTTTTGTATGAGAGACTTTGATTTTCCTATCCTTACAGATCTGATGCTGTAAGCTGAAGTACGGCTTTTTTTATTTGTGTATATCTTTCATTGTTAAACTAGATGTCTACTTTGTATGCAGAGTAAATGTCACAACAGCTGAACTGACTCCTTGTTTTCATTGAGTAAAGGTACAGACTACCGGAATAGTGTGGTGCAACTTTAAATTTTACAATTCATACCTGCACTGAAGAGTTATGAACCTTTGAAATGTAAATGTAATGAATCTTTCTGTGTTTTACTATTGCATTATTACCATTCCACTCCATCACACAGCAGATAAAAAAATCAACAAATAAAACATTAATAATAGTGCATCCCAAATGATGTTCACATTCAGTTATTATGTACCCCACTGCAACTGTCAACTAGTCAGCCAGTTAATGAAACATACTGTTGCTATATATACATACACACACACACACACACACACACACACACATACACACACACACACACACACACACATGCACGCACACACACACACACACACACACACACACACACACACACACACATGCATATGCATATATATAGAGACACTGTGTGTATGTTTTGCATTTCACTTTGTGGCTCTAAGATGTTTGCAAGGAACCATGCTTATCTGGTTAACAAATATGTTAAATTAAAAATTAAAACACCATCTTTTCTGTAACTGTTAAAGTATTAATTGTACACAAACAAATCAGCTGTTTTTTTCTGACTTTTAATAACTCCATCCATAGTAGTCATTCTGTTGAAACAGCTACCAATACTATATGGCTCATTAATTACCTATGTGGTGTGGAATGCCACACCTGTAGCAGCCTAGACACATCTTTAATTCAAAAGCATGTTCTGAAAAATAAACTTAAAAGTATAAGACAGATACATGTAAATATTCCATAAACAATAACACCTATAAAAAACATACAAATAGAAATGTTTTCGGTAAGTTTTCCTTACAGTGCTAATAGTCAGGTCATTCACAGTCTTTTTCTATAAATACAGTAATATATTATAATATGCACAATCCCCAACTTATAATTTTTCTAAACTTTCACAACATTTTATATCTTGAAATCTATACAGCCTAAATATATATTGTTAGAACATGTTTGTTAACTAGACATAAGCTTTCACATGATAACAAGAAATTCCTCTATAAGTGCATTATATTGAGATATTTACAGAAATATAAAAGCATCTGTTAAATTGTATAATTAACAATACAAATAATACTGTATGCCTGTCAAGATATGTAACTTACAGTGCAAATATCAAAGACAGTTTTCTTCAGAAACATCTAAAGTTTCACCTAATGTCATGCAACAGTTTGTAGGTCACTTTTTTAAGTATTTAAACAAAACAGTGTAAGAAACTTCTCTGTGTGGAAGATTTTCAGTCCATATATCTCTAGTTAATCACTGTATTTAAATAATGAGCAGACAATAGTAGTAGAAGTAACAGACTTAAACTCGTCTTAAGTCAAAAAAATAATAAAAAATATATAATTTGAAATATTGTACAGAATTACTAAGTATTCAAAAGTAATCCAAGCAAGGCAGGCAGTCTGTTTCCAGTTGAAAATCCTTTATTAAGTACACAGACAAATGATCCAATTAAAACAAAAATAACAGAGTAATAGTTTCCTCACAAGCTTTCTAAATATATATATACTTTTTATCAGGCAAGGGAGTGGTTTATTTTTCCGTAAAACAAAGTGTTATTGGTAAACATGTTAAATTCACATCCCTTCCCCCATCAGTGGGACATTCGAGCTGGTTCTGCCCTAATATTTCAAATTACATATGTTTTATTTATTTTTTTTTACTTAAGATGAGTTTAAGTTCGCTACTTCTACTACTATTGTCTGATCTGATTAATATACAGTGATTAACTAGAGATATATGACCTGAAAATCTTCCACACAGAGAAGTTTCTTACACTGTTTTGTTTTTTGGACCCACTATACTTGTTTAGTGGGTTGTTTGAGACTTTGGGGATACCATGGAGATTACTTCTTTTTTTTAAGTATTTAAGTACATATGGAAATACCGCTAACTTTCATAATTACTGACAAACTAGTAGTATTTCCAGTATACTGTGCTATAAACCACCATTTTCAGTGAATTGCCCTGTCTTCCATATTGATGTTTCTCACCATACATGTCAATAAAATGTAGGTCTCTCAGTTATGAATATATGGACCGAAATATGAAAATATGAATAATAAGTGATTAATTTTGCCACTATAGGACATCCTGGATTGAAAATCTTAAGCTCATTTTGTTAATAACTCCTTGTGCTTTCTAATATTGCCTAATAATACACAGTAAATCACTTAGCTAAAGAAGTCATACCCAAAAACATTCCTGATGCCACTAAGAGGTATGGGCATGAATTGGAAGGATACAAAAAAGGCATTTTAGGCTTGAGTGAGATAGGAAAGATAAATCAGGTGCCAGCTATGCTGTACCTGAGTAATACCTCTCTCATATGTTTATTATAAGCTGGTGAAAACATACATAGTCACATCATGCACAACCACCACAAGGGTTCTGATCCATGCACACTCAATCTATCTGAAGACATCTTGCCTTGATGTGCAGAATTGTTTTCCTTAACTTATCACTCGTTGTTCAAGGTAGTATATTCTTCTCAAATTTACATTTTTTACAGATGCGCATGATTTTTCCTATAACTCTGTTCTTCCTATGCCTTGTAACTCATATGATTTCCTTTTTTATTTTCTTACTTTGACAAAGCAGTAAGACTTAGTCATTAAATTAAGATAGACATCAGAGTTGTAGATTTCTTATTTTTCCAAAAATGCATATCACTACAAATTGTTATGCTATCAACTTTCTAAATAAATAGGTTGATCATTTAAAATGCATCTCCAGCTTTGACTCATTGCCCTGATTGTCTGTCCTTTCATGAAATGTTAAGAGCGTTGGAATAAAATATGTACTGTTCATGCCTTACACATCATCTGATGGATCACTGGCATAATTTCTGTAACTTTTTTCTAAACCACCTGAGACCTTTTGTTATCTTGCTTTAGGCAAGACCTACAGAAATGAATGCAGTGCTCCAAGTAAAGCCTCCGTGGTAATCTACACATCAGTCGGAAATTTATTTTTTCCCTTTTCTTTCAAGTTTTACAAGAAATAAGTGGCAAAGAAAGAAAAAAAAGATAACCAGCAGGCTAGAATTAAATACACAAGACAAAATAAAATTCTTACCTTATTTTATATGCTTTAAACAGCCATGCCCCACGCCACAAAAAGAGTGAAAATTAACCACATACCATGGCTCAGCTCCCAGACAAAAACTACAATGTCTAAGAGACAAAGCTTGGAAAGACTGGCTTAAACTTAAAACTCCTTGAAACCTGTAACTTTGCAGAGAATTACACTATCTGAGAAAAAACAAATTAACCTAGATATAAAACAAAATTATAGCCATCTACAACTTCCACACAAAAATGACCCCCAAACAATTTTGGACATCAATACATAGCCTGTTATATCTGACCTTAAACAAGGAACCCACCCCTTCTCATAACAGATCTCCACTAGAAACTGTAAACTTATTCTATACCTACTTCATAGAAAGAATTACCTCCCTAACTAAAAACACTTCACGCTTACTCAGTGTTTCTACCACCCCCTCAATAACATCTAATCCTAGTAATTCAGCAAACAACAGGTTAGACCAAAACCAATAGTTTCCATATACTATACATACTACCACGTCTTTTACTCACCTTCCCCACCCCAGCATTCACATCTAAACCTAATTTACCCTCTATATCCATTGCTAGCAACTTCCACTTAGGACCTCTGTCCACATCAATGATAAAAAAAAAAAATCTACTTAAACTTAAACCTTGCTCCACTGTGGCTGATAAGCTCCCGTAGGAATACATAAAGAAAACTGCCAGTGTGATAGCATGCCTGTGTATCTTCACTATAGAAAAAAATCCTGTATTATCCCTATACATAAAGGTGGTATCTTGTCTGGTGTCTCTAACTTTTGGCCTATTGCAGTATTATCACCTCTCTCAAAAATTATTGAAAGGTGTATTCATAAGCAACTCCTCCACTATCTTCTACAAGAATGCTTCTTAATATCTAACCAACATGGCTTCCCTCAAACACACAGTACAGCTGCTGCCCTATTACCATTCATTGACATCTTAAACAAATACAGGGTCTTGGGCAAACTTGTTTCTCATTTCTTGACCTGTCAAAAGCTTTTGTTACTATTTCTCACTCTAATCTCCTGTACACTTGGACTATCTCCTTCTTCATTATTATGGACCAATTGCTATTTAACTGACAAGCTCCAGTCTGTAAAAAGCATAATGTTCTCCCTCCATACCTGCAAGTCTCCACTGGTGCACCCCATGGTTCAGTTCTTGATCCTCTCATCTTTAATATCTTTATCAATTACCTCTATACCTCCATAGGTGAAGCCTATTTTATACAATATGCTAATGATTCTACAATTATATGGTCATCTGATAACTTTCAACTCCTACATATCATGCAGGAAGTTTTTTCCTTAGTTGAGAAATGTGTCTACAATCCCCAGCTGCTACTGAACCCCAACAAAACAGTCACTGCTATTTTTATACTGCTATTTTTCCCCAGATTACACACATACCTGATAGAGTGAATTTCAATTTTTTTCACTAAACAAAACTAAAATTGAAGTGGTCTGCCATACAAAAGTTCTTGTAGTGGTTATAGATGATATCCTTAAATTTGACTCGTATGCTCAAAATAGCATAAAAAAAGACTCACCAAAAATTAAGAATGCTCTACAGGTATAAAATTCCTTAGCAATACCACCAAAACCACTCTTGCCACAACCTACCTTCTCCCATACCTCTTATATGGTGCAACCATCCTTACCAACCTTCAGGCTACAGTTAACAATAAGCTGGAGGCATGCTATTATAAGGTTGTAAAATTTGCCACCAACAAACAATACTGCAGCCACCACTGTATTGCCCTAAAGGCTTTGAATTGGCTCTAACTGTCTCACCACCTTGTTCATACAGCTTATCTCCACACACATTATTCTCAAAGCCGATGACTGTCCTGCATTTACTCATATTCTCCATTCATATCACCCTAACAGACTACTTCAATCTAATGAGAAAAAATCTTTTCAGCATATATAAAGCCCACAAATGCTCTGATCAAAGTTTTTGGTCATACTGTTGAGAAAAAATGGAATTTTATCCCTCTGCAAATTAGATCTACTTCTAACCTATCCAATTTCAAACTACTACTGAAAGACTAACAACATTAATCTGGCTCTGCTCCTGTACTATGCCAGGCTGAACTAGTCCCTTCCACCTTTTACCATCAGCATACTTTGATTATGTTCAGACAGAAGGAATTAGTAAAGTGTATTCCTTAGACAAAGATCAAATGTATTTTTCCCTAGGTTATATTATATAGTCATTTCTGTTCTCAAAAGTGTACTTAACTGTGTTTAATGTAATCTCTATCAACTGCAGCTTGCCAGTACTTTATCTATTGACAACGTTCTTTTTCAGCTTGTTATAGGTGTCTAAATATTTGCACTGTGTATGTACAGGTTCACACTGTATGAGCTGAATCTGAAATTTTTGCTTAGTTACTATGTCATTCTTCTGTATTACGCTTTGTAATAACTTTATTTAACTATAACCGTGTCATGTCAATGTAGCTTTTCTCCCTAGACCTCCACTGAAAATGGGATAAAATAGGATATCATCCCAGTAGAATTTTTCTGGTAAACAAATGTCAAATAAAATAATAAAGTAAATAAATAGATAATAATCATGATGACAGAACTAACAGTATTATAGTCGCAACAATATATGCTTAATATACTGTGTCAACCACGTTTTCCAGCTTGTAGCTGTAAGTGCACTAAAGATGCTATACATAAGAAATCTACTAAAAATTAAATGACACGCATAAGCAAATTAAAAGTTTAGAGTAAAGCAAATGGAATCTGAACAAACGTATAACACTTCTGAACAGACCTCTCAACCATACCGAATTCCTTGTTTTTTACCAGTTTTGAGGTCAAAATAATGGGGGTGCCACAAATTCCTGAGTGGCCCCTTTAATTAAACTTTTTTTTTGGCAAATTTTTGCTGATGTCATCATGAGCAGGGGCATGAGCAGCTGATAGACACAATCTTATCTGTGACAGAACTAACAAAGCATTCATAAGGGTCAAGGTGGCACATCCCTATTTCCTTGTGAGGATGATAAAGATACATTAGAGTAGCCACCCACACCTGTCAACTACTAGTCAATAGTCCTCTAGACTTAGCACCTTCAAGCCGATAGCCACCTGCACCATGCACAATCTGATTTGGAGAGGTACTAGCTCAACATATGATAGGATCAACTAGATGGCATAGATGATATTCCATCCTCCTTGTGATGACAATTGATGTGTTTTGGGATTGCCAGCTGTGTACAAATCTGTCCAGTTTTGGGAACCAACAGCAGAGTGTTCAAGTGGGTGAGGGAGATTCCAGTGTTGCCACCTAGTGAAGACATTTGGGGAACACTGGGCTGGACAACTGTACCCACCAGCTGCCAGCTGAAACCACCTGCACACAGTACTATGTATATTCAGGTTTCACTAGTACACAAATCAATACAGGCACTCAGATACCATCCTTGTTTCTTTTGAAATGACAGTGGGGGCTACAGTGGGACAGGTGCCTGTTTCAAGCTGACAACCACTGCACCTCTATCTGGAACTAATCAAATGATAAATTTAACAGGCACTGCCTAATTTGGGGAGCAATAATCTAGCATTTGACAGGACACTGTCTCCTTTTAATGACAGTGACAATGGCACCAAAACACAATACCCATTTGTGCCCAACACTTACCAGCTGAAAGCTAACTTCACCCCTCACTGTCTGAGTTGATGGATAATAACACATCCTAAAACAAGGTCAAGGAGATGCCAAACTGCCTTCTTTTGATAACTGTGGAGTTGCACAGAGATAGCCATCTGTGTCTGGCACCCACCAGCTGATATCCAACTCTACCCAAGAAAGTCACCTGTGACTCATACTTGCCAGCTTATAGCAACCTGTACTCTGGATAGACACTAGTGTCTAGCATTGAACAGGCAATGGTCAACTAGTGCTGGCAAGCAACAGCCAGTCCACCCCTACATCCAACACCATATAAGTTTAGATGAATCACAGCATTTAAAATGATCAGGGAGATACATTCCCACCCTTCTTGCAATAACAATGGGTGGGAGCCTATTGAGATAGCAACCTATGGCTGACACCAACTAACTTTAATTTGTTGATAAAGTCAGGTAGATGCCTTCTCTGCCTCATAGTGATAATGTTGGAGATGCACAGGGATACACAGCTGCAAACAGCATCATCTAATTTGGACTGTCTAACAAAGATCAACAGGTACCTGTATCCCTTCATCTTTGTGATATTGGAGTGAACATTGGGATAGTCATCTTCAAATGGCACAATCAAATTTGGGAGGCTACAAGAATGGTATCCAACAGGATTAGGAAGGCACTATTACTGCACCCTTGTGAAATAGAAGTTAATTGGTATATTCACATGTATAGGCAGCATCTAATTTGGATGGATGGTAGCACAGAGTACAACATGGTCAGAGAGATGCCATATCTGCCTTCTTGCAAATTACTGTGCCCAGTATCAACAAGCTCATAACCACCTTTGTAGATGCCAGCTAATTTGAGAGTCCACTAACACAGCATTCACTGAGTTTGTGGAGATGCTATCTTTGCCTTTTTTCTAATGATAAGGATAGTACACTGGGTTTGTCATCTGCACTGGGCACCTGCTAACACTCACAAGATGACAATCACCTGCAACTGGCATCATTTAAAATGGGACAGTACAACAGCATTCAACAGGATCAGTGAGGTGCTGTACTTTCCTCCTTGGATCCACAGTGGAGAGGTGCACTATAACTAGGTGCCTGTGCCCAGTGTCCACCAGCAGATGACCACCTGCCCCAAGCAGCATCTAATTTGGCAGTCAAATAGCCTATTGATAGAAAAGTCAAGGGCAGACCATTCTTGTATTCACGTAATGCCAGTGGAGGCAATGGATAATCACCTGCATAAAGGACATCTAATCTGAGAGCAAACAGCAAAGCATCTATCAAGATCAGGGGAATGCCCCTCTTGCTTTCTTGTGGTGACAGTGGAAGTATACTGGGATGGCCAATTGCAATTGGCATCCACAGTCTGATAGTCACCCGAAATTGGCACCGACTAGCTGACAACTACGTGTATCTATCAACATCTAACTTGTGCACTAGTAGCATATCATTCAATACAACCAGGGAGATGGCATTCATCTCTCTTGGAGATGACAATGAAGATGCACTGACATAAACACCAGCCCTTGAAAAGTCTATATTTCATGGTGTTGAAATATTTATTATTTGGATATTAAGGAATCAAACATTGATTTCACACTTAAGTGCAGTTTTATCTGAGTGTTTTAGCACTTTTTTGGGGGGTGTATTATTGTAAATATCTCATTGGTCTGTAATCAGTCATGTGACCATGGGAGATTTAAATAATGATTTCACTGTATGGCTGTTGTCTGAGGAAGTTTTGTATCCAACAAACCAAAAGGGCTTACCTTTTAATTTGATTTATTAAAGTTGGAAGTTTACTCTAGTAGAATGGTTTATTTTTACGGATTTCCTGAACCTGCCCAAGTGCCATCTTTCCATTGGAGTAAACATTCCATAACTAACATTAAATTAAACATTAAATGGAAAATCATAAATTCACCGATGGGCTGGCCCACAAATTCTCCTACAGACAGAGACAAACAGTAAGCATTCCCTAAATAATCTTAACTAACACACCCCCATCTCACATAACTTTTAGCAACCTCCTAACTAAGATACCTCTCCAATTTAGATGCACATGTTACAAGGGATGCAATTAGATTAGATTGTGCAGCTAGGCTTATAAAGGCCCTGGTAGTCATTAGCCTGGTATATACCTATGAACCTATGCAACTTACCACTGAAAATCACTAGCAGTAATCACCTACACCCAGCATCTGTTAGCTGGCAGGGACTTCTGTGTAACACAGTTTCATTTGGGGCCACTAGTAGAGTGATTTAGAAGATCTCAGAGATCCTACGTCCTTGTGATGGTAAGAACAGTTATTTGGGAATGACACACTCATCTGGCACCTGCCAGACATAAAGCAGATGGACCTCATACCACCTAAATGGGAAGCCACAAGCACAGATTTTGACATGGTCAGAAGGGTATCCTCCCTCTTTTGGATGGCAATGTTGGTGCACTGGGCGAATGATCTATGCCTAGCACCATCTAATTTGGAGGGCTACAAGCATATCATTTAATGGTCACATTGATGCTATGACTGCCTCTTGATTAAGATGAGGGTGCTTTGGGATATCTGAATATGCCTGGCACCATGTAATTTGGAAGCCAATAGCACAGCAGTTGATAGGGCCAGGTAATGCCTTCGTTGCCTTCCTGTGATGATAACTGAGTGTGCATTAAGACAGACACCTGCATCCATCAGCACCTAATTTGAGAAAAGCAGCAAAGAGTTCAAAGGGGTTAATAAGGTACTGTCCCATCCTCCTTCTAGTAGCAGTGGGTAGGCACTGGGATATCAGCATGCACCTGTCAGCCATCCATAAGTAACCATGTCTGAAAGGCATCCAAAACCCAAAAGCCATCAAGGTCCACCATATAATAGCCAATATCTGTCAGTGCCTGGTACTTAACAGCTGATAGCCACCTGTGTCCTGTACCATTTAATTTATAGGCAACTAACACAGCATTCAACAGGGTCAGGAGACGCTGTCTTGCTGACCTGATGAAGGTTGTGCACTGAGATGGCTAATTGTGCTAGGTGCCTGTCAGACTATAGCCAAACTATGCCTCATACCCAGTAGCCAATAATCACCATTTCCCTGTCTTTATCACATTGGGGGAGGCTGCTAGCACAACATTTGACAGTATCAGGGTGATGTTATTCATGCCTCCTTGGAATGAGGGTGGAGGGATCACCAACCTGAGTCTGGCAGTCATCAGCCCATAGCCAACCTTTGCCCAGCATCATATAATTTGTGTGACAGCAAGACCATGTATACAAGGTCATGGAGATGACATCCCTGCCTCCTTATAATGATAATTGGTAATGGGGTACGCTGGGATATCCAAAGAGACCCGGAACCACCTAATCTGGTGCACCACTAGAACAGCATTTGACAGGACCCTGGTTCTTTATGTTGATAGCGAGGGGTGCATTCAGACAGCCAACCTGCACCTGACACATTGATTTGAATGCCCCTATGCATAAAAAATGAACACCAATGTTCAGAGTGGGTTTAAGTTTTATTGGAGAGGCTGAAAGAGAGAGAGAGAGAGAGGCAGACAGAAAGAAATAATGAGGTTCTGGAAACAACTTAAGATAAAACTAAGTACTCTTTCCATCCCCTTCTACAACTGGTATTTAATAAGACAGTCATCCAGGTAAGGGTAAATGTGAATGTCCTTTGCCAACTGATACACACACACACACACACACACACACACACACACACACACACACACACACACACACACACACACACACACATACACACACACACACACACACACACACACACACACACACACACACACACATATATATATCCTCCTTTGCCTAGTATATGACCTTGAGTTAGTCACTTAACCAGACATTGCTCCCAGATTGCCTCTGAAAAGGGATTGTGTGTCCAGTGTGCCTACCTAGTTAACAAATTATTAGCATTATTGTTATTGCTATTATTATTATTATTATTATTACTATATGCATTAAAATACATGTATACCAAAATGTTAACATTTAAAGTCATTTAGCCAGGGGCAGCAACTCTTGCCTGGTCTTTCTTTGAATTATGCATGTGACTGTCATTAAATAGTGTCAAGTTCTTGTGCCTTGTTCTTATATATACTTGTCCCTTATAAGGGTGCAATGTTCTCAGATATTATTGTAGTAAGCCAAACAAAAATGGATATAGCCATCTTTATCTGCCCGGTCACATGTTCATGAAATACACCAACCACATGGCTGTTAGTAGCAGACCTACATGTGAACATGTGATTATGATCCTCGCATGACCAAGTGTTCACTAACCCTGTGATTATATCTTAACTCCAAGCAATCCCAGTATCCTTGAAGGGCACAGTAAACCTCGGTATCAGCCTGCAAAGACCGAGAAAGTGTTTTGTTATCAAACATTAACGTATGTGGTTAATGCAAGACATTTAAGATACAACCAGGATCAGAGACTTTAGCTAAATAGTTATCATACTTTATTAGTTTAATAAGCGTAGGGTTTCATGTCATCTGGCAGAAATCTGCACTGGATGTAAAAATAATGCACTAGCCGGACACCTGGCTCTTCATACACACAGGTTTTAAGCTCTAGATACCGGATCACATAGACATAGGTGATCTTGAAGTAGACATCCTGAATATGCTGGAGAAACATGAACTCAAGTGGCAATTAAAGCTAAACTCTTTTAGGAAGCCTGGACTAAACTATTACTGTTCACTTAAAAGTTCACTGGAACTTAGAAAATTGCCATATTGTTTACATGACTAATTTTATTTTATTTTATTCTTCCAGGTGGTTTTTAATACCGTATTAAATAATTTTTAATTGAAGCGTATATCTTGTTTCTATCATCATACATTTTTTTCTTTTTCTTATTCTTTTTCCACTTTATTCAAAATGATGTGCAATAACAATACTAGCTAATTATAGAATAATATTTTTGTAGATAGTTTTTAGGGTTCTTGTATTCAGAGATGAAGAAGTCTAGAAGGACGAAAACAATCTGTGTTAACAATAGGTTATAGAAATAGAATATGATTTACACAATGGATTTTTTGCATGCAAAATGTATATGTATGTATTTATATATATTTTATACTGCCAAATTGTCTAAGGTTTATATATTTCCAGCCATGTAGTATATTGTCTTCCATAAATCACAGACTTAACATTCTGGTTAAATAAGAGGTACCACATCATTCTTAATTTTATTTAAAGTACATAAGGGTTATATTATTATGACAGCTACTAAGAAGGACAGAACCTGCTCAAATGTTATACTAATGGGGGAAGGGATGTGAATTTAACATGGATACCAATACTTTGTGTTTTATAGCACAATAAACCACTTCCTTGCCTGATGAAAAGTATATATATAGTTAGGAAGCTTGTGAGGAAACTAGTATTCTGTTATTTTTGTTTTACTTGGATCGCATGTCTGTGTAGTTAATAAAGTATTTTTGACTGAAAACAGGCTGTCTACCCTGCTTGGATTACTTTTGAATACTTAGTAATTCTGTATAATATTTCAAATTATATATTTTTTATTATTTTTTGACTTGGGACTAGTTTAAGTTTGCTACTTCTACTAATATTATCTGATCTGATTAATATCAGTGATTAACTAGATATATATGGATTAAAAATCTTCCACACAGAGAAGTTTCTTACACTGTTTTTTTTTTTTTTTTACTTTGTTTCTTACATCTTGCCTGTAGAAGATTATCATGGATATTTTATCAATCTCCAAACACAGACCATTAGTCAATGCTCGCTCTCAGAATGTCATATCCCAACCCCTTCCCCAGATTTATAAGGTGGTGTCCATCAGTGACTATACCAATGCCCTTTAAGGAAACTTTGGTTTGATCTGATGATTAAATGTTTGGACAATGAGGTCATTGAGGTGACTTGTGTCATTACAGTATAGAAAAGTATACTTTACGTTCAAGGATATTCCAGAGCTACTAGGTCACATGAAAGAACTATAGATACATTACTGCATAACATGCTTGGCATGGCTAAGAGAAGGGACTAATCCTAACATTGTACAAAGTATTCCCCTAGCCCACAGACTTGGAAGGAATATAGAGAATAATGTTAATATAAGAGTGCTGTTCAAAAATACAAATCTGGCTTTATTACCAACTTTGGAATAATCGTAAGTCTTTCTTGTCCCTTGTTTCACACCGATGTCTTTTAGTCACAAACATTACACCCTAAATTTAGTACATTGGCAAGTATTACACTGATATGTCTAACACTTTCCACAAGGTGCTATGACCTCATAGTTTTATGTATATGGCAATTGAGATGACATGGATGATGAAGCTTCCCATCAGTAATCACACACAGAAGGTACCAAGCACACAGGCCACAATGTGTTGCTATACATTGTTTTAGCTGATGTAAATAAACTGCTTTTGGTCTAATATTAATAATGTCTTGGGAAGCAGAGCTAAGATGCAAGTTGTATGCTGTTCGAGGGTGTGGATGTGACCACCCTATAATCCTTGGAAAGATTTTCTACAAAGATGCCCAATATTCACAGGCATTGTCCTACACCTCACAACACAAGGCTGTTTCCTGTGAGAGTGCCTGATAGTCTGATGTTATACACTGCCTTTGATATTGATTTTATGTATTTAAAATATCCGCTAATCAGGCTAGTAAAGTAGTAGAAATCCTGCCTGTTAAGCACACTAGAAAGACTGTAAAATATAGCTTAATTAGAATACTTGCAAATAAAATATTGCCTTGTGTGGTAAGATTCTTCAACTTATCTTTATGTCAAGTGGCTATTCAAAGCATTTTGAGGACAGACATTAGCCTTTGAATACCAAGAATGGAATAAAGTAAAAATTTGCTTTTCTAAATTAGGCAACATCCAGCAGGTACACATATTTCTTTGTAATGGTAGCCTGGAGCTTTGGTGTGGTTAATGGCTTGATGAAAGTATTGAAGCAAAGATCAATGGAATCACACTCAGAATTGCAGGCTACAACTTATTAGTACTTTGCAGCTTTAATTCCCTCTGCTCTCCTGTCAGGAAACTAGTAAAGTACTGTGCAATGGACCATCTCTTTTCTCCATAAATATATTCATTGCACATTATTCACTGCCATAATAAGACATCTTTATCCCAATGTTGTTATATTTGTTGTTCTGCTTCTTGCTTGCCTATAGCCTGAATTGTGACTGAAAGCAGTCTGTCTGGATCAGTTAATTTACCCAATTATCAGATTAACTAAATAAATGATGTACTCTATTCTGTATTGAAATGGTTAAAATGTGTTCTGCTTCATCTGATGTTTGTTTATTGGTAAGATGCTGTTTGGCAAACAGCAGTTATTGCTTGGGCAATGTGCTTATGGGAAGCATGACCGTTTTTATCACTTTAAACATTAGAAGAGATACTACTACTACTATGACTGTGTTGTATGTATCATTATACTTGTTTTCATCTAACAGCATTTGGACATAATCATTCTGGTTTAAAAGCCTGCGTCTGTACTTGTTTCCCACCTTTCCTGTAACTAGTCTAGTCCAGATACAGATTTGCTGTATCTAGGACTGTTGGTTAGCTACTGAGCCCCCCCCCCAAGCCTTTTTTGCTGGAGGGAAATCTTCTACCTTATCGGTGGGAGTGGTAAGCACTAGGCAGCCTATCTACCACAAGAGGAGTGGTTTCTGGCCCAGAAATTGTAGTTTATTGGCCGTATGGGCAAATTTTCCATCTCTTTCAACTTTCTGGTTTAAAAGCCCTCTCTTGTGCTTGTTTACCACCTTTCCTGTAACTAGTATACTCCAGATACAGATTTGCTGTATCCAGGACTGTTTGTAAGCTTCTGAGCCCCCCAAGCCTTTCTTGTTGGAGGGAAGCCTTCTAGTTTCTCAGTGGGAGTGGTAAGCCCTAGGTAGCCAATCTACCACAAGAGGATTGGTGTCTGGCCTAGAATTTGCAGTTTATTGGCCATTTGGGCAGTTTTTCCATCTCTTTCAACTTTCTGGTTTAAAAGCCTGTGTTTGTGCTTGTTTCCCACCTTTCCTGTAACTAGTCTAGTCCAGATACAGATTTGCTGTATCCAGGAATGTTTGTAAGCTTCTGAGCAATTACAAAGTCTGCTCATTAATTTTTCCCTTACATCTGCTAGTTCTCTCCTCTCCTGCACTTTTACTAGCTTATTAGTTCAGCACTCTAGAAGACTTCTTGCAGCAATTATTGTAGCACACAAAAGTGTTAGCAGCACTAAACGTTCTACAAGGAAACAGCTCTAGTACATATTATAAATGCCCAACCCTCCAGGAATGTCTAAAGGTCACTTCCCTGTGCTTTCTCCTATTAACCTGCTGAACTTGGACATCCTGAGGCAATGTAGCAACTGCCTTATGTACACTGACAACCCTCTCCTCTTGCCTCCCAACACTTAGACTTGCAAGAGATGGACTTATATATCCAAATTGGAAGCCATGCACTCTCCAGCCAAGACCAGAATAGCTGGTCAAGAGGAGAAGGTCAACACTTGCACCACACCACATGGAACACATAGCCTTCTAGAACACACACCAGCACTGTCTTCACATAAAAGCACAAACCACACACCCACCTTCGCTGAGGCTCTCAATAAAAATCTACCCAAACAGCAGAGACGTCCAAGGCAGAAACGCACTCAACCACAACACAACACTAATTATGAGACACATAACTCTCCTAAACAGTGTGCCACTCAACCAACGCCCCTAAGGCAAAACAGCATGCCCAACACACTAGTCATAGGGGACTCAATAGTGAGGCACACTGATGTCCCACTCACTAGGTTAAATAAGGAGAAAGTAAGAGTCAGCTGCCTGTCAGGCACCAGGATCCGCCACATAACTCACGCACTCAGGTCCCTCAACAACAGGTACAAATATGACTCTGTCATTGTACATGTGGGTGTGAATGACCTAAGACATACCTCCCTAGACTACATGAAAAGAGACATGGAGGAGCTCTCGAATTATATAGCCCAGGTGGGCATGACCCTAGCCTTGAGCAGCATCTTACCATCACCCAGAACGATACCACAATACAAGGAAAAAATGATTGATTTCGACAATTGGCTAAGTTTCTGGTGTCATTCTAAGGGGATCCAGTATCTGTCTGCCTGGGATGACATGACTGACAGACCTCGATGCTTTGCCACAGATGACCTGCATCTTTCACCCCTGGGCTTCCAGATACTGGCTAAGGCTCTTGCCACCCCTATAGTGCCTTTTTTGGGCGGTGTTCCAAAGACCAAATTACCACCATAACAGCTACAAAAAATGCAGTCTGAGGGTCATGCTGCTCAACGCTAAAAGTCTAAATCTCAAAATGCACTCGCTAGAAGCACTCCTTAAAATGGAGAATATCAACATTTGTGCTGTAACAGAGACCTAGTTCAAGGCAGCAAAAAGCGCCCCTGCACTACCAGGCTATAACTTATTCCACACCTTTCAGTCCCAGAACTTAGACTGAAGCTCCAAAGGTGGTGGTGTTTCCATATTCATAAAGGATGTGCACACCTCCAGACTGGCAGCCCAACATAATGCATTTGAGATACTTCAGGTGCAGCTAACATTGGGTAAAACAGCGATTCAAGTCGTAGCCTGCTATAGATCCCCAACTATGTCCCAAGACTCACAATCCACATTCCTAAGCACCCTGGAGAATATTAGGGTCCAGCCTAACACTCTCATACTGGGTGACTTCAACTACCCCTCCATTAACTGGAAAAACTACTAATGGACCAGTACACTTGCCCAACGCTTTCTGGAATTTGTTAATTCTAATGCCCTGGACCAACTTGTTCTTACCACTACTAGAGGTAGCAACATCCTTGACCTGTTCATTACTAACATGGGTGACCATTGCCCTGCATCAATAGTCAACTCCTCCCTGGTTAGATCCAACCACAAACTAATCATCATGGAAATCCACATCCCTCCCACCCTCACCACCCCCCACAAAGGTAACCACCATGAAAAACGTCTCCAAAGCTAACTTTGGGCTCCTAAAAACAGAGCTGGCTAAATTCACGGCACCCATGCAAATGGAGAATAGTTGCATAACTGCCGAATCATACACCAATGCACTGTACGAACACATACACAAATGCATGGATCTCCCCATACCCAATAGAAACCAGACGTTCTCCTCAAAAAAAAAGGAAGCCAATCTGGTGGTCCCCTGCCATAAGCAAGCTCTACAACAGAAGGAGGAAAGTGATGCAGAATAAGGTGAAGTCCCAAGACTGGAAAAACTCCCTTATCAGCCTCAACAAATGGTTGAGATCCCTCATCAAATCCTCTAAAGCTAGCTATGAAAACAGATTTGCAGCAGATAGTAAAGACAACCATAAGGCCTTCTATAGTTATTTAATGAATCTCCACAGCAATACCCAGACTTGCTCTGAGCTACTGCACAATGGCAACTCCTATACCAAGCCAACAGATATTGCCATTATACTAGCCGACAGATTCAGTGCCAAATTTACCCCTCTCCTCCCCAAAGGACCAATCACAATGCTAGTAGATTGCCAGGCACCCAGTATTACTGCTGCACAGGTTAAAACAGCACTGTCCAAGGCCAAGAATACAGCTTCTATAGGACACGACAATATCCCCAGCTGTGTTCTACATGAACTACAGAGTGAACTGGCACCTCACCTGTGTTCCCTGTTCAATCACAGCCTCACCTCAGGCTTTGTCCCTACCGAGTGGTGCACTGCTACAGTCATCCCTCTCCAGAAGGGAGGAGTGACTACAGTCACGGGAACTATTGTCCCATTAACCTGATGAGTCTGATATGCAAAGCTAAGAAATGCATTATTGTGGATCTAATAAACAAGGATATAGGGAATCTTCATACTCTGGATCCTGCGCAGTTTGGTTTTGTGAAGAGTAGATCATGCCTGCTCAACTTAGTCGACTTCTTTGAGTCAGTCACCAGAGCTGTAGATGAAAGCAAGGTGGTTCATACAGCCAACCTTGATCTGGCCAAGGCCTTTGGTACCATTCCCCACTCAGGAATCATAGAAAAACCCACTAAGCTAGGCATCAACCCCTATATCACTAGGTAGGTTGCAAACTGGTCCACAGATAGAACCCACAGTGTGAAAGTAGCTAACTCCAAGTCAGACTGTCAACCAGTCACGAGTGGAGTCCCACGGGGTTTGGTCCTGGGTACGCTCCTGTTTGGTATCTACTTCTCTGAAGTCCAGGCCAACACGAAGGGACTCTGGCTGATAAAGTTTGCAGATGATTGCAAGTTGGGAGCTATTATTAACTCCTCAAGTGATGTTGACATCCTACAGAAGGCCTCAATGAGATCAATGACTGGTGCCAGAACCATGGCCTTAAGCTCAATGCCAAAAAATGTGTCGTCATCCCCCTTGGGAAAACCCCGGTTCCCTTAAAGTACCACATTGACAGTAGTCCACTGAAAACAGAAGTCATTATAAGAGATCAAGAAACACAGGTTGACAGCAACCTCTTTTTTGACCACCACATTGCCACTGTGGTCAGAAAGTCCTTCTATGTGGCACATCTCATTACTAAGGGTTTTGCATCCAGGAAGAAAGAGATCATTGTCTCCCTCTACTCTTCTCTCATTAGGCCAATCATAGAGTATAATGCCCTATTTGGCATGTACCTCACTAGACATCTGCAACAACTGGAGAGGCCACAAAAGTACCTCACAAAGAGGATCCTAGGCCTTAAACACTTGTCCTATATGGACAGACTCAATAAAACAACTATTCTCTGTCTCATATTGCCTACTTAGAGGTGATCTCTGCTTGACTTACAAAGCCATGTCTGACTCAGCTCTTTTAAAAATGCTACATCTAAAGAAATCCCAATCCGTCCACACCACACGCTCCAGAGACCTCAACCTCATTATCACAATCAACAGAACATGCTAGAGGGACAGGTTCATAACCCAGAGACTGCCCATGCTATGGAATAGACTTCCCATACATGTCAAGCAGAGCACCTCAATGGCCCTCTTCAAGAGAAATCTTGATGAGGGATGGGAAATAGAAAATTCACACCGGGGATCACTCCAGTGGCTCTACACGACAGAGGCACTAGGAACTAAGGTTGGGTGGCACAATGCCAGGGTAATCCTATGGGATAGGCTTGTAAAGGCTCCAGGGCCATTTGCCTAGTATACACATATGAACCTATGCTACATAAATAGCAAAGAGGCTATTCATGCATATCCTCTGTACTTATGCAGATTTTGGCAGTCAGTGCAACAGATGTAGTTAAGGCTATGAGTCAGTAATGAGCTTAATCCCACAGACATAGGTTTGATTCCCACAGTCCATAATCCTGCATGCTGCATGAAAAATTCATTTAACTAAACAAATGCTTACAAGTCTTCGCTGAAAATAGGTACTTGCACCTTGTGGGCCTAAAAATGTAAACATTAAAAATAAACTCAAGTGACTATCAAGTCACTTCAAAATTCTTAAGCTGTTAGGCAAGTAGCCAGAATGCCTGTTCCACAGACTAGTGTTAATTGTAGTAAATGAGGATAACGTAGAATTATAATACGTGTCAAGAAACAAAACAGCAGATGGTTATGCAACTGCCATTAAAACCATTCCTTCTGCGGGACTAACTGTGTACAACTTACATTTCCTGCTGCCATAAGCAGTTGTGGGATTAAGAACATAGACATGGGAGGATCAGCTACAGGAGGAAAGATAAAAATATTACAGAGGTTAATGCTTTAGTATGCACTGCACATCTTTTGAAAAAAGAGACAGCAGTGAAATGTCATAAAAGGAATCAGGCTATCTCCAAAAGCTATAGTGTGTGTGTGTGTGTGTGTGTGTGTGTGTGTGTGTGTGTGTGTGTGTGTGTGTGTGTGTGTGTGTGTGTGTGTGTGTATTGTTTTTACATGAATGTTATTGATAATCCTGCTCTGCCCTGATATTAGCAATTACCATTTGTACATATAAGTACCTTGATAAACTATAGCACACGAATATAACCCTTGAAAAATAAAAATTACAGGCAAATAAGTCCATCATATAGTCAGTAATTAAGTTATTAGTAATAGCCAGCAAGAAAGAGGGTGAAAATGTTTTTTTTTATTAAACTAACTGTCCCTGACATTTATAATATATCTGATAAAAACAATATGACCAGTCTTTTAAGAGTGAGAAGGCATTCATTATAATTTGTTTCCCATCCAGCTTTGCTGCAGTACATTAAAAGTAGCACAACATACTCTTGTATGCATTATATATTTCTCCTTTTGGTAAAATACAAAAATAAATAAAGAATTACTATGCACTCTGAGTATGTCAGTGCCATTTTTTCCTTTAATCATGCACAAGTGGTGACTGGAATAAACCTGTTATCTAAGCTCTAATAAGGGTGCTGCACCCTTCATTTGTAATAAACAGCACAGAGATTTCACCATCAAAGCAATCAGTCAAGAGTCTGTATCCTCTCCAGATGGCAACATCTCTGCAATGTACTGTATCCTTCTGATATCCAGAAATACAATATATATGAAAATGCAATTACTTTTACTTGAGCTGAAATTCTGGGAATTTTATAAATGATTTTAACATTTTTATTAAACATGGCATTTTTAAAAAGTCACATAAGTATATTTACACAATGACAGACAAGAAACCAAACCCTAATGACATTTCCTTTGATGTTTTCATGCAGTATGCATATATGTTTTCTTTTTAACAATTTTAATTCACTCCAACATTACATAATAGATGGATGGATGGTTGGATGGTGCAGTAGTGCAGCGGTAGCATTGCCACCTCACAGCAAGAGGTTCTCTGGTTTAGTTCTTGGCTGGGGTGCCTTCTGTGTGGAGTCTGCATGTCCTCCCTGCATTCATGTGGGCTTCTTCTGGGTGCTCCAGTTCCCTCCCACATTACAAAGACATGCATCTTGAGCATTTCTGCCCAGGCCTCCACTGAAAATTGGCTTTGTTTCAAGTCAGACTCTCCCTATTAGCAAATAAATAAATTACCTTCCTTTAATTTTTTCTCCTCTTCCTGAACATTATTCTTTATATATTACTCCCAGAAACTCCATTTAATTCTCTGTAATCTGCTCTTTCTCTTTTATAATGAGTTCATGTCCATCTCTTTTATCTCCTTTATAACATTCAGTACTTCAGTTATGGTTGTTTTACATTTTGATTCACATTTTCTAGTAATTCTTTTTTGCTTTACAGGCTGAGCTAACAGCATGTTGTTCTTAAACAAACAGGTACTGTTCTACAAACCCTGTTATTAGAAGGCTGATGTTATCAGAACACTATGGATTATGGACATATTCAAAACTTCGAAGACTATATCAGTGAATTGTTACCATGCACAGCATACACCTTAACAAAAGGTATTGCAATATGGTTGTTCCAAGAAATTATATGGGTGAAGTTAACCGAGGTAACAGGTACAGATATGTATTTCCCCTATGTGGTTTGGAACCCATAACACGCCAGAATTAAGACATGCTGGCCAGTTGCTTTACAGGCCAAACTAACATTCAGCAAGGGTTTCATTGTAGAAAACAGGTACTGCAGGTGTTTATTAGAAATCCTGCGGTAAAAGGATAAATGCAGAAAATGCATACAATTTGTGCACCTTTCACTGTACAGAAATAATAGCTATCCGCACATTAAACACATGTGTAAGCAATGGGATGGACATCACTTTTTTAAATTAAATAAACATGTCTGTGTAATTGTTTAGGAGGAATGATGTATGGCAGTTATATATATATGTTTGTATTCCAACTTATAACAGTCAAATAGGTGATACAATTGGATTATAACAGAAAACTACAAAATGCTCAGTCATCTGCAGCCTAGGCACTATAAGCATCTGTAATGCACGAGAACAGAGGCTACGTAAAATTGTGTCTTTGGATGTTGTAAAACATATGTAAATCTACAAAAGACATACGTATGTATATTATACATGTTATTAAATAAATTAACAACATGAGTATCAAACCCATAGTTAAGCAGACAGTATTTGTCAAGTCCACTTAATTATCCCCACAAGCTAATTATCATAACAGCTAATATATGGTGATAAAATCTGCCTGACATATATATATATATATATATATATATATATATATATATATATATATATATATATATATATATATATATATATATATATATATATATGGTACAAAGAAATACCTGTAAAATCCATAACAATGCTCAGCCACCTCCACACCTTGGCAACCCTCAATCGAAACTCCTTAGTGTAACTCCAATGCAGGTCATCATAGCAGTGACAAAACTGCACTCAAGTGCACTAGATTCCCATCTTCTGTCAATGCTCACACTTTGATCATACCAAAATTCTTTGGTATGGCTGTCATCCTCCACTCCAATCTGGTGTACATCAGGGTCATCTCCTTGGTGGTCTAGTTCGGCACACGGACGCATCACAATCCTCAAGAAGAAGAAATCAGTAAAATACAAAAACACAGAAATGCTGACTATGAGGTACCACTCATTTCACAGTTAGCAATGGTCTAATCAGTAAATGTATCAAAATCAATATTTGAAAGTAGCTCTGATGTCATGTTATGACATAATTGGAAGATAATGGACATGTACTACAAGTGGTACCATTTATACCTATTAGGTGTTTACACAGTGTAGGTGTTTCGGCACATAACTGAAATTTATGCAGATGTGCGTGAATGGGATTCCAATAACTTGAATTTTAATTAACTTCATTAATTATGTATGTCACAAATATAAGGAGCACACAAGGTGACTTTGATTTTGTGATTTGGCGTGAGAAGTATATTGGCAATTGATAGAGTTTCTGTTGTAGTGATTAGTAAATCTGTTAACATTATTCATTTCAAAAGGTACATGTTTAAATTCATATTTACTCAAAATGGTAATTTTAACAGAAGCTATAAGTTAATGAAATTATGTTTTCTTGAACTTTCTGCATACAGATGTTGTTCTTCTAAATTGTTTATTTCTATTTTAGTCCCATATGCAGTTGTATAGACAGACTTCCATTGCAGATGCTAACAGTATATGAAGGATGATTTACAGATCATCCACAATTCTTAATGGTAATTCCTTTCACTCTGTGGTGCAACTACAGAAACTTATGGATTCATGTCTCCAAACAAAACTGTTATAAGCAATGCGCTGTTGCTGTTATGGAAATGTCTTCAATGATAAGGTATTATCAGTACTGTCTCAATATAATACTTAACTCTACTGCGTGTGGCCTGGCTACAGATCCTGAGGTTTATTCACACATTCCCTAAATTCTTCAGATTATTTGTTCTATTATTTGAACAGGAAATGCAAGCAGACTCATGTGGCACAATGCTGTTGTCTTTTGACCTCCATGGAATATATATGTATTGTCAGGAGTTATAGTCACACTCACAGAATGTAAACATATTACATGTTCTGTTGATTTTACCAATGTTTTATTTGAAGACATTGTTATTACTTGTAATATGTCACAGTAGTGTTCATCGCACACACTGTTATACAGACATTTTCAATGCACTGCAATGTATAATGTTTATGTTGACATGTGCTACTCACAGAAAGAAATGCATAAATGGGTTCAAACATGAATATTATTATGTGTGTATCAATGTGCTTCAGATGGCCAACCATCCTAATGGTGACAACTTCTCCGCCCAGGAAAATGACATCATAATTGATGCTCTCCACCAACATGGATGGAGACTCCTAGGCTGTTCAGGTAATACTGTCGGGAGAAATGAAATCTGGATGGACCTCACCATCATAATCAGTGCAGTTAGAGGCCACAACCAATCCCATGAGACCTGTAGATAATACTGTTCAGACATGATTCTTCATGCAGCCAACAGAGCCACATGTTATGAGAGATAGAGGGATGCCACCGGTGGCCACTGACCCCCCCCCCCCCATGATATCACAATATTTCTGGCCTCACTGCATATAGAAAGAGGGGAGTGTTGCATCCCTGGTGGTTGGATTGAAGTTGGAGTTCCAGGATGGACATGTATATATTTATTTCATAGGATTCATAGGATGATACTAGGCTATTGGCCCGGAGGCCCTTATAAGCCTAGCAAAGAATTTCACACATGTAAAAATGGGCCAGCCATGCCATTGGAGAAGCAACTGTAGGATACCACTTATACTCTGCTGCTTAGAGTCACACACACCCAGTTGACTGCAGTGAGATAAGAACACCTATCTATCTAAGTAGGAAGTGTACAGACCACAGTACTTAACACAAGCGCAATGGCACAAGTCTAAAAATGCCATGCTGCATTGGCCGGGAATCGAACCTGGACCTCCTGTGTGGCAGGCCAGAATTCTACTACTGAACCACCAATGTTCAGAAAATGAGAATAATCTGGATTTGAACCCTGTCTCATCTGTGCTCTAAGGCATAGCTCTTACACACTGTGTCACAGAGAAAGCTAAATATCTAGATACATTAGGGTTATAATCCTGAACACCATCACAGAAGCTAACTGTCTTAGTTCTTTGAGCCACAGAAGCTACTTAAACATGGATGTATATTGTGGCAATCTCTGCAATGCATATTCATTTATTGCTGTTTTTGATTTACAGCAGCAGAGCTGAACCATGAACACACTTCCACACAGGGTGAGGATGATGAACATATGTGTAATTACATGTATTGGTATATCTGAGTTACAGACAGTGCAGTCCAAACAACATTTGTAATGCTGTTTGCATTAATATTCACAGGTCCATCTTCTTCGGGCCTACACCAAGGATTGGCAGGTGAGTGCCTTTGTACTGTTTCTGTGAACACTACCTTGTTAGTGCCTCCACCTCATTTCTTGGCACTGCTGTTTACTGTTATATTGTTGTTTCCCTACCACTGAACACTACAGGTACATCCAGTGGAGGGGTGAGGCCTGCATTTTCAAATGCAGACAGACCTGGTATGTTAGAGCAACATCGTGATAGCTTTCAACAATGTGTAGCACAAGTGAAGTGATACCTGATAGTTTTGTCAATATTTGTCAATATAAGCCCATCTGGTGTACAATTCCAATGTCCATCACATGAAAATTTGCAGCCCATGTTACTGTGTTGTATATGTGATGCTGTCAGTATTTGTTTTGTTAAATACATGATTGTGCTGTCTTTCTCTTTATATCCCACTGTAGGATCCACAGTACAACCCACAACCCTTACATGGCAGGAGTCTCTCAGTGGTGTGCTAATACGTAGGTTTCATACTCTTACATGGTGCTAATCCTGTAGTTGACCTCCATTAATACTATGTCCTTCTTAACATTCTTAGGTCATTCTGCATCAATGTCCTCAAGTACACATATAAGTGTTATGTGAATGTCACACATTCTGTATGTTTTGGGTTCCTATTACATGATCGAACACTAGAAATAGTGAATGCTCATTTGTCGAACCCAAATACACGAAACCACAGAATATCGAAGGAACAGATCAATGAATTTTTACCCAGGGAAAAAAAATCGCTGGGCCGTTCCCTGAACTTTGCTGTTTTCTTCATTGTGGTGCGATCTCGGAGTTGGTATATTTAAGTTGAGGGGGTGTGGGGTGTGAAGCGCCCCACTTTATGTTGCCTGTACATTCTTTTTTTTTTTTTTGGATCAGCAAATTTTTTTCCCTGGGAAAAAATTCACTGATCTGTTCCTTCAACATTTTGTGGTTTCGTGCATTTGGGTTTGATTATAGATCGTTCACTATTTCTAACTTTCAATCATATAATATGAACCCTTTGTTTTAACTGTATTCACCTGGCTAATGTTGTAACTGATGTGATCAGTAATGCTGTTTTCCCTACACTAGTAGAATTTCATCCCAGTGCAACACCACCATCTTCCCATGAGTGTTTGCCAGGTATGTTTTTTTTTATGCATCACATATGTCATGTATGTTGGCCATATAAACAGATTATATACTTATTTTATATACATTCCATGAAATATACATAAGCAGACATCATGTAAAGTCATTATTATTTGTAACATTGCAGTGAGATATATATCTCATATGTCTTTGATATCCATCATGTGATGTAGGCACATTGTCCTGATCTGTGTCTTTGTATCTTGTAGCACATCAACTACCTGTATCATCCAACAGCCTTTCCAGCAATCATGATGGTGTTCAAGATGTGTCTCAGCATGGTAGTAGGGCCCCTGGCACAGAGGCCCTTCAGGTGTTTAGAGAGTCCATCCATGAGGTTGACAGCGATGTTGCAGCAGAGATAGCCTCAGATGAGGAGGTCCACTTGTCTAGCGATTCAGAGGATACTGGCACAGTGGATGTTGAACAGGGTGAGGCTGTTGACCAACACAATATTGTTGAGAGCACTGCTTCTGGCAGTTCCACACAACAACCAGCAACAGGGCATCTCTGTAGATGTAGGTGAGCAGGTATTGTACATGACCAGGTGGCATAGATATCTAGCTGTTGCTGCAGGCAAATGAACGGTTACAGCAACAGCATCATTCAGACATACATGCACTTTCCCAGGACACAGATCATGTGCTACACCAGCTACATGTCATGCATGAAAGGCAAGAGAGTGCAGATACAGTGAGATTATGGCTGCACTGGCCACTCAGAATGAGATTCTGCTAACTGTGGCACGGCTAGTGGAAACTATGACCTCTACCTTACTGCCACAGTGCCATACTACCATCAGGATTCTGCCTTCTATGACTGTGCTCAGCAGATTGCAACCTTAGAGAGGCAGGCCACCTGTCTGCAGAACAACTGGCCATCAAGAATCACTGTCTCCAGTCCAACCTGCACAAAGTTCAACTGCTGGCCCATCTGCTGAGATCACAAGGCCTTCAACTCACACTCATGCTCCTTCATCTCAACATGATGTTGTACCCCCATCCATCTCTGTTGTGGAGCAACCAGGGCAAGATGTGTCTGTACGTGATCATGGCAGGGTGGACTGTGGTGTGAGATGTCAGTGTGGTCACCCAAGACTGCTTTAGAGTGTGTCCAACAGTGTAGTACACATAGCTGGCTCATATTATTGCAATACCACTGTACTGTGATATGTGTTTTCTGAAATTAAAAGTTCTGCATTATCTCTTGCATGATATCTCTGTTTTCATGTTATCATATTGTAGAGATATATTTGTGTAGCATTGATGTGTGTCCCCTATTGTTTATTATACCATGATAAAACAATCTATGTGCATATGCATACCTGTATCCTTTGTGCTCTGAGCTGATGGTCTGTGTTTTAACACATTTGCATATGTTCATGTTGCAATATATTATGATCATGTTATATGTGATGCTCAGTCTGTACTTCTAGTGGATACTTGCCATTAGATGCAATCTGTGTTGCTGTTGTGAGGCAACACCTAAACATCAATGTTCAGTCTGTGTACTCATGTATATGTGGCTTGTCATGACTCAGATATTTGGATGCTGTCATTTTGCCTGGGTCTGCATTCGTGGTTGCAACCTACATTGCCTATGCCTGTGAAATCTGTCCCCTATGTATTCCTGCTCTTCCTCTGATACCTCTGAGATGTCCTCTTCAGACATTTGCGGTTCTTGGCGTAGATCATCCACACCTGCAGTTGGAAGACTGTCATGTGCTTTGGTTAGCATGTTGTGAAGCATGACATACACCATTATCATCTGTGTTGCCTTCTCACGTGTATATATCTGTGCACCCTGGATGTGTCCAGACATCTAACTAAGCTTTCAGTACACTAAACACATGCTCTATGGTGTTTCTGATTGTTGCGTGTACTCTATTGTAGGCCTCCTGTGCAGGGTTTGATGGTTCACAGTAGATGGTCATTACCCATGGCTCAAGTGGATAACCACAGTCACCTGTTGTGGAAAATAAAAACACTTTTGGTCCTAATGGATATTGTTGAGAGGGGTGTCCTTAAATTGCATCCTAGCTGTGTTCCTGTATTTAACCAGTAGCAGTCCCTCAGGTATTTCACTTTACATGAATACAGCCCTCTATCCACTTTCTCTCCAAATAATAGTATCATGGAGACTTCTAAGGTGTGTTGCCATGATATTTGTTATGCTGCCATCTGCTGCATACACACAGCTTGGCAGTTGATGTATGGCCATCCCTTTCTACTAATATATCAGTCTGCTTTTGAATGTACTAGTGTCTTGATAGGTGGTACATGGGGGAAGTTTGTTATGTTATAGAACTGGTGCAGTACATCTCTCCAGTCCATGGGGGTGGATGGAAAATGTATGTAGTCATCCACCTTGCAGCACATTGCATCCAAGAATATTGCCAGGATATGACTGGCAACTGTCTGTGATATTCCCACAGCATCCCCTATGTGTCTCTGGAATTTCCCAGATGCAATTACAACCAGCCTGAGAGACACCTTAGTTTCAAGGGAATGGGATTTCCCTCACAGAGTCTGTACAGATATGCATGGGGTACACATTTTGCAGACAACCTGCACCAGTTGTCTGTCCATATGGTATCTGTTGATCATTTGCTGGTCTGACAACTGGTTTAGTTTCAGCCTTGCTCTTACTCTAGCTGGTTGCCTTCTAGGGTGCACAGCCATAGCCTTGTTTACGGCTTGCATCACTGCAGACTGCTGTAGTATATTAACAGCAGGTTGTATTTTTTACATGATTTTTTTTTCAGTTTTGCTACAGATTTCACTGTAATCTATAGTATTCATTTGGATTCCTTGGCATCCAGTATGTGCCAAGGATTTTATAAACGGAGTCGACTTCGCTGTTTCTCACATTTGAGTTTCGTCATGTGTAAATGATGAGTTTTGAAATTAGACCAGCATGCACACAATCCCTAATGATCTTACTCTGAATACTTAAGTACTCAATCTGTCTTCAGTTTGATTTCTGGAGCCATGTCTGCAGGTGTGCTGAAATCTTCCTTCAGCATGCTGTGGTCTCCTCAAATAGCTCCCACAAACTTTACAGACTCCATCCCTATGTGTTGCATTACATCTCATGACCATGCAATAAGGTGTTCTTCCTGTGTAGGTGTTCTTGGCTAAATTATTCTCTGCCATTAAATTGATTTTTTTCATACCTAAGACACTCTGTTCCTCTTGCTTAAAATGTTCCATTTTCATGCGATCCCAGCTATGTATTGTATTTGAAATCTTGAATACATCAAATATATTATGTCAGATCTTATCACTTCCTATACAGATGATGAATGGAAACTGTGCATTAAATATTATTATCCATGGAGTTTTAGCCACTTTGTATATGGTAAGAAATCTTATATATATTCCTTCAGATAGGTACCCCAAGGTCCTCAAAACAGATGCTTACTTCTTTTACTGCCAGTCCTTTAGCATATGCCTTTAGCCTCTTTCTATTGGTTCTGTTTCATTCTGATGAAAAGAGTTATTTTATACATCTGTTCCAAAGTCTAGAAAGCCATCCTTCCCATGAGACTATCGCCCCATTGGTCATCTTCAATTAGTAGCTAAAATTCTAGAAAATGCTAGAAAGATATTATTCTAGATTATTTATAACTAGATTTTTGACTATTTATTTATTGATTTGTTTGTTTGCTTGTTGACATTTGATTGCCAGGAAAGTCCTATTGGGTAAAATCCCATTTTCAGCTGAAGCCCAGGGAGAAAAGCTCCAGATTATTACAAAGCATTTTAATAACAATAATTTTACAATCTTCAAAAACAAAACAAAAACATATGCAGTTTAAATAATTGTAACAAATTAAACACAATATAAAAACATTGGTTAAGAATCAAATCAATTTGAAGTATATGACAATCATTTAATATTTAGAGAAATTTTAGAGTTTGTAGAGAAATTAAAGGTAAGTTAGTGTAATACAAATAGGAACTGAAATAAGAAGTGGAGGAGAAACAGGTTATTGTGAGAAAAAGTCAAGGAAGAGAATTAGTAGTAAGGAAGTAAGTACAGATGGGAGAGAAAGGAGGCATATGGAATGAAAAGGTACTTGTTCACATTTAGGGATATAGATTATCCTAGTTTTAAGCAAGAATAGAGCCAGATTTTAGGTAAGAAGTCTCGTGGTTTTGAAAGATGGAAGGGTGGGTATAGGCCTGATACATACAGGTAAGGAGTTCCAGGCCTTAGCAACCTTCACTGGATCGCAATGACCAACTGGCAACATTGTTGTGTCGAATGCTTTTTAATGCTAGAAAAAGAGATTGATACTGGATAATTTAATAGGTTGTAAGAAGTTGTGTATATGTTAGTTGATGTGGCAGTTCTAACCAGTTTAGACTTTTCACTGCTATACAGTGGTTGGTTCTGCATGGTGTATGTGCTGCAAATTTAGCAACTTTGTTATAGCATTGTTCTCAAGTTTCAATTTTTGTGAAGCCTGGAGTTTAGTAAGGATGGGAGCACCATAAAGAAGAGTCAGGAGGAGATAAGTAGTGGAAAGTGTAGTTTTAGTTGCATCAGTGAGAAAGTTTTTGGCTCTGTAAAGCATACCTATTTTTTGATGAGTTTTTCTTATGGAATTTTGTATATGCAAGTCTAATGTAAGATTATCATCCACTATCACCCCTAATAGTTTTCTATGAGAAGTGACTTCAATAGCTGTATTATCAAGAGAGAGGACTTTAAATTTTTTTTTTCATGACAGGGATTAATAAATTTAACTTTATAAACCATCCACGGCATGGTTTTAGAAATGGTTATATGACCCTCACTGCTCTGCATCATGACAAAAAAGTAAGAAAGTCATGCATATCCTCTGACAGAAAACACTGGAATGCAGACGAGTCGCTTTAAAAAAATAGTGTAAGAAAAACATGCCAGCTTGCAGCTCAGATCTTAGCTCTACAACACACAACTAAAGGTGCACAATATATGTGTGTGCATGCATGTGTGAGTGGGCGATTGTGTGCACGCGCTCATGCTTGTGTTGCGTATATGAGCCTGAAAACATAGATGGCATGTTGATGAACTACTGTAAAAGTAAATACCTTTCCAAATAATATTTTACAACCAGTATTCATTTATAAGATAAGAAAAACACTCAATATTGGTTCAAGTAATCTAGTGTGACACTTAATAGGAAAATAAATCACAGTAAATATAGAAGTGCTGGAAGACTACTTAATTCATTAGAAGGAAAAATAATAATCACACTTTATTAGCCTGTCATAGCATGAAATCTACATAAAACAGATGCTTTATTTAAAAAGAAAAGCTAATAACAATAATTTGCAAGTCATATTGTGATGTTATGGAAAAAAAGGACTGCTAAGGGAATGAGATGTTAACTTAGAATGTGTAGTTGCCTCAAAATAAAACATTTAAAGACACACATTATAAGCAGCTAGTACATCATACAGGACTATGTTATACCAACATAAAGGAATAAATGAAGGACAAAATAGAAAGAAAGTGAGTACCTGTCTTTGGATCAGAGTATGTTTATCTTACATTTTTAGCCTTAATTTTAAGTTTGTGCCTATGATAAGTAGCAGTACTGAACACACAGTCTTGTTATAATGTTAAAATATTGAATATTAGGAAATCATTAACTGTCAAGCTTGTGGTTACTAATCTGAAAATTAATACATTAACCTTATTAAATATAACATTAACCATTCTGTTTAATATGAAAAGAAATGGGTGACAACATTAAAAACATTTCCCTGGAGTCTGCCATGTATTATTAACTTTCTAAGAAAATTATCATTTTGAGGTTTAGCTAAAATCATCATAAAATCTTACATTTTCAACATAACATACATTTGTTGTAATCCTGTATGCCTGATATGTGTCCACTTTTATTTGCTTTAGACAGAAATGTTTTGAAATGTTATACTTCCTTATGAAATCCACACTGACATTCAGAGTAGTCACCAATAAATCAAACATTCAGATGATCTCTGTTTTCTTTCCAGAGGTGTACAGAAGTATCACTGAAGAACCATAACTGGCATGTCTGATGCAGAGTGATCAGACTAAGAAAAGTGTGATGCCACTGGCTTGTCAGTCATTCTCCAAGTAACCACATGTCTATAACCATTCATCCTGGCCTGGCCTGTATCTCCTATATAACCTGTTTCCGAACATTTTTAGCATTTGATTAGATAAATCGCATTCTAAGAAATAAGTGCAAAAATGTCAAACACCTGCTACCAGTATAGTAAAATTTTAAATAAATAAATAAAAACACCAGAATAACAGAATCACAAATTAATTTTAAAAATAAATATTAAGAACTTTCAAACTTATTATAGCATGACTTTATTGGATTGATTCAAGAACTTAACACTCAGATTGAATATGGGGCCAGATTCCATAAAGATCGCTGAAGCTATTTATTGACGGTGCAGTATGCCAAAGGAAGGCTTCGAGCACACCAGTTGCATATGCAGTTTCAGAAAACACACTGAGAGCACTCCCAACTACTTAAGTATACAATGTAGGATAATAAGAGATGCCATGCATACTCGTCTGATTACAAAACACATTGTGTGTGCACCCAACGCAACTTAAATATAATAAACTGCAATACCGGCTCTGTTTCTGAAATCCTCGGTGTATGCTATATGGACCTCAATGAAGATAAGCCACTACTATGGATTCTGCCAAATCTATAACAATACCAAAAAAAGAACATAAAAATGCAACCTGCAATTAATGAACTGCAACTGGTTGAAATGCTCACCCTAGAAGGCAGCCAGCTAGACTCAGAGCAAGGCTGCAACTAAACCAGTTGTCAGAGCAGTAAATACTTGACAGGTACTGGCTAGACAGACAACTAGTGCAGGCTGTCTGTGATGTTTGCCCGACACATGTCTGTGCGTACCCTGTGAGGAAGCCCCATCCCCCTTCAAACCAGTGTGTCTCAGCCTGGGTGTACTTGCATCTGGGACCTTCCAGAGACACATTGGGAATGCTGTGGGAGTGTCAGAGACAGTTGCCAGCTTTATCCTAGCAAAAATACCTGGCAACAATGTGAAGCAATGTGGATGACTACATCCACTTTCCATCTACCCCCATGGAGTAGAGAAATGTAATGCACAAGTTTTCCAGCACTGCAAACTTCCCTCATGTACTCGTTGCAATAGACTGCACACTCATACCAATCAAGACACCAATACATCCTAAAGCAGACCGATACATAAGCAGAAAGGGCTGGCCATCCATCAAATGGCAGTTTGTGTGTGCAGCAGGTGGTAGCATAACAAACATCATGGCAACATACCCTGGAAGTGTCTATGATGATGCTATATGGAGGGAAAGTAGACTGAGGGCTGCATTCCAGCAAGTGAAATCCCTGAGGGACTACTAATAGGTATGTATAGGAACACAGGATGTTATTTTATTTATTTTATTTAACATTTGTTAACCGGGAAAGTCCGACTTGGAACGAAGCCAATGTTCAGCAGAGGCCCAGGGTGAAACACTCCAGATGCATGTCTTTGTAATGTGGGAGGAAACCAGAGTACCCGGAGGAAACTTACATGAACGCAGGGAGGACATGCAGACTCCTCACAGAAGGCAACCCAGCCGAGAATCGAACCGGAGAATCTCTTGCTGTGCGGCGACAATGCTACCGCTGCACCACTGTGCCATGTTAGCTAAGGATATCCTTCCCAATAACATCCATGCCAAACAAATGTGTTTTTTATTCTCCACAACAGGAGACTATGGTTATCCGTTTGAGCCATGACTAATGACACCATACTGTAACCCATCCAATCCTGTAGAGGAGACCTACAATAGAGCACATGCAACAACCAGAAACACCATAGAGAATGTGTTTGGTGCATTAAAAGCTAGGTTCAGATGTCTGGACACATCCAGGGTGCACTGCAATACACACCTGGGAAGGCAGCATAGGTGATAATGATGTGTGCCATGTTGCACAACATGCTAATCAGAGCACATGGTGGCCTTCCAACTGAAGGTGTGGGTGAGCTGCCCCAAGAAAACACAGATGTCCAAAGAGGACATTCCCAGTTATCATAGGTGGAAGACGACACACCTGTGGCCAACATAGGGTGTGACCATAAATGCAGGCCCAGGCAACACAGCAGCATCTGACCCACAACTTTGAGTCATGCCAAACCACATGTACATGAGTACACAGATTAAACATTGACGTTCCGGTGTTGCTGCACCACAGCAGCATGGATTGCATCTAATGATAATTACCCACAAGATCTACACACTGAGCATCAGACATAACACCATAATCATAATATATAACATTATGAACATATACAAATTAATCAGAACAGAAATCATCAACCCAGGGCACAACTAACACAGATATACATACACACTCAGATTGTTGTATCAGTGTATGACAAACAATAAGGGACACACATAAGTGCAACACATTTTTATCTCTACACCAACATCGTAACCCGTTGGCCGCATGGAAGATCACATCTGAGCAGCATCACTGACAGGCCTCACAGGATCCTTGTGACCATCAACTGCATTAATCATGTTGGTGATGTTGGTCCACACTTCATTTCTCCAAAATGTATTCCCTGCACATCCAAAGAGCCTCTGTTCATGATGTCACAGAGCATCTAGTATGATATCATTTTCCTGATGGGAGCAATTGTCTCTCCCAGGACAGTTTGCCTTCTGAAAGACAGTGATATACACATGATCATATTCCCGTAGGATCCCACTTATACGGGTGATTATGTTGACAGTTTATGTCACCATAAACAGTATGCATTCCTGTGCAATGCAAAAGTCTGTAAAACACTGTTTGTGACAAATACTAATGCGATATATAAAAAGAAACAACAATGCAGGCATAAATAACATATGCAAAGCCAATGTAACCCTTGATAGCTTTAGAAGCTGTATGTGGGATTAGAACCCCTTATATTACATCTCTGTTTAAGGGTGGTCAAAAGCATCATGCCACAGGAGTCTGGATTTCACATTAAAGTACTATACAAAATAACAATTGAACAATTTATGTAGAGTGTCAGAAAACCTCAAGATTCATAATAGGTTCATAGGTTCATACTAGGCTATCTGCCCTAGGGCATTTATAAGCCTAGCCCAGAGTTTTGTGGCTTTCGCCACCCCTTTAGGTTGAAGGATACTATGCCCATTATTTTGCTGTGCCTCTGTCAAGCAGTGACACTGAGGTTATCCCTGGGGTATACCTGCGATCTCCCATCCACTGGTCAAGATTTCTCTTGAACAAGGCCAGCGAGGTTCTCTGCCTCACATGAACCGGGATTTTGTTCCACAGCATAGGGAGTCTCTGGGTGATGAATCTGTCCCTCCAGCACATCCTATTAATAGCCGTGTCGAGGTTTAAGTCTCTTGCCCTTGTAGTTCTGATGGATTTAGATTTTTTGAGGTGAAGCATGTTCATTAATTCCGGGTTTGACATGGCCTTGTATGTCAGGCACAGGTCACCTCTGAGCAGTCGGTAAGCAACTGAATAGAGCTGGAGTTCCTTCAGTCGGGCAGCATAAGACATATTTTTGAGACCCTTTATCTTTTTAGTGAGGAACTTTTGGGGCCTTTCCAATTGCTGCAGGTGTCGGGTCAGATACATTCCGAATGGGGCATTGTACTCAATCATTGGTCTGATGAGTGATGAGTACAGGGGAACGATGACCTCCCTTGATCTAGATGTGAATCCCTTCATGATCAGGTGGGCAATGTAGAAGGTCTTCCTAACTACTTTGGCAACGTGAGTGTCAAACGAAAGGTTACTGTCAACCTGGGTCCCCAGATCCCTGATAACCTCTTCTGTGCTTAGTGGATTGCCACCTATATGGTAACTAGGGGTAACCTTCTTTTTCCCGAAGGGGATGACTATGCATTTTTTGGCGTTTAACTTTAGGCCATGGCTCTGGCACCAGTTATCCGTTTCTATGAGACCCTTCTGAACGATGTCTGTGTCAGATGGGTTTTCAACTATGGTGCCCAGTTTGCAGTCATCTGCAAACTTTGTCAGCCATAATCCTCCTGTGTTTGCCTGTACTTCTGAAAAGTAGATGCCGAACAAGAGTGGGCCCAGGACTGAGCCCTGTGGCACACCACTTGTGACAGGCTTGGAGTCTGACATGGCGCCAGCAACTCTGACCCTGTGGGTTCTGTCACTTAGCCAGTTTGCAACCCATCTTGTGACGTATGGGTTTACGTTTAAGCTGGTGAGTTTTTCAATGATACCCGAGTGGGGTATTGTGTCGAAAGCCTTTGCCAGGTCAAGGTAGGCTGTGTGGACAGCCTTGCCCTCGTCAATGGCCTTGGTGACTGTTTTGAAAAAGTCAACCAAGTTTAAAAGGCATGATCTGCCCTTGACAAAGCCAAACTGGGTTGGATCCAACGTCTGCAAGTCCCCTATGTCTTTATTTATGAGTTCCATTATGATCCTCTCCATATCTTTGCAGACCAGGCTTGTCAAGCTGATGGAACGGTAGTTTCCGGGGTCGGTGGAGGCACCTCCTTTGTGAAGTGGGACCACCGTTGCCGTACGCCACTCCTTGGGTACGTATCCTGAGGTGAGACTAAGATTAAACAGTTGCCCTAACTGCAGGTTTAATTCCTCATTGAGTTCGTGGAGCACACAACCAGGGACACCATCTGGTTCCATGGATGCTGTGTTTTTCGCCTTGGAGAGAGCAGTTCTCACCTGAGCATTTGAGATGTTTGGGGGACTACAGTCCACTGGTATAGATATCTCTCCTTTGGGAGAATTTGCACTGAACCTGTCAGCCAGTATGTTGGCAATGTCTGTAGGTTCCGTGATTTTTACATCATTTTGCACTAATTCTGAGCATATCTGGGAGATTCCTCCCAGGTTTCTAACATAGCTAAAAAAGGCCTTATGATTGTCTTTTGAGTCCTTAGTGATTTTTCTCTCAAAATTTGCCTTGGATGCTTTTATGAGAGATCTCAGTTTTTTACTTATAATGATCAAGGGTGTCTTCCCTTTTACGGATTTTGCTCTATCTTGTAGTAGCTTTTTCCTTTTGTTGTAAAGCTTGTTTATGGCTGGGGTGCACCAGACTGGACGCTTGCCTTTGGTACAAAGAGTCTTTGTTTTGTTTGGGATTGTCTGATCCATGCAGTCCTGGAGGTGCTGGTAGAAGGCATTTGTAAGTGATTCAGCGGTTTGAGTAATGGTTTCCGCTGGCTCGGGGGCCTTGAAAGAGACCACACCAGTCTTTAGGAGTGTGAAGTCGGCTTTTGAGAAGTTCTTCACTGTGGTCTTTTTATCTGGGGTGGGGGCGGGATGTGGACTTCCAGTGAGATTAGTTTATGATCTGATCTCACCAATGATGGGTATACCTCTGGTGTTGAACATTGTGACCCCATGTTTGTGATGATGAGATCAAGTATGTTTTCTCCTCTTGTGGGGATGGTGACCAGTTGTTCCATGGCATTTGAGTTTATGAACTCTAGGAACCTTTGGGCTAGAGTGTTGGGGCTTGAGTAGTGATCCCAGTCTATATTTGGATAGTTGAAATCACCCAGTATGATGGTGTTTGGAGATATATTTATCCCTCCAGTGTTTTCAGGAAAGCTGTGTGAGGTTCCTGAGTTTGAGAGGGTGGCCTGTAACAGGCTACAAACTGCAGAGCAGTCTTGCCTACGGTTAATTGCACCTGGATGGTTTCCGATGCATCATGCGTTGCCACCAACCTTGAGGTGAGGGTGTCCTTGATGAATATGGACACCCCCCTCCTTTCTTGGTGTTGTCCGGATTTTGGGGCCGGAACGCATGATATGAGGTAAAACCTGATAGTGCCGGGGTGTTCTCAGGAGCCTTGAACCAGGTTTCAGTCACAGCACAGACATCGATGTTCTCCATACTGAGAAGGGCTTTGAGTGCGTGCATCTTGAGGTTGAGACTTCTGGCATTGAGCAGCATTACCCTTAGTTTTTTTTCCTTTTTTGTGTTCTAGGGTGGTAGGTTTAGAATTTGAGCCCTGCCTAAAAAAGGCACAATGGGGGTGGCAAGAGCCTTTGCCAAAATCCGGAAGCCCAGGGGTGACAGGTGCAAGCCATCCCTTGCGAAGCAGCATGGCTTGTCCAGCATGTCATCCCAGGCAGACAGACATTGGATCCCCTTTGAATGACACCATAGTTTAAGCCAATTATTAAAGCTGATCATCTTGTCTTCATATTGTGGCATCATTCTTGGTGAAGGTAGGATACTGCTCAAGGTCAGGGTCATACCTGCCTGGGCTACATAATCAGAGAGCTCCTCTATGTCCTTTTCATGTAGTCCAGGGAGGTACGTCTCAGGTCATTCACACCAGCATGGACAATGACTGAGTCATACTTGTACCTGCAGTTGAGTGACCTGAGTGCTTGCGTTATGTGGCGGATTCTAGCGCCCGATAGGCAGCTTACTGTGACCTTCTCCTTACTCAATCTGGTGAGCGGGACATCAGTGTGTCTGACTATGGAGTCACCAATGACGAGTGTGTCTGGCATTGTGTTTGGCCTTAAGGGCTGTGACTGTTTGGCACACTGACTCTGTGGTCTATGTGTTGCATGTGCTGTGCCCTGTGGAGGCAGTTGTTTGGGTGTCTGCTTTGGTGGCCTCTGCTGTTTTGGTAGGTTTTTGATCAGAGCCTCTGAGTATGTCTTTGTGTGTTTATGTGTATGATTTGAAGTTGTGATAGTGCTATGTGAGACTGGGTTTGTGGTGTGTGTGGTTACCTTCTCCTCCTGTCTGGTCTTGCCAGTCCTATGTTGAGAGAGCTCAGCCTCCAGTTTGGCTATATATTTGCATCTCTCGCATGTATTTGTGTTTTGTGGGAGAAGGAGAGGGTTGTCAGTGTACATGAGGCAATTGTAACATTGCCTCAATATTCCCAGATTCACCAGCTGAGCAGGAGAGGACACTAGCAACTGATCCCTCACCATGCTAGAAGGAATAGGCAAAAACTTTATGTAGATGAGTTTGAAAAAAAGGACTTCGGGGGATTTGGTGTTTTTTGGCCGGTGGGTTACTATGTATAATAAAAGTGCTATATCAGAGTAAAAAGTACTTTAGGAGCAAGTGCTAGGCTTTACAGATGGAGAATAGTCTACTTAGGAATCAATTAGAGCTGAACTTTTTAGTTAGAGAATAGGCTGGTTAGATAGGCAGTACAGTTCAAGAAGAGCTGTTCTAAGGGAAAAAATGAAGAGTGAACTTTAGGTAGCCCGAATAGTTTAACCCTGATTAACCGCCGCTGCTTTTGTGTGCTCCTGTGGCAACTCCGCGCTAAATCTCGCTAAAGCGCTCTAAAGCGTGCTTTATAGCAGGGGGCTGGAAAAGGCAGGAAATGACCCAAAATGGCCAATGAACTACAAGTTACTGACTTAAACCACTCCTCTGAGGACAAACAGGCAGCTCAGTACTCCCCACTCTCACTGGTGAGTAAAGAAAATTCCCCCTGACCAAACAAGGAAAATGGAGAAGTACAGGAACCAAGACAAAGCCCAGGGATCAGCAAAATCTGATCACTGGAACACTAGCTAGGAAAGTATGGAAAACAAGGATATTTTTTTTGTTTTTTTTCAAGTTTTTTTACACAGATAGGCAGAAAACACAATAAATGCTATACTTTTCGACTAATTGCTATCAAAAGCTAGTACACTTGAGTGTATTAGCCTGTAGTTTAACTTTTAAGGAAAACTTAAACTAGCAAGTGCAGTAGACAGTTTGAGCTTGTAAAAACAGTAAAAACAGGTAATACTTCGATAAAATAAGCAGAAACAGTGGTCAAAAGTCACAAAAGGTCGAAAAAGCCAAGAAAAATACTTAAAATCTGGAAAGTTTGTCTTTTCTGGTCTCTGCTGCTCTAGGAACTCTGCTGGACACCACGAGGAGCTGTGCTGAGTTCTCTACAGCTGGAAAAGCCCGCCAAAGCGTGCTTTATAGCAGGGGGCTGGAAAAGGCAGGAAATTACCCAAAATGGCAAATGAACTACAAGTTACTGACTTAAACCACTCCTCTGAGGACAAACAGGCTGCTCAGTACTCCCCACTCTCACTGGTGAGTAAAGAAACTTCCCCCTGACCAAACAAGGAAAATGGAGAAGTACAGGAACCAAGACAAAGCCCAGGAATCAGCAAAATCTGATCACTGGAACACTAGCTAGGAAAGTATGGAAAACAAGGATTTTTTCTTTGTTTTTTTTCAAGTTTTTTTACACAGATAGGCAGAAAACACAATAAATGCTATACTTTTCGACTAATTGCTATCAAAAGCTAGTACACTTGAGTGTATTAGCCTGTAGATTAACTTTTAAGGAAAACTTAAACTAGCAAGTGCAGTAGACAGTTTGAGCTTGTAAAAACAGTAAAAACAGGTAATACTTTGATAAAATAAGCAGAAACAGTGGTCAAAAGTCACAAAAGGTCGAAAAAGCCAAGAAAAATACTTAAAATCTGGAAAGTTTGTCTTTTCTGGTCTCTGCTGCTCTAGGAACTCTGCTGGACACCACGAAGAGCTGTGCTGAGTTCTCTACAGCTGGAAAAGCCCGCCAAAGCGTACTTTATAGCAGGTGGCTGGAAAAGGCAGGAAATGACCCAAAATGGCCAATGAACTACAAGTTACTGACTTAAACCACTCCTCTGAGGACAAACAGGCAGCTCAGTACTCCCCACTCTCACTGGTGAGTAAAGAAACTTCCCCCTTACCAAACAAGGAAAATTGAGAAGTACAGGAACCAAGACAAAGCCCAGGGATCAGCAAAATCTGATCACTGGAATACTAGCTAGGAAAGTATGGAAAACAAGGATTTTTTTTTGTTTTTTTCAAGTTTTTTTACACAGATAGGCAGAAAACACAATAAATGCTATACTTTTTGACTAATTGCTATCAAAAGCTAGTACACTTGAGTGTATTAGCCTGTAGTTTAACTTTTAAGCAAAACTTAAACTAGCAAGTGCAGTAGACAGTTTGAGCTTGTAAAAAACAGTAAAAACAGGTAATACTTCGATAAAATAAGCAGAAACAGTGGTCGAAAGTCACAAAAGGTCAAAAAAGCCAAGAAAAATACTTAAAATCTGGAAAGTTTGTCTTTTCTGGTCTCTGCTGCTCTAGGAACTCTGCTGGACACCACGAGGAGTTGTGCTGAGTTCTCTACAGCTGGAAAAGCCCTCCAAAGCTTGCTTTATAGCAGGGGGCTGGAAAAGACAGGAAATGACCCAAAATGGCCAATAAACTACAAGTTACTGCCTTAAACCACTCCTCTGAGGACAAACAAGCAGCTCAGTACTCCCCACTCTCACTGGTGAGTAAAGAAACTTCTCCCTGACCAAACAAGGAAAATGGAGAAGTACAGGAACCAAGACAAAGCCCAGGGATCAGCAAAATCTGATCACTAGAACACTAGCTAGGAAAGTTTGGAAAACAAGGATATTTTTTTGTTTTTTTCAAGTTTTTTTACACAGATAGGCAGAAAACACAATAAATGCTATACTTTTCGACTAATTGCTATCAAAAGCTAGTACACTTGAGTGTATTAGCCTGTAGTTTAACTTTTAAGCAAAACTTAAACTAGCAAGTGCAGTAGACAGTTTGCACTTGTAAAAACAGTAAAAACAGGTAATACTTCGATAAAATAAGCAGAAACAGTGGTTGAAGGTCACAAAAGGTCGAAAAAGCCAAGAAAAATACTTAAAATCTGGAAAGTTTGTCTTTTCTGGTCTCTGCTGCTCTAGGAACTCTGCTGGACACCACGAGGAGCTGTGCTGAGTTCTCTAATCAGGTCGCAGAAAGTACTGTTCCTTTGTATATTGAGCCAGTAGTTATAAGATTTTTGTGAAGCACCATTAATGAAGAATTATCCGTAACAGCAAAAGAAAATAGCACATATGGATAAAGTTGGAATCTTTATATCTGTCTTTATGTACTGTTCACATTTGCTATGTAAATCTGTCTATACAACTGCAGATGGGAAATTACTGCATGTCCTTAATAAAAATGGCAACACCTATATGTATAAAGGTCAAACAAACATTACTCCAGTAAGTAACAACCATTTTTCTTAAACCCCACATTTTCAATAAAAATAAATCTAAACAGGTACCTTTAAGAAAAGTGGTAATATTCCGCAAGACAGAAATGCTAGCAGGTGCCAGTTTACATTATCAGCTACCTCTGACACAGGTATCACTGAAAGTAAGAGCACCTAATGTGCACCCATCTTTAAGTACCATTTCCACCATACATAATTAATGAGGTTCATTAAAATGCAAGGATTTGGAATCTCATTAGTGCATGTCCACTTAAATTGTCTAAATTCAGTTTAACACCAATGGGCACCGCACAAGTACCCAATACATATCGATAAATGGTGCCATGTGTGGCACATGCCTATTATCTCCCAATGATCTGATAACATGACATCAGCACCACTTATAAATATTGACTTTGCTACACTTTCAGATCAGACCATTTCCATTGGAGTACTGAGATGGCTACTTCAAGGAGGCTGTGATGTGTCCATTTGCCCAGCTGGACTGAGGAAACCACCCAGATGCTGTCCATCTATGCTGGAGTGAAGCATCTGATGAGAACCAGACAAAGAAAGTTTGCTGTGATACACATTTGGAACCAGATTGTGTGGGATTATCAATAATTTGCAGAGATCTACAGGACTGGAGTGCAGGTTCACCACCACTATGATGACCTGCATTGCAGTGATGTGGAGGAGTTTCATCTGAGGGTCACAGAGGTGTGGAGACAGACAATGGATCACTACAGTAAGTGTATCAATCCTATGAATAGCTGATCATTCTTACAGAATTTAAAAATATATCTGTGTCCCAAATATATTGTATAGATGGCTTTTATAACCATTAAGTAGCTCTTCTGACAAATAGCTCATCAGGATAATTGAGTAAATAGGTAACTGCTCTCCATATAAGCATGGCTTTGATTTCCATGTTGTTGCTTTGTTTAATAATGTTTATAATATACATAATTCTGAACTTTGTAGATATACATCTGTTTTCCAACATATAACAGCATCATTTCACACACTGACTGTCCTCATGCATCACCGATGCCTATAGCACCTAGGCTGCTGATGATTATGCATTTCGTAGTTATCTGTTATAGTACAATAATATCACCTACTGTAGCAGTATATGTCTGAATAGTAACTCATAAATAACTTCTTTACTTCATTCCTCCTAATAAAGTGTACATTCTTACTATAGTCCCATTTTTTAAGCCAAGAGGAATGCATGCCCAGCTGCTTATACATATGTTTTCAGATATGTTTTGATGTTTTGATAGCTGTTATTTCTTTAGAGTAAAATGGCTAATAAATGTTGGAAGTTTCTGTATTCATCCATTATCCACAGAAAATTGAATAAACACAAGCAGTGGCTGTGTGTGATGTTTGATAGCTTACACTGTAAGGAAACCTACTAGCATACCTATATTTTGGCATGCTGTGGGTTCAAATCCACAAGGGGAAACATATCATGCAATTGTTATCTTGGTTTACTGGTTATGTAGAGAAGAATATTCAAATAATTGATATTAATGTTTATTTTGTGCATGGTTATGAATAACTTAGTTATTTATCAAAGTCGTATGAATATGCTCATAATCCATAACAGTTTGTTAATAGCAGCTCTGTAAGTGCAGGGTTAGTAAAGCTTATATGTCTAACAAAGTATTTTGCAATATGGTATTATTTTTCAAAAGTGCTATCAAGTGTTGTTTTATCATTCATTATTAAATTCACTACAAGAACCACATCATTCTTATCTTTTAAGGGACTGAGATGGGCAGACTTACAGTTGAAATGCACAACATGAAAGATATATGTATTTAATTAGTGATGTGAACTTTGTCAATGAATATCTTAGTCCTCCCACATAGCTTGCTGTGTCCCTCCTGTACAGCAGCTTTTATGTTTCTGTTAACAGAAGCTGTATGATACATGACAATGTTCCACTGTCTAAGGCATATATGTTTTCTATTCCTGTTAATGTTTCTGACCATAGTGCTAACATGAATTAAATTTTGCTGTTTACCTACACGCCCAGCACATGTTCATTCTTTGAAATCCTAAACCAGGATCCATAGTAGCAGACCATCCCCCATCCAGATGATGTCATAGCACCAAGTCTTTTCATTGCATTCACAACTCAAACATTTAGAAAAAGATGGATTAGACAGGCAGGTGGTTATCAAGGTTAGAGTTTGAATGTACATTACAATTGCAGGCTTGAATCTCATGTCCTCCAGTCTGTGTTCAAGGATGTAAAAATCTGTGTGCAACCTTGAGAAATGTGTATGGTGATTATCTAATGCTCTTCAGAAGTAAATGTTCTAGAAACTGTTCTGAAAAATGTATATGACTGTTATTTCCGGAAAACATCATTCATTGTTGCTCTTTCCTTTTTTTTGGTGAGGAAGACCGTACCAGATATCAAGCCCTGTGTATTGAGGGGATGCACAGGCTTGCGGATTAGCTGAGGAGAGAGGTATGTTGATTATATTTTCTGTTTTATTAAATGAAATGCATCTGATCCTTGTTACAAGCCTGTATTTTTCACATTACCATGTATATTGCTTAGAATGCTCATCATGCATCAGTAAGGTAAGTGAAATAATCACATTATATCCATGTTTAAAACTCTCATCTAATTAGCTTTAAACCATTTTTTTCTGCAAGCAGTTGTTGAAATGTAATCAACAGCCTAAACGACAGTTGGGTTTGTGTAGCTGTCACACATAATTTGAAGTGGATACTTTACATACAAATCTTAGTGCTTAATTGTTTTTTTTTTTTTACTGAATGGGAGGATTTACTTCTATGTGTTTACCAGTGACTGGTCTGTTGTGTATAGTCTCCCTAGTCAAAGACTGAATGGGTATCTGCTGTGTCAATATTCACCCTGTTGTTTGCAGACTGTGGTATGCCTTTTATTTCAGCATTGATATTGCATCTGCCTACAACACCTTAGGTATTTTCATTACAACACACTCATATCCTAGGTTTACTAATACTTGTGCAGGTAGGCATTTCTTTGCAACATTTCATAATCAGTAAGCATTGTCAGGATGTTGGCAATTTGTAGACTACTGATTGGTACTAATTGTAAGTAATGCATGCAGTTGTATACATACATTACTGTTAGTACAACACATATTAGAGTCTCATATATCACAGGCTGTGGTGACTGAACATTATCAACATTTGTTGCTGTTACATTCATTATATTGATGTGCATTCAGCCAATTATTATGTTGCCTGGCTCAGATGTTTGTCATATGGCTTGCCTAGTTTTCACAATATTGTCATCTCACTTTGTCTTCATTTTAATAATGTCACTTGGCAGCTGTTCATATTAATCATTACATGCAGGAACTGCAATTTATAGATTCCTAGATTTTACTGGGCTAATAACCTGAGTGGCCATTCTAAGCCTGGTCAAGTTTTTATGCAAGAATAATGACGTCTTGTATCCAAATAGGACATTGAGAGGCAGGCATTTATAAGGTACCTCTATCCATAATGGACATGGTTGACAGGCCTGGTGTAAATGTCCAATTCTCCATCCAGTGGTCTAGGTTGTGCTAAAATTGTGTAAGAGATAAAATCAGCTTCACATGGACTGGAAGCCTGTTCATAAGAGGTGCAATCCATGGGACACATGTCTGTCTCTCCAGCACATTATGTTTAAGTCATAGACAAAATTCTGGCCCTTAGACCTAGTATTTCTGGTACTGTTTGACTTATGCATCTGCAGGAGATTCATAACTGTGGAGTTTGTGGATGCCTTGTAAGCCAGGCATAGATCACCCCCTCAGCATTCTATATCAGACTGACTAGAGGTAAAGGTCTTTAAGGTACTCTGCATAAGGAAGGTTTTTACATGTATTCTTTTTGTATTGAAACTCTGTGGTAGTTCCAGTTTCGGCATATGCCTGGTCAGGTACCTACTGAAGGGACCATATTGTAAGGTATTAAGGTTACTAAATATAAGACTTCACACAACAATTCACTAGAGAATAATAATAAATTTATTAATAACACATGCATTAAGAGATTAGGCAATCAATAACCCATTTCCATGATTAATCATTTTCCATGATATTTATACATTTTCAAAATAATATCAAACATTTGTATCATATAAAACTGTCTTGACCAATCAAGAGTAAACACTACATCATTATTTTTGCTCATTAGGAATCATACAATAGATCATATAGTAGCTATACAATATATTAATACTTGTTTACAGGAAGAATTTCATAAAACTATATGTGAAACTTTCTAAATTAAAGTCAAATATTTATTACATAAATCTTTGTCAGCACCCCTGCAGCAAACTCTTATTTTATTAGTCCCTAAAACAGTTCTCTTTTCACAACATTCAAAACTCAAGTAATACATTTCTTTATTATGAAACAAGCCTTCCTTAGCAGCTGTGTACTGTGCATTCAAGGTCATTTGTCAGCAATTTCAGCTTTGTAAGAAAGCACGTTTTGAAGTAAACCTGATGAAACCTGAGCTCTGTTTCAGTAAACACTGTACACATTTCTACTTCTTTCAATTAAGCACATTTTCACTTTTGATTTTACTAGAACACATGAATCAATATGTGCATGATATCTACTGGCATTTGATTTAAAATAATATTGTTTAAAATAAATTTATCTTCACATTCCCCAATCTGATTCTATGAAGCATCGCTTACATCAAAGTATCTTTTTAAAATTGGGCACTATTTACATTTCTTCTGATGATTCTGAGCTCTGTCACTACACATGAATCATTCTTTTCAAATCGTTTTCCTTGCTTATGAGAAAATAATTCAGTACTTACAGTTAAATGGTAGTCAAGGATGATGCACTTATATTTCCTGTTATTGACAATAACCAAAACAAAATAACTTCAAGGAAAAAAATTGTTCTAGCAATGATAGTTGAATGCCATGATTTGTTTTGCAAAAAAACTTTGGAAAGGCTGGAAACATGGGTATTAGATGAAAGGTCCATCATCTTTGTTGCTGTGAATTACCAAAAAGTCACCATCCAAATCACTGACAAAACTTTGTATTACAGATAATTCAGAAAAATAATGTTGGTTTGATAAAGTAATGTCCAAATCTGTATCAAGTAAACAAGTAGAATTGCTTTGCTGGGTTATAGTACAAGTAAAGCCTGCAGAAATAGATTCAGATGATGTGGAAATGGTGGAATCTTTCACTGGTGCTTTCAGTTACATTGAAGGAAATTGTGTCATATTTGGCTCCAGTTTCTCACTGGATGGCAGTAGAAAATGATATGCTTCTTCGCATTAAACGCATTAGCTCCTCTATTATTGATTATGAGGAGGCTAAGGTCGATTTGGAAAACAAATTTTTGGATAGGGGTTATCGTCCATTGGATATTATATCCGCCAGTGCATGCTCTGACAAACAACGCAGGGACACATTGCTGCAATATAGGGACCATACATCGAATTCAAAAGACACAACCGTTAGGTTTGTTACTACATTCGGTAGGAATCATCAGGTGATAAGAGATATTATGAATGACAATTGGAACATTCTGATGGCCAATCACTTTCTTCGGGATATCCTGGGTACTAAATGCCAGTTTTTTTATAGGAGGGGTAGAACCTTAGGATCCTTGTTTTCCCACTATAAACAGAAGGAAAGTGGAGGGGCCAAATATAAACAATTGACCATAGCAGGGGATGAACTTTTGGGCACTTTCCCTTGTGGTCATTGTTCTTCATGTAACCAGGTGAACAAGTTGAAGCAATTTTCCAGTGTCAACACCAGTATGGTTTATAATCTTAGGATATTTGCCAACTGTTCCAGTAGTTGAGTTATATATTTGGCTACATGTCAGTGCTCTGCATTTTATGTGGGTAAAACTTCACGCTCACTAAGAATAAGAATAGGGGAACATAGAAGTGATATTAGGAATGCAAAACCTACTGAGTCATAAGGAAAAATATTGGATTATCCATTTGGGAGCCTTGTTTCCACCTGGTCTAAATGACCATTTATGATAAGTATATGTTTTATACACACAATAATTGTTATACTTGGCTCATATGGTTATTTCCTATATATAAAAAATAAAAAATATATATTATTTACCTTGATGAGTATGCCTTAACATTTTGGCTGGGTGTATTACTATATATAATGGTATTTATACCATGAATACGCAGGGCATTATTTTCTTTTGTTTAAGTTCATTATGATTGGATTAATAGACAAATTATTTGTTCTAAATTTTAAACAACATCCATGTACAAATATGATGTATTTTTGTAAGCCTCAGCACTATTAGCATCAAAATGCTGTCCTCTAAGGATTTTGGTTTTTACAATCTGTTAATAAACAGGGGTATGGATCATACCATTGATGGCCATTGGCTGGGGCACTATATAAATATTCATGAGGTCTTGTGCTTATTTGTATGACTAATTTTCACTGAAGAAGGCATCTGCCGAAACCGGTTTGATTTTGGAATAATTTTTGGGCATTTCTATGTCCTTATTAGCTATTACAATAAAATTCAGGAAACCGGAGCACTCAGAGGAAACCCACGCGACCACAGGGAGGACATGCAGACTCCACACAGAAGGCACCCCAGCCGAGAATTGAACCGAAGAACCTCTTGCTGTGAGGCGGTAACGCTAACCGCTGCTCCACCGTGGCCACCCAGACAATTTCTAAGGTAGTAAACTAACATAATTTTTCACACAAGGATAAACTTCTACCTAACCAGAAACAATGTCAACAATTACCAATACATAATGAAATTTTAACACTTACAAGAGTTCAATAAAGCCCCACTGGAGAATACAAAATGGACCCCAAGGTCTTTGACTTTACAGGAAAAACAATTGATTTCACAATATTATACTCTAAACACACTACACAATTATTTACAAAATGCTGAACAGCTTCTGAGAGATAAGATGCATACCAATTATTTGATATTTGTTTTACTAAGGCATTCTTACCCAAATGGCATGATAGATGTTATGATTTAATTAAAGAACTTAGAAATTTTAAAGGAGCTACCAAATGGCCATCCGGGTTGTGCAACAATGAATCAGCAAGCAAAGACATCATTTACCCACCTTTTTCTCTCAGAATTTTCAGCTTGGTTCTGCAATGACAAATGTTCCTGTAAAGATAAATCTTGATCATTCAATTGCTGTGAAAATACAGCCTGGACAGTATAAGACAATGCAGCGTATCTTGTCACTTTCTCTGCAAGAGCCTTATCTTTAGTAACACTTAAGCTAACAGATCTGTGAGTGGAACATTTTACTACAGCTATGTCTTTTGGTAATAACAATGCTTCTAGAAGATTGTTTACAAATTGTGCATTTTAATCTTTGTCCCAGATGAAGTTAAATAACCCCTTTCTCTCTTTCTCTCCATAGGTCACCAAAATCGTGTATTTATACCATTTAATTTCCCAGTCAATAAAACTTTATGTTGGGTGCAAACAGAAAATGCTGCTACCAGTTCAACATTTATCTTTGTATACAGGAGCCATCTACAAAATAAAATAAATTTTGGATTTTCCAAAGGACTGTTTCTCAAGTCTAATCTAGGAGAAAGAAAAGAATTAACAACAAAAACACAGTTGTGTGGCTCTCCATCGGTCTGAAGGAATTAAATAAGCAGGGTGAAGTGATGGACGTCTAACAATTTTTAATGATGGATCATTCAATAACAATAACTCATACTTTGTCACTCTAGATGATGACAAGTACTGAGGTCTCATTCTTAATAATAAGGCTTCTACTGCATGTGGAACTGCCACATAAGTCTTGTGGCTGAAAGTCAGTGGAGCCTCCATGTTTACTATGAGTGCCATCATGGCCACTGTCCTTAGGCAGTGTGAGAGGGCTGCAGCTACCAGATCTAAGCTTGTATTATAATATGCAATGGATATATACCCATCTGTTCTTTATTGTGATAACAGTCCTAAGGCTACTTTATTTCTCTATAAAAAATATAAAAAATGCTGGTGGATTAGGTAACAGTATTTTAATAAAATAAATGCATGATCACGTTTTTCTAACCAGGGTATAGGTTCAGATTGATCCTTTTTTTTAACAGGTCTAATGAAGTTCTAACCACCTCCACATAATTTCCAGTAATTTTAGAGGGTAATAGTTCCATGTATAGAGCTAGTGGCTTCCACAACTGCAATTCTGCTTTTTTGACATTAAAACCTAAATCAGCTAGCTTAGTTAAGAGAAAAATAGTGTCTTGTTTGCAATGATTTATTAATTTTGAGGCAATTAACAATCATCTACATATTGCATTAATAGATTTACAAGGAAGTTCAATTTTGTCTAATTTTCATGTCATTTCTCTAAAAAATAAAGTTGGTGATTCTATATAACTTTGTGGTAATCTAGTCCAAGTATATAGTTGACCTTTATATATAAATGCAAAAGGATACTGACTATCTGGATGTATCGGTATACGAAAGAAAGCAGATGAAATATCTATTACTGAAAAAAATATTAGCATCTATAGGAATATAACTCAATGTTGTAACATGATTAGTTACAACTGAAAATGTCTGTAAAACTATTGCATTTATAGCTCATAAATCTTGCACAAATCTATACATACTCATTTCTAGTTTCTTAACTGGTAAAATAGGTGCATTACAGGGGCCATGTTTTTGTACAATTATGCCTTGTTGTAATAGTGCAGAAATTACAGATTTTAGACCTTCTTCTGCTTCAAATGGCAATGGATGTTGAACTACTATAGGTAAATAGTCAGCAGGTTTTAATGTGATTTGGACAGGCTCCACATCCTGTATCAGTCCTAACTCATTATCATGAGTGGTCCAAAGCTTTGCAGGGATAATTTGTAATTCTTCATAATCTGATTTTTCTATAATTTTTTCATCTGTTAATAAAGCAAAATGATAGTTTTCATTTGGGTTAATTTCATCAAAATATAAATTGAAAGTATCATTTGAGACATTTAGAAATATGCTATCTGATGTACAATAAATGCTACATCAAAGTTTATATAACAAGTCTCTACCTAAAATATTTAAAGGGTCTGAGTTTACTACAGTAAAAACAGGTTTCTTTGTTAATGGACCGATATGAACTGAGACAGGTTCAGTTTCTGAATAATCTATTGTTACTCCTGAAACTCCTACACCTTGAATTACCTTTTCTGCTAAAGGGTTATTTTGTGTATCGGCTGAAATAATGATTGACTTAGTTACTCCCGTATTGATAAGAAATGGAATAGACATATTATTTACCTTAATATTTACATAAGGGCCATCTTGATTTACTGTTACCAAAGGAAACAGCTGTAGCTCCTGCCCATGGATATCCAAATATGTATTATGCCATTCTGGTGGTTACCAGGTTGTATTCCCTAAAGGAAGATTTTCATCATTTTGGTGCATAGGTGTCTGCATCATTACAGGATTTAGTGGTGAATTTATTTGTTGTCCTGGAAATTGGCATTTATTTCACCAGTGCCCTTGCTGCCTATAATTAAAACAAACATATGGTTTTGTATTTCTTGGTTGCTGTGATAAATCTTGGGTTTGATTTTGCTGAAACTGATATAATCCTGGGGGAAGTTGCATAAATGGGACTCTGAGTTTCCGAGCTTTACTTCCCCTTTTATGCCCTCTAAGATCAGTATTAAATTACAGTAACTTCACAGCGATCAGTTTCTTCTGTTCTTCCTTTTCTTGTCTAATGAGGTTACTGCACATGATTAACAGTGTCATGTATTCCCAAACTCAGACACTTTAAACATACTTTCTTAAGCTGGTCTCTGAGCCGTGGTAATAACCCTTTTACAAATGCTAGTGATAACCCACTATCTGCTGCTCCTTCTTTTGGTTCAGGGTGGCCTGAAAATGCTTTAAATGTGTCAATCATTGTTTTTAAATACTCATCTACTCTTTCACTTTCTTTTTGTATTATTGCCTTTATTCTGGCCAGTTGGTCATAGATGGACATGCTGTAGTAATAGCTTTCAAGAGGTTTCTCTAGCAGCTGTAAATCTAGCATCTGTGTGTTTCAGAATAACTTCTCCTGTATTAAACTTATCCCACATTTTTCTAAATATATTGGGTGGTAATGAATATTTTAACATGGCTCTGAGATCTTTTATTGTAAGGTTTTCTAGATGTACATTCCCTTCTAATATTTTAGCAAATTTTGCTTAGTGCATCCGTACAGCAGGGAGTGAATCCACATAGTCTGGAAATCAACTGCTGCCCATGGTTGTACTACTGTTATAGCTGGTTCTGCATCACTGTCTCTAACCACTGCTAGATTGGGGACTTCTCTTAATGGATGCATTTGAATATCTGAATCACCAGAAACAGATGAAGAATCAGATGTCTGAACTAGAGCAGTTGCCCAATACTCCCGTCCATCAATTACTATTGTAAATTGAGCTAGAACATTGTTTACCTTTGAAGCTATACTATTTTTTACTTTTTTTGCATTATTTTGTGAATTTTTAAGTTGTTTACCAGATTTCTGGGAAGAGTATGTGAGTTTTATTTTTCCATTAAGTCTTTTTAACATTTGTTTTCAACCTATCACTAGGTGTCACTGTTGACAGAATCTTGTTTGGTATCCTGAAGTAAAGGGCTGTATTAATGTTGTAGAAGTAACTTCTGGGGATCGAACATTACCATTGATGATTTTATCACCACATTTTGTTCTTCTACTTTTGCACTACTAACTACATTTTGAGATTCTAATGGGTTATGTTGTGGTGGAGGTACAACTGGCAATGTAAACCAGTCATCATCAGATGAATTTTGCTTTTGTGTTTTATCTTCTCTATTTTGAAAGGAAACATCCCCCAGTTTTGTGTTTTATTATTTACACATCTTTGTAAATTATTTACTGTTCTATTAGCCACCTGCAGCTGTGTTTTTAATCTATCTAAATTAAATGTTAGCTGTTTAACAATTGTTTACTTCTCTCTGTTTTTTTATTCTTTCTGCCAATCATTAAAGGCTTACCAACAAAAAGCTGTGTAAATTATTACCATGTTGCTTAAGTCTGTTTTTTTTTTTTTTTATTTCTAATATTTTTCTGTCAAACGTCCCTTTTTCTGGAACTTTTAAAGCACTATCATTAGTTATTAGTTGTTAGTGCTACCCAGCTATTTAAATATTTGCAAGTGTCTCTAGCCTTTTCATCCCACATATAACTTCCTTCACTACAGCACTGTTTGCCTCCATTGTAAGGGTGTGTCAAATTATTCTAATATAACACTATTCTGATATTAACTTTAAATCCTGGTGCTCTGCCAGCAGCCAAAAACAATACCTAGGTCTTAGCACTTAACCAGCAGCTGAACTTGAATATTCTTGGTGCTTTACCAGTCAGTAGCCAAATTCCCATAGATATACTAAAGTGATAAATATTGCAATTATGATTAGATTCTCATTCACCACTTTTACCTAATGTTTTATCAGCAACTGCTACCTTGGTGCTTTACCAGCAGCAGAACACTACAACTACTACAACTACTTATCAGAAACCCACTTTTATAGCAGGGGTTTCTACTGTTCCCTGCATGGTTAAAAATGTCCCCTTTGTCTAGAAAATTGATTAAATACCTACTGTACACTTGCACACAATCTGCAGCTGTTGAGAAAAGAGCATATGTTAGTAAAAATTATTTCAACATCATACAACCAAAACTAACATTTAATTGACCCTCTCACATGCAATGAAAGCTAAAGAAGTGTTGGTAAAGCATACCTTATTATTGCTCACTGAAGAGCCTAGTGGGGCATGTACCAAAATAGCAGAAAGCTACCTGACAGAGAACCTGCCAACAATTGGGCCCAAAGTAATCTTTTGATGTCGCAGCACACATATAGGGCTCACAAGCCAAGCATATGGCACCAAACTGTTAAGGTTTCTAAATATCAGAGTCCACACAACAATTCAGCGGATAATGTTATTGTTTGCCTTTCAGCTTTTCCCGGTTAGGGGTCACCACAGTGGAACTCCGGTCCGCTAATGATTGGCAGTAGATTTTTATGGTGCCGAGTTGCCAGCTCGACGCCCAACCTTCAACGAAGGCACGCCCATTCACGCATGTCTTTCGGAACGCCACTCGACCGCGGGGAGGAAATGCAGACTCCACACAGAAAGCACTCCCCGCACTCCAGCGATAATAATAATTAATTTATTAATAACATATGCATGGGAAGACTAGACAATCAATAACCCATCTCCTTAATTAATCATTTTCCAAGGTTTTTATACACTTCCAGAATAATAAATATCAAACATTTGTATCATATATCAGGAATAAGCACTACGGTATTACTTTTGCTTGGTATTAGGAATCATACAATAGATCATACAGTAGCTTTACAATGAATTAATCACGTTTACAGGAAGAATCTTATAAGAACATATGTAAAACTTTCTAAATTAATGTGAAATATGTGTCACATAAATCTTTGTCCATACTCTGCAGAATACTCTATTGTTTTAGTAGTCCCTAAAATAGTTCTGTATTCATAAAATTCAAAACACAAGAAATATATTCTTTATTTTGAAACAAGACTTCATTAGCAGCTGTGTACTGTGTATTGAAGGTCATTTGTCAGTAATTTCAGCTTTATAAGAAAGAATGTTTTGAAATAAACCTGATGAAATCTTTCCTGTGTTTCAGTAAACACTGAATACATTTCTGCTTCTTTCAATAAGCACATTTTGACTTCTGATTTTAATACATTTGAGTCAGTATGCACAGACTATGAGGAGAATTTAATAAAGCCTACACCAACTAGGTATAGTGGCATGGAACTTACATGGAAGTAAGCAGCTGTGCGATTCAGTAAACAGAGCAGAGGGGTATGCATGAGCGTGCGAACATGCAAGTGTCCATGGCATGCAAATCACCTCATAAGCAGGTGAATTGCATGCAAATTAGGGTGTTTGAGTGATCCAGCAAGCAGCTAGGCAGTCCTGCAGACCCCGCCATGTCGGTGTCCGAAGTGTACATGGAAAAATTCTGTGTACATGAAATAAAAAAGAGAACAGGGTCTGTAAAAGCCCAAGTAGAAGTATAGAAATAGGATAGCAAATACAGATATATGCAAAACTATGCCCTGTGTGTCCAAAACCTAATGAAAAATAATTTAAAATAAATATTTTTTTTAATACCCATATTACATTTGCGTGCCGCTTCACAGTGTGCAAATATGCTGTTATGGAAAAAAAAATAAAAAGTGTGAAAAGGAAGAAAAATAATTATGTGACAATAATGCATTATAAGACCTTGCATGGAGTATGTACAATGGTAGACTGTTGTGGTTGCAAGGAGGTAGGGCCTGGAATAGTGTAGGTTCCAGGTATTAAGTATGGATCTGTATGCAAATGAGCTGGGTTTACTGAATAGTAAAAATGGTATCCGTGTCCACAGATCCCATCTGTGTAAGCCCAGAACCGTGTTGGTGTCCACAGGAAAGATAGCTGACAGCAAAAGGGTATGTGTCTGCATCTGTTTAAGCTCATTGGAGCACAGTGGCACCTGTTTGTGTGCCACTGAGTTGAGCTGAGCAGGGGGGGGGGGTTCCAGTGCTGTTAAGCATTGTTTACCCTCGGGGTGAGTGTTTAAGTGGGATTGAGCATGTTTGCATGGTGCGGCACTGTGCTGAGTGTTTGTGTGCCACACCACAGTGCTTAACAGGGGAAAAAATTACCTGGGAAAGCCAATCGTATATAAATTACTGATGACTTCTGTACCACTTAAATTGGGCCATTAAAACGCTTAATGATGTACTTGACAGGTGGAATGCATCATAGGTAGCCAATCAGACAGGCTTAACCTACAGCAGAGCACTATAAAAGTTGCATACACCCTACAATCTGATTTCACCCCCATACTCTGCACCAGTGGATTACAAATGTCGGATTTTTAACTAAAGCAATGCTAGGGGCTGCTGCAACTCTGCTACATCTATATGTGCTAGATGCTGACGTCAGTGCTTATGCTGCTGCTGACAATAGGCCTAGACTGAGAAGATCAGACCCAGAGTAACCTTCCATGAGCTACATGAGCTGGAGATTGCACTACAGGTGGACAGGGTCATACTACAAGAACTCACTGAGCTCTGCTGCCCTGAACTCAGACCCAGAACCAACAGAGGGTAACCCATCCCAGTGGAACCAAAGATATGTGTAGCCCTTAGGAATCTAGCTACAGGTAGTTTCCAAAGAACAACTGGGGACATGATGGGGATCTCAGAGGCATCAGCATCCAGGGTACTCCACTAGTTCCTGGATGCCATGCTAACACATACCAGTGAGCACATTTATTTACCCCGCATCCCTGAAGAGAGGGCTAGCAGTATGAGATTCTTCTACCATGTATCCCACTACCCTGAGGTACTGGGTGCCATAGACTGCACTCATGTACACATCAAAGCACCGCCCAGTGAGGAGGGTAGAGTGTATGTCAACTGGAATGGGTATCACTCCATCAGCTGCCAGGTCGTGTGCAATGCCCAGACATTATCATAAATGTGTGTGGTGGCAGCCCTGGCAGTTATCATGACTCCCATATCTGGCACGCATCACAGCTATACCAGATGTTTGCTGAGGGGGCATCCCGTATGGCCATCTACTGGGGGATGCTGGCCACGCACTGGTTCCGTGTATGAAGACACCCATCAGAAATGTACACACACCTACCAAAGAACGCCATAATGAGGCACATGCACAAACTAGGAACATCATAGTGCATGTATTTGGGCTGCTCAAGTCATGGTTCCAGTGCCTCAATATATCTGGTGAGGCCCTGCAGTACTCT